>NC_058342.1:13315805-13669139 GCF_905475395.1 Chrysoperla carnea
AATATTGTTCTAGAAAATTAAATCCCGCTGAAATGAGATATTCCGCTTATGAGTTAGAGCTTTTAGCTGTAATTTTTTCATTAAATACTTTTAGTGACTACCTTGTCGATAGACATTTTTTCTTAGAAACCGATAACAATGCTTTAGTGTATCTTTTTAATTCACCACAAAAATTTAACAAACTTTCGAGATGGATTTTGACACTGTCAAAATTCAATTTTACACCGAAACATATTAAGGGCATAGATAATACTGCAGCAGATTGTTTATCTAGATTATTTTCGAATGGTAATTTCTCTACAAATAATTTTTTATTAAAAAATGATAATGGTAGTAATTATTCGGGTGAAGATCCATCTTTAGTTGACAATAATAATTTGGTCAAGGATGAATCTTTACAAAACGACCCGGTTTTTCTATTAAATACTTTAGTTACTGAACCTCAGGGTTTTCTTTCAATTAAGCTTGCACAAGAGAATTGTAATCAGTGTAAATTCATAATGGATCAATTAAAAAATGGCCATAATGTTAATAACTTTTCACTTAAAGACGGTCTTTTGCTGCGCGAAGTTGGACGAAATAAATTGAAACGAATAGTTCTACCAGATTCAATGCTTGAATATGTCATTAAATATTATCATAATTCTTTATATGGTCAGCATGGTGCTGTAACTAAAACTTATAGAGAAATTGCCAAAAGATTTTATCATAATTTATTATATAAAAAAGTTGTAGAATTTGTTAAAAATTGTACAGTTTGTCAACAATTTAAACCTTATAATAAAAATACAAATGTGCACACAAAGTCAACGGTTCCCACTGGTATTTGGGATAAGCTTTACATAGACTTTATCGGTCCTTTAATTCCATCTTTGGATGGTGGAATGAAATATATTTTAGTTATTCTTGATTCATTTAGTAAATTTGCTATTACATACTCTACACGTAGGGCAACGGCGGAAGTGGTTATTAAATTTCTTCATAAAACTTTTATGCAATTTGGTTACCCTGCATGTGTTGTTAGTGATAATGCCAAATGTTTTGTGGCCCAAAAATACAAAAATTTTTTATTCAATCATGGTGTTAGAGCAGCTTATATTTCAAGTTATCACGCATGTGCTAATATGTCAGAGAGATTAAATAGAAATTTAAAAATTAATATGGCGTGTATTATAAAGCAATATGCCTTGGAGCATAAAGCTTGGACTAAAGTTTTACCATATTTTACTTTTCAATATAACAATAGTTATCATACTTCTATTGGAACTTCTCCAGTCGAAATTTTTTTTAAACGACGTTTAAATAACACCTTGGATTTAGGGCTAGAAACTTATAATTATTTTACGGCAGATAAACCACCAACACATGAAGAGGTTAAACAAGCATTAGTTAAAATGAATCAAATTATAAATAAACGTAAAGGTAATACTGTAGATGTTAAATACAGGGTGGATCAGATAGTCTGTGTAAAGCTTCCTAAGTATCGTGCGACCTTTGATACTGACAGTAAATTTCAACCTAGATATTCAGGTCCAAAAAGAATTTTACGTTTTACTGGACCAGTGTCGGTCGAGCTTTTTGACGAGAATGATAATACTTTATCTCGTGTGCATGTTAGTCATCTGAAGCCCTATCAACCACAAATAGTGCAAAATTAATTTTTTTTTTTCTCTCTTCTCTCTCCGCTTTATTCTCTTTTTCTTTATTCTTCGAATTTTTTTAGGGCGGGGGAGTGTTACAAATTGTTGGCAAACTAATTATAATTAATTAATTAGTAATAAATTATGCAAACAAAATGTAAAATATCAAACTTTTAAATCTGTCTGCGACGGTACATATGCAATTAAAAAGTTTACTCTGTCGGTGACTGTACTTTATTTTTTTTCAACTTTGTTATTTATTTTTTTGCAACTGTTAGTTCTAAAAATTGTCACCAGTCACCCGAACAGAGCTCAGTGCGATTTGATTTAAAATCACTCTCTTTAAATTTTAAGCGTCATAAGGAAAACATCTTGGAATAATTAATTTAAATTATTTATTCCAAGATGGATACTTTTTTTTTTTAACACACCTTTAGTGTGTGGCAATAATTAAAATTATTTAATTTTTTTTTATAATTTATTTATTTAATTCTTATCAAGAATTTATATTTTTGAATACGACAGTTTAGACATATATTTTTGTTAAATGTCGTTTATTGAAAACACACAATTATACAGAGTGTAAAAGGGACATTCTGTAATAATTTAAAAATTGTGTAACTTTATATTATTTTCCTTTGTATGTTTTTTGTGGCGTTTAGAATTTTATTTGTGAGCACAATTCCTTATAAAATGTAATTTTATGGAATTGGATTCACAGTGATCTCAAACTACATACAGGTAACATTTTATTATATATTTAGATATGTTAATTTTTTTCTAAAGTTATATCGAAAGATGTTTTTTTCAAAAACTTTGTATTTTGGCTTTAAATTCAACATGTGAAATTTCATGTAAGTTTCAAGTTCAATTACGTTATGTAAAACATTTTATATTTTTTGAATTAATCAAATAAACAAACTTTATAGTTTATTTTATTTTAAACGTAGACTTTTTTTTTGTATTGTTAATACTTTCTGGGGGGTAATCGCCTTCGGCATTATCTTTGGGCCTAGCACGCACTTTGATCTGTTTCGGTTTTATTTTCAGACCGGGATGTTTCCCTTTAGTGACACTGTTTAATATTTCTTTTCTTTTTTTGGATATCGTAAATATTAATCCGAGTGTTCTGGGGGTTGCGAGGAATTTTGGCTGAGGCTTACTTCTTGTTCTCGACGCAAGTCGAGAAACAATTAAGTATTTAATTTGGGAAGAGTAAAAATACGTTTCTTTTTTTCTAATTACCTCACCAAAACATTAATTCCCGCAACATTATTATTATTATTATTATTATTATATAAATTTTAACGGTGGTCATTTTTAACATCTAGGTAGGATTGATGAACATTTGAAGAAATTTTTCCAAAATTCCACAATCAATACAAAAACAATAGCTCCATTTCCTTCGACAATTCGCTAAAAATATTTTATTTCAACAGTGAACTCAGTCAATTGTTTCTTTTCACTTGTTTAAATTTGGTTTTTACAAAGTATTAATTTTTGCGTAAATTATTATTAATATTATAATAATTATTGATATATTATAATTAATATTGGTACATATAATACCTATTACATTGTCAGCGTTAATTTTATTCAATATTTGCTTTCTTTAATCATCGAATTTCAAGAAGCGATTTAGCAAATCTGATATTTTTTAAAAGTTGATTTTTTTTGTGGGATCTGTGAATTTTGTACTATTTTGAAAATAGAATGTCATCAGTTCCCATTAAAGACCAATATGTTTTACATAAAAATGAAAATGAACTAGACAGAAAATATAAAAGAAAATATCGTCGGTATTATGTAATATTTTTCATCATAACCCATATCCAAGCAATTTATGGCATGTATTTGATGTTAACTATGTATTTGATCGGCGAAATTATTAACAACTGCTTTTGGAAAGTAACAAATCGCGATCTATGAATTTATTGCTAAAGGAGAAATTTGTAATAAATGATAAAACCTTTAAAATTTTCAGCTTTTGTTCTATATTTGGCAACATTATTCTCCGCTATGGCTGGATCTCATCGGTTATGGTCACATCGTGCGTACAAAGCCAAATGGCAATTGAAATTGATCCTGGTAATTTTCCAAACTATGTCATTTCAAGTAAGTAGAATGTATGTTTGGAAGGACTCATGCTTCAAAAACTTAAAAAAGTCCGCATCGATAAGCTGAATTTTTTACACGATGTACATTTTAGCTTAAATAGCAAAGAATTTGTATTCAAATGGTTCAATCTATTAGACGACATATGTCCACTCTCTTAAAAAGTGGTAGAGAGTAAATGCGGTGAGAGTATAGGAATCAGTCAAAAAGTTTATACAACTAGAGAACGCCAGGGTGCAAAACTTGCGATATGATGAATGAGAGAGAATATTGCCAGTGAATTACCCTGTGTCCTTGTCTAATCTATATGTCATTGGCTGTATATTGTTTACAGGTATTATTTTTAACGTGTCGACAGGTATTATTTTATTACTTACTTGTGAAAAATGCGGCCACATATTGGAAAATATGCAAATCTGCATATAAAACACTTTTTCATTTTTCATAAAAAATAATACAAAACTGTATATAACATCTTTGTACTAAATAAATATAAAAGCAGACACAAAATCTCTACGCATCATATGACTATGACAACGACACAGAGTAACTCATGGGTAGTCTTGTCTCTCATTCATCGTATCGTATCGTATCGTTCCACTTACAGGCTAGCAGATGCCTCGCGTTCTTTATCTATATAAACTCTTAAGAATGAGTCGACAAACCTTGTTCTTAAAATTTTGCATACTTTCCTCCCTCTAAAATCTACTACAAATTTTTTTAGCGCTATTAGGATGTATTATACATATGGATATTATACCATCGATTGCATCATAAATATACTGATACAAATGCTGATCCACATAATTCAAAATGTGGAATTTTTTTATTCACAATTTGGATGGATACTGTTTGAGCCACATCCAGAGCAATTAGAAAAACGTAATTGATATGTCTGATATAAAGAGTGATCTATTCATAAGATTTCAGATAAGGTAAGTTTTATAACACTAAAATGAATTTCTGCTTTTAACAAATTTTCTTTTCAAGGAATTCTGCAAAAATATGCTGCAATTTTCGTATAATATATTTATAATTTAGTAATTTAGCCAGAATATTATTCACTGCTTCTTCTTCTTTTTCTTTGAAAATATAACAAAGCCTTATAAATATCCACCGCCCGTAACAAAATCGATCCAATTATTTGCCTCAACATTTGTGTGCGAGCTACAGTGATTAAATAAGTTTTTGTTTTAGGTAATTCAATTTGTTTTAGGTATTATTACAGGATGGTATTTTTATTTTTCGCTTTCTTACCAACGGTGATACCATGGTATTTGTGGAACGAAAATCTTACAAATTCATGGTTAGAACTGTGCAATTTCGTTACCTTTTTTCACTACACATTACATCCTTACTAAACAGTTGGGCCCATATGTGGGGAAACCAGCCCTATGACATGTAAGCTAATATACTTATATAAAAAACACGTCGGCCATACTAAACACTTTTGATTAATTTATTATTTCAGAGGTAAAACCGGTCGGGAAACTTTGCTTCTTTCAATAATGACGTTGGGTGAAGGATGGCATAATTTTCACCACACCTTCCCCTGGGATTATAAAACCAGTGAATTAGGTGGTGGTCGTTTAAATATTACAACATTTGTTTTGAAAAATATATTTGGAAAAATCGGTTAGGCTTATGATTTTAAAACCGTTTCGGATGATATGATAAAAAAGCGTATTGAACGAACCGGTGATGGATCATATTCACCTACAATTTGGTTGGGGTGATCGTGACCAAACAGAAGAGAATAAAAGTTTTGCTACGATTGAAAAATTATGAAATAAAATTCTTAGATAAATACTTTTTTGAAAATTATTTATATGTGTAATGGTTTTGTAGCGTACAGATGAAAGTCACGCTCTGCGCAATAATAAACTCGAACTAATTTTATAATATTCCAGTTTTAATTTCAGAATAATTACTATTTTCTAATTCTACAGGGTGTCTAGCAAATTAGCAAAATAAACATTTTAATTATAATTACTGGTTAATCTGAGTAACAGATAACGTGTTTTATAAGTAGGATTTGCAAATCTATATATATAAAAGAAAGTCGTGTTAGTTACTCCACTTATAACTCAAGAACGGCTGAACCGATTTAGCTGAAAATTGGAAGGGAGGTAGTTTAGAGCCAGGAGAAGGACATAGGATTTTTATCCCGTTCACAGCATTCCCGTGTGAATTGACATGAAACGTTAGTCACTATAAAACGTGGTATAACAAAAAAGAATCAGACTTGGAATAACAAAACGCAAATGACAGCTATGTAATTGACGTATAATGACAGATATGTAATGACGTATGGATGACAATTTGATATTTGTAAGAAATCAATAATAAAAATAAATTTAACTTTTCTTTATAAAAAAAAAACTTATCTTTATCGCAATACTTCGAAAAGCAGGTAAAAGAATCAGAGAATTTTCACTTATTATAGTCTATAATCTATTCAGTCCTCACGGTCTATTACTTTAAATTAGTTTCCCGATGAAAAAATTGTGTTCGCTTAGAAAAAATTTCACGTTACTTCTGCTTCTCAAGATACTAAACCATGTTTTCAGAAGCACGAAATTCTACGATCACTCGTATATTATAAAATAATAGGGTAGTCTATTTTGTTTGAAAAAATATTTCAAAATGTTGATTTTCCTAATGAAAAGCCACCAAAAAATATATTTCTGCAAAATAAACACGCTTTCTTGTCATAAAATTAAATAAAATTTTAGACATTTTTTACTCTCGCAAAAGTGCTATCGGCCATTTTGGTGACATAATATTGTCAAACAGTCGTGTATTTAATTATTATATGTATATATAAAATTGATAGTAACATAACCTACAATTACTATGAAAGCCATCAATAAATTAGTAATTAATGCATATTATTTTTGCCGTTCAAAACAATGATTAATTATTGTTCCCTCTGAAAATAATCTATTTTTTGGCTACCTCTCATTTATCAATTTGCTTTGAAATATACTAGATTGATAGAGCAAAATTAAATTTTTTGAATTCGGATGATGTCATAAATTTGAAATTCGATTTTCTTGACAACATAAGCAAATTTTATCCAATCTTAATGAAATTTTTTTTGGAAACCACTAATTTTGGCTCATTATTTTCAGCGCTTGATGTCAGTTTTTCGCAAGCTATCACTTATGTGCTTCATCCTGGGGCCATGATTAATTTTGATCTAATACAAAACACTAGTTTAATCGTAATTTCTCTAAATTACAGGTAAAACTTTGTATTTACCTTGTTAGTGACTTTTTGATGATAAGAAAATTCACGAGGTATATTTTATATTTATTTATAATTTTGTGAATTCTTAGCAAGTTTAAATTGATATTTTAAATACGAATACGTAAATACGAAAAAAATCAAACATCATATGACGAATTAAAATTAATTTCCTATAAAGACGCCTTGTCTATTCAAATACCGTCAGAAAATATAGACTTTTATTATTAAATTATTGGAATTAAAGTCCTTCTGCAAGAGAAAATTGTAATTAAAAATACAATTCAACATTTCTCGATAAACAATTACAAAATATTCTAGTTGTAAAACTAGCTCCACACTAAAATTTCTACATATTCTCATACTTCCAACCTGAAAATCCATACATATTACTATCCAAACCTAGGATAAGGAAGACTACTGTTTTATAAAGGGTGTACGAGCGCCAGGGCACTTTTGGATAAAAGGTTTGATTTTTTTTATATGAAGTTGGACTGGTCTAAATCAATTTTGAAAATTTGAGGAGGGGCGGGGAGGGGGGCTGTTGCTCGATTATTTAAATAAATAAATGACTTCATAAGTGGGCATATTTAACATTGGTTTTATATGGGAAAACGGTAGATGGATGATATGTTTTCATAGATTTCTACAAAACTAGTCGGTGGAAATTACAAAAAAGTATTTAAATTAAATTTAAAACCTTAATAAATATTGAAAACAAGAAAAATTCGTTTTGCCCGACAAATTAAGCATGATTTCGATTTCGAAAATCAAGGCATATCATCAAAGCTGAAAAGAACGTACAAATAATTTCAACCCCAAGTTTTAGCTTGCCTTGGCGCTCGTACTACTTTAAATACCAAATAAATCCACAGACGCTCACAGGGATCTTTATAAACTCAAATTCGCACTACATCATTTTCAACAATAGGGTACTGATATCGAATTTTCCACTTAACCCATATAAATGCAAAAGTAGACTTGATATCATACCATATAATTTGAAAGTGAAATGAAAATTCTTTAAAAAAACAAAGATTTTATAAGCCTTCAAAGATTATTGCTCGTCTCTTCCATGCAAAACAGAGTTTTATATATTATCTCTATGGTGATAACGTGCTTAATTTTTCTGTCCGTGCAGTGAGAATTCTTCATTTCAAGTAATAAAAAATTTAGTCATCATCGCCATTAGAAAATATTCTATAAGAACAACTATAAAAACCATTCCTAATCATTCATCCAGATTTACGATAGAAATTTCAATCACCACTGGACTAATTACCCAGAGGCGGGACAAGAGCTAAATTTTATGTATGAAAAGTATATTTTGCGAGGCCCATTTTCATTAAAGAAAGTTATAGATAAACAAACGAAAGTGATGGGCAAGCGACCAACTAAACATATTTCTTGCCTGATATATAGCATCCTCAATTTTGATAGGCAGAGATTTCCATAGATTAACGCAACGAAAGCAAATATTGCTAGACTAAATAAAAACAATTTAGAGAACGCGGGTTTATGTACATGTTTTATTGAATGTCTTGATCCCAAGACATTCAATAAAACATGTACATAAACCCGCGTTCTCTAAATTGTTTTTATTTAGTCTAGCAATATTTGCTCTCGTTGCGTATATTTTGCGAGACCCATTTTCATTAAAGAAAGTTATAGATAAACAAACGAAAGTGATGGGCAAGCGACCAACTAAACATATTTCTTGCCTGATATATAGCATCCTCAATTTTGATAGGCAGAGATTTCCATAGATTAACGCAACGAAAGCAAATATTGCTAGACTAAATAAAAACAATTTAGAGAACGCGGGTTTATGTACATGTTTTATTGAATGTCTTGGGATCAAATTTACATCGTTTAAACAATTCATTATATTAATTTTCATTTATTATAGAAAATAATTATAAAACTTAGATTGAAAAAAAAAAACAACGAAACTCAAAAAACCTGTAATAAAACGCAAATCTTGTCAAACTCTTGTTTTGTAGTGTTAGTGGTGACAACTATTGAAGTAGGCTAGAATTACAATAGAGTTGGCAGTTCAATCCATTCACTTTATATGAAGTGACACTGGAATCAGGCACGTTAACAAGGGAATGGTTTTGGGGGTTAAAACCCCTCCCATTGAAAATCTGCCCACATAAATTTGGAACTAGCAATAAAGTAATGTAAATGTACCCATTTGTGAAACGCATTTCCACAAACGAATCAGATATCCTTGCACATTTTGAGCTCGGTGCATTCTTTGACTTTGTCCTTGAGTCCATTACTTCAAACAGAAAACCTGGATTTTGGAGAGGCTATCGAACTAGCTGATGCTGCGAAACATATTTTGATTGAAAGAAGAGGAAACGTGGAGAATAATTCAGATAAATTTTCAAAACCATGATATATGCGATGAATACGACATAGCAGTGCAGAAGCCAAGGCTCGTGTTCTAACAGACTCAGCGTGTTCTAAAAATTTTCTCAATCAAATTAAAAATTTGGATGAACGTGGTCGGCTTTTTTTTTACGACGTTTTTACAACAATAAACAACGATGGAAAATTTCACAGGTGCATGAATTTTTTCCTTTTAGATATTTAGTTTTATTGTGCTATTATAAAGTAAAATTATGAAAATCAGTAATTTGTGGAGAAAGGTGGCCGCGTGTTCATGCGGAGAGAATGAATTTGTATAAATGACGATTCATTTTCTGTGACGATTAAGCCAGTAGTATTGTTACTACGATTGGAAGTTTCTAGAGTCTGATGGTGATTATCTAGAGTTGATCTTGTTTGTAACATAGTATGGAGATTAATTTCATGCTGATCTTCTTTCTTTGAGTAGCATTGGTTAAATATTTTACTACAAGGTGAGTTGTGGGTACTACGACCCTCGTGTTACGAGATGACTTAGTACAACCATTGGTGGCTTACGGCGTGAGCTACGTGGGCAACCGCCCACGGCCTCGCGATTCGAAGGGTCTCGCGCCTTGAAGAATGCGACAAAAAAAAATCTATTCGTTATCATAGTACAGCATAAATAGTACAATAAATGAACCTAGAATTTTTTGATTCTTACGAAAAAATTGTTTGCTGGGTGTATTGACTTGCGGTTTTTAGCATTGGCTTCAGAAAATTATCCTAAAAAAAGTCTATATGGTTTAAAGTGGAATTTTTTAGTTTTAAATCCCGCGCCATTAGAGTGAAGGGGGCTTATATCGTAAAGTAAATCAGATAACTTTTAAAAGATTTTAAAAATTTCAAAATGCTAAGGTAACCCAAAATTTTAGATATTTTTATTAACAAATTTCTTTATGCACCTCTCCTCCTTTTCGGAGGTCTGAAAAACTCTCAAAATGAAATAGACCATTTTTTTGAAAGTTAAAAAAAAGCAAAAGCAAAAAATTCTAGAAAATACTTTCAAAAATTTAGAAAGTACTTTGTGAAATTTTTTTTTGGTTTTTCTAGAATGTTCCACAAAACCACTAGTTGAAGTTAACCTGAAAATTTCCAGGACAATATTTTTTATAGCTTTGGAGAAAATGGACACCAAAGTTTTTTCCTAAGCTGCGTCCTCACGAGACAGTGATGTTTATGGAACAATGATACAAATAAAAGTTGTTAATTATTTTATAAGGAATAACTTTAAATGGATCCTTTTTCATTTTATTGAATCAGAAAAAAAAATCCATTTTAAAATTGGCATATCTCGGTCAATTTCGAAGCTAGAAAGTCGAAAAAAATCAGCTAAAACATTTTTTTATTTGATGCATAGTTTTTCTGTAATTTGTAAAAACCTGATTTAAAAAAAAGGGAGTTATGCGCTCCTTGAGAGGTCGGCATCTTATACCATGTATATATGAAATATACATAGTATATTAAGTTTAGTCCAAAGTTTGTAACGGTTAAAAATATTCATACTACGAAAAAAATTTTGGTATAGGTGTTCATAGAATCACCTAATTAGTGAATTTCCGGTTGTCCGTCGGCCCGTCTGTGGATACGATAACTCAAAAACGAAAAGAGATATCAAGATGAAATTTTTATAGCGTACTCAGGACCTAAAAACTGAGGTCAAGTTCGTAAATGAGCAATATGGGTCAATTGGGTCTTGGGTTCGTAGGACCCATCATGTAAGCCGTTAGAGATAGAACAAAAGTTTAAATGTAAAAAATGTTCTTTATAAAAAAATAAACAACTTTTGTTTGAAACATTTTTTTGTAAACATCACTGTTTACCCACGAGGGCGCTTATTAGGTGCAAATTTTATAGTATGCATTAATATGGGAATATCAGTGTGTGTAGCTATCTAAAAGTGGATATCTTTTTTTATTAACGTGACGTCAAAAAACAAACGATTGCTTCATCAACACTGTCTATACATGGTATTTCAACAATTAACTCAGTCAATTGTTTGTTTTCACTTGTTTTTTATTTAGTTTTAACAACCATATAAACAACTGTGGAAAATTTCAAACATACATGAATTTTTTCTTTATTACCATGATATTTTATTTAATTTTACTGTGCTTTAAGACAATCGAATCAACAAATAATCGAATAGTTTTTTTTTTCAAATTTGTAACTGATTGGAATTACGTAATACTTTTTTTTTTATTTATTATAATTGGCTTCAGCAAACTTGCTATACAGCCATTATCCAAATAAAATATACAATTATATTACAATAAATAATAAATAGATCAACAAAAAAAATTAACATTCAAGAGAAAATAAAAAAGTGTAATTTAGAAATTAAAAAATAAATTGTTTTTTGGTTTTCAAAAATAAAAAGATGATTCTCAAACAAAAAAACAAAAAATCATATAAATACAAAATATAAACTGCAAAAAAAAAAAAAATTCAGTTAAAAAAAGAGTAGGAGAAGAAAAAAAAAATGAAACATACTTTCTAATTTACGAACACAATGACACATATGGAATTAGTCGTCGGGACCCATCGAGACTGTATACAAAGGAAATGTCAAGAAAAAAAACATAGGTTGGGGGCCGCGGGAGGGTTGAAAGTAGAGGGGGCTACAAACAACTTATTTTTTATGTAAAACAAACAAATAGATAAGAAGGGGGGGGGGGTTATATTTAAATTTGAAATTTGGACTTGTTGAGGAAGTTGCAAATTGCAGAGAGGATTTCAAGTTTATTTAAAGATAGGAGATGGGGAATATAATACGGACCAAAAACGCCCATACGGGCTAAGGAACTTAGAAGTATAGGTCTATGCTGATTAAGGAGTGGGCAGGCGAACGCTATGTGATTTATGTCACAGTAATAATATCCACATCTGCATCTGGTGTCTGGGACAATATGTATTCGATGTAGATGGGCGGGTAAAGAATTGTGGCCTGTTCTCAAGCGACCAATCATTGTTATGTTTTTTCTGCCCACATCCCATTAGTGGAACCATGTTTCAAGTGATGGAGTTGGTTGTATATCGTATAGCTTACGCCCTTTAGGCGATGTATTCCACATTTGTGTTCAATCACTCAGCATAGAACTCTTGCAGATAGCCCACAGATCTTGTGCGGGTGGTGGTGAGTTATCTTCTGGTCCAGTTTGAACTGCGTCCCTGGCCAACATATCAACAAATTCGTTCACACGTATACCAATATGTGATGGACACCACACAAAGGCAACGTAGAAACGTTTTTGAATTAGTTTGAGCACGGTGTGTTTGATTAGTACTATAAGAGAGGGAGTTTAGGAGGAAATACAATTTTGTTTTATCAGGGAGAGGGAACTAAGCGACTCGGATATTATAGCTGATTTTCTAATACCATTTGTCTCCACATATGCGAGTGCCTCCAAAATGGCAACACACTCCGCTGAGAAAATTGAAAAGTTTTTTGAAATACTTAGTGTGGTAGAATGCGCACCACAATGAAACGCGACTCCCACACGTGAGTCTACACTCAACTTAGAGGCTTCTGTATCGATGTAGGTATAGTTGGGGAGAATTGAGAAGAGATAATCGTTGAAAGTGGAATTGACGAAGGGCGAGCCATAATTTGCATGTTCGCTGTCAAGTCCACAATCAATAAATATCGGGATTTCCGAATATCGGGATTGAAAATCAAACTAAGTAGTTGATTTGATATTGACAGAAAAGATGTTTTTGCACTGTCCGATAAGTTTTTCAACATACTATAGAAGATGTTGTCCGGGCCAGGGGACGAATCCACTAAATCGGACAACACTCCCCTTAACTCACATATTCCCAACGGAATATCCAAAGAATGATCATTCTGGGCAGGCAGGTTTTGAATAGGTATTTGGGCAAAGTCTGGAGTCAAATTTTGTAAAAAGTCTAGGATCCAATTTTGGTTTGATGGAAAGGGGGGTATGGATTAATAGCCCCCCTATTCATCTTAACCTTATTCCAGATCTCTTTAATAGGCGTATTCCTGAATAGACCCTCACAGAAAATCTTCCGGGAATTCCGCTTTTTTTCATTAAACAAACGCCTGGTTTGTGCTTGTACTCTTCTAAAATTGCAAAAATTCTCTGGGGTAAAATTTGTCTTGAGGGACCTCAGGGCCTCCTTTCTGGTTTGAATCTGTAGTTTACATTCGTTATCCCACCAAGGTGTGTTGGGGAAAACGGTTTTTTAGGACATTTGGAATGGCTAAATCCCCAGCAGAGATCAAAATTTGATGAAAACTGGAATACCATTCCAAGGGATTATTATCGGACGTAGAGGTTGAAAGGAAGTCGTCTACAGAACAAGAAAATAGTTGCCAATCTGCTCTCTCGCACTGTCTACGGGAGTATGTTTAGGAAGGAATAGATTATGTCGATGATTTAAGGTAACTAAAATGGGAAAATGATCGCTGCCATAGCTATCATTTAGGGTGTACCAGTACGAAATTAAGCTAAGGCGGGGAGAACAGAAAGTAATATCAATAGCAGATGATCTTTGTTGAGGTGAAGGAATAGTTGTCAGTGATTCGTCATTCATGCAAACCAAGTTATTGGAATCCATGAATTCCATTAGAATATTACCTCCTCTATCGGATGCAGTGCAACCCCATAGAGGATGATGATAATTTAAATCACCGGCAATTACTATAGGTTCGAGTACGTTCTGAAACATCAGGTTAAGTTCTTGGGAAGATACAATATTTTGAGCAGAATTATTAGAGATGGCCTCTCACCGCGATTACCTGGAAAAAAGGGTTATTCGACTCAATCGGAATGGTTTGAGCAGAAATACCCCTCCTTAAAAGAATGGTTGTGCCACCATAACCATCATATCTATAATTTCGAAAAATTTGATATCCACGAATTTTTGATGTTGAAGTAGTTTTCAACCAAGTTTCGCTAAGCAATACAACATCAATGGGATAGAAAAATAAAATGAGAGCTAGGTTGGCTTTATTTTGATTGATGCTTCGGATGTTCCATTGAAGCAGTTTGAGTTTTTGGGACACCTGATCCATTATTGAATTTATTTATAATAGTTTGGACAATGTTTGCTTTAATAGTTGGGTCTAATTCAAAGGATTCTAAAACAGGGACAAGCGTAGAGAAAAATGGGTCGTTGGGAGAGGGTAAAGCAGTAGAAGTAGATGGAAAGCTATAAAATACGGGTAAATTCGACCTAACGTTGGGGTTAATCAAAATGTTGTCAATTTGAGCCGCAATAGGATTTGTAAAGGGAGAAAAGTCTTTTTGTTTCTTGGGAACAGGGGCGGTAGATGGTGAAGTAGTGGCTTTCGCGTACGTCCGTCGAATTGTTTGTCTTGTTGTGGCGATGGGAGAAGAATTATACGAGATTAAAGGAAATTGTTGCGGGGTAGAGGACACATCATTAGGATTAGGCAAGGATACGTTGCTCAAAATTTTAGATATTTGACCACTGGCTTCGAAATAGGTTAGGCCATCTGAGGCCATAATTTTTTTAATGGCAACTTGCCTTTTGTACTCCGGACAGTTCTTATATGTAGACGAGTAGTTTCCATTGCAACTAATGCATATTTTGGGAAGGGTGTCATCTTTTGTGCAATTCAGGGATTGGTGGGGTTCAGAACATTTGGCGCAACGTGGGGAACTTCTACAATGTTTTATAATGTGACCAAATCTACAACAATTGTAGCATTGGGTCACGGGGAAGGTGTAAATTTCTACGAGACGGGAACAATAAAATAAGGTTACATAATGGGGAAGATTTCTACCTTCAAAGGTTACTTGGATGGTTGTGGAAGGTTTATAGGATGGTGTGCCATCGGGGGATATTGTTCTCCTTGACATTCGATGAACTGTTAGAATGTTAATGTTTTTATTCTTTTTCATGTTTTTCAGAATAATTTGTTCGTTAATATTTTCATCGATGTCTTTAACAATACCCACTCGAGTGACATAGTAGTGGGTTGGAACATAGGCGCGAAAGTTTTCGGTTTTAAGTACGGGGTTTTCCAAGAATGAGTTAGCGGCGTTTCGGGAATTGAATTGAACACAAATCCTATTGCGTCCCAAGTTTTCTACTTTGACAATGTTTGTACATTATTATTAAATAATATGCGTCCAACTGCCAAAGAGTGCAATCTTCCTAAATTTTGATCATTTTATTCTAGAAATACTTTAAAAGGTCCCAGTGAGTTTATCGCATATTTGTACATAGGTTTTTCCTTCGGAGAGCTATTGGGTAGATCGGGTGGATTGTTTAAATTTACGGGAGTGTCGAGATTGGGAGGAGGGTCATCCAGACCCCTCCGAGAAGGGTCTGGCGGAGAATCATCCTCAGCCACCTCTTAAAAGTTGATTTAATTTTCTAATAAACGGAATAAAAGTTTAAATGTAATTTAAATGTACTCAAAGGCAAATATAACACACACAAAAAAAACAAATTTATTATTAGAAAAACAGATATATGTTTATAAAGTATCCGACTCACCTCAGGTATAAACAAAAAAGGTATATCACAAACAAACAAAAATTTTAACTATTATGTAATAATATTAGATTTATCAATTTATTTTATTTTTGATAAAAGTAATAATTCTTGTTATTGTTGCGGACAAGTAAATAATCGTGTCTTCTCTCTATAAGAGTTGTAACAAGAATCCTACGTAATACTTATTGTTGTTATAATAAAAGTGATTATTATTAGTTAATTATTATTAAATAACAGTTACGACATACAAGTTGCATAACAAATCCAACTATTTGATTCTATTTTTAACAATTGATATACTAGTAAACCTATACTTTTTTTTATCAACAAGGATGTTCCTATTAATATAAAAAAGTACAACATCTAAGGACAAACTTATTTTTGTTTTCATTACGTCCTTTTTGCTGTGGATAAATAAATAGGAAAATTTGAGTTTTTAAAAAAAAAAGTTATTAAAGAAGTCAAAAATATAAAATATTTTATAGATATTTGGTGTAAAAATATATAATCTAAAATAATAATATAAAATTTTCTCATTTAATAGTTACGTGCACCGACTTTTACACATTTCTTTAGATAATCAAAACTATAAAAAAAGAATTATATATCATCAAATTTATTGCAAGTAAAAACGAATACAACTCTAAAATTATAGACAAATTAGTACAAAAGAAAGTTGAAAAAATAGTTTTGAAGCATGGTTATAGTATAAATGATACAAACAAAGGAAAGAAATTGGGCCTCTCTACCGTATATAAGTTTTGTTAAAAATATAATTACAACATTATATTTTCAAATAATTTAAAGTTCAAAATTATTAGTAAATAATAAACAAAAAACTTTATATAAAGAAAATTAATTGTCCAGAATTTCCCGTTACGTATGTGGGGCAATCAGGTCGCGCATTCAAAGAAAGAATAGAGGAACATAACTAAAATAATAGAGGAACATTCGACTGAAAAACATTGGCGCAACAGCTTTTTCAGACCATTCTAAATGCCCATAAATTTGATGATAAATTCAAAATTTAACACACATGCGAGGAAGGGAAGCTTATGTTTTAGAAGGGTTAGAAATTTTAAAAAATTCAAAATCAACGTCTAACAATAAAAAAGATGTGTTACGAACTCCTCTTTTGAGTCTAAATTGCGAATAAATTTTTTTAAATTTTCATTTCATTTTCCAAGGTATTCAAGTATTTATTTATTGTATTATAGTATATCAAAAACCAAATATAAATTAATATAGTTTTGCTATCAAAACAACGAGTTTTCGCAAAAATTTTTCGTTAAACGAATGTAATTTTTCTAATTTCTTATAAAAATTGGCTCACGCAAACACCTTTTAGATGAGCGATTGAGCTAGAACATGAAAAGCTGCTAATTTAAATTGTGTTCCCAGAACGAATTCTAATGGTTTTGTCCAATAAAATTATTTTTATTGAAGCTGAATGCATAGAGGAGGCGAACGAAGAAGAAGAGAACTTTAGCGCCCAAGACTAACTTTTAACAATATTACTCTTTAAACATGGTTTTGAAATTTTGCAATTCGCGATATTCTTTTTCAGCAACCGCAAACTCTTGATTAACAACAGGTTCATCAGTTTGGACTGATTATATGACGAGTTTCTCGAAATGGCAAAGTCCAGAAGGCGACGGGGTTACGGTTCATCCTGAGCACCAGGTACCTCTGAGACCAATTTTGTTACGATATTCGTGTTCAGCTATCCCAAAAACCCCCGAGTAACGAGTTTGGACTAGTTACATGACGAATTTCACGAAAACTCGAGGAGGCGGCGGGGATACTGTTCATCCTGGACATTAAGTATCTTTCAGACCAATTTTGTCGCGATATTCGTGTTCAGCTATCCCAAAACCCTCGAGTTACGAGATTGGGCCCATTATATAACAAATTTACCGAAAACTCTAGGGGGTGGTGGAGATACCGTTCATCCTGTGCACCAGATATCTATGAGACCAATTCATTCGCAATATTCGTGTTCAGTGACCTTAAAAACCCCCGTGTAACAAGTTTGAAATCATTTTCATCACTATTATCCGAATTGTGAATTTAATATTAACGATAAATTTAAAATGCAATTATAAAACGCATATTAATTATGCTAATTGCATATTTTTAATTTATTATAAAACAAAATGGCCACAAAATTACCTGACGCTCTAACAAAATCGAACGCTGAAAACTGCATTCAAATCCGACTTACTTCTCGACTTAATTTTTCGAGCTTTGATCAATTTTGGTGCTTCGTTGCGTCAAGAAATAGCAATATTTTGATAAATGTACATTGAAATACATTTTCTTAAACCATTTTTCAATACTTCCCAACATTAATTGAGCGTATAACAAGTCATTTCATTAACCGTGAATATAATACAGAAATTCAGTCACTTCAAGGGGGGAGGGAAGTAGAACTCCATGATGTAAAATAACCACTTTATAAAAAACGAATCAAAATTTAGATCAACTTTTGAATATATTTATTTATTCATCACTCTGGATGAATTTTATGGAATTTAAGTTTTTATAGACCTTTCTAACAATTAACACAGACGGTTGTTATATATTAAGTAACATGAACCAATTTAGAGGAGAAAATGAATACTTTAAGCTATAGCACATTAATAACTAAGTGCTAAACATATAAATTAATAAGACAAATACACAAAAATTTATCATAAAATTAATAAATAAACAAAAATTGAAAAACTCCTCTATTATATAAATTTTAATTCGAGTAGGTGATACTAAATTTATTTCACAATTTATTCACTTCTTAAAATTATAATATGCAATCGAAGAATTCAATTTCTCGTTTTATTAATACATATAAGAATTTGAACCGAAAATTATTTTTTAGTAGATTACCTTTTTTACTTTATTATATTATAAATAAAATAAAGTATTGCGATCGAAAAAAAAAATCGATATCGGGGTTTCAACGGAAATACATGTTTTGAGGGTTTCTGATCCCAAAAAAGTGGTTTTAAAAAAATGTTGCGTCCGTCGGTATGTCGGTACGCCGGTATGTCGGTATGTCGGTATATCTGTTACCAAGCTGGAGTCTTCAATTTTCAACCGATTTTTCTCAAACTCGGTACATAGGTTATAATTCTGATTTCGATTAAACCTGCCACAAGGCTAGACCTTAAGGTGTTCCTAAGATTGGTACAAGCCACATATCTCGAAGGAGAAAATTCGAGAAGGCCCACACCCTAGGGAAAACCTTTCCAAATACAGGAAAATGAGATTTTTTAGGGAGAGGCTGATGGAACAGCAGTGAAACTTCGTATCAGGGTTTATATCAAGAAGGTCCTATGTTTGATATAACTCCCCACTGGGACCCCTCCTTCTGGAGCCGTGGAGCAGGAGGGGATGAAATCGTCAAAAGTGGTCAAATCAACCCTACACAAAATTGATCAAAAATTATTTAAAATTTCTTTTTAAGTAACTTTTGTAACTTGGTAATCTTTGCTGAACCTCACCCTTATCAAACTACATCCTTCTAAATATTATATTAAATCCAATAAATACTTAAGCCTGTTCCTCATTACTTGTTTTTAAATAATTCTTACAATTGACTGCTTTCAATAATAATATTACAATAATAATATATCAATTTTAGAATATAATAGAGTCTTGTCCGATGTTTCGGACCGTTTATTTAAGATTCATTAGCTCAGCGCACAAATATGCTCTAGTGAAGTGCTTTATTTGAAATACATGTATTTGAAATTCCAATAAAAAATAATTATTTTGAATGTTGTATTTAAATAATTTTAATGATAAAGTAGAATTTAGTATTTTATTGGAAATACTTTTCTAAAACATTTATTTTGGAGTAGAGAGAACGATTGAGAGAATTTTTTGTCGTATTATATAAAAGCGTTTATTGTAATAATCTTGAAAAGATACAATAGATAAAATATGCAGGATAAAACTTAAATACTCGAACAAAGTGTAGAATAAAATGATTAAAATATACAATTAAAAGAAAAAAAGAACACATTAAAAGAGTTATACAATAAATAAAATGATAGGACTACACATTTAAAAAAGCAATAAATAATTTTGAATAAAAAGTCTTTAAAAGAATCCAAAAAAATATAAGTGTCAATATCACAGTTAATGAACAATTAAGAGATTCACACACACGGCACACACATATCACTGAAGCACTTGATATCACAGATGGAGGTGGGGAGGGATGGCTCAGGTGTTCGGGCCATCCAATACCTGTGTGCAGGGTCACAGAGGCTGATCGTGGTACTGTCTCTGTCCGGTTAGGTGTTCAATATAAATGTCACGTGACCAGCGGATCGTGTCTGACGCCATCAACCGTGCCATGGTCTGCGTATATTTTGGAGATTCCCAAAGACTTCACAACCCTATAGTTCTGTGTGAGCCAGGACCCGAGCGAACCAACGACAAAAGCATCCAATGAGACCTTATAGCCTTTCGAGGATAACTCAGCAGCAAGTTGGTTATATTTATCGAGCTTTTGCGGCCGAGCCACCTCTAGGGCATCTGGGGCACCCTCAAATGGAATGCAGATGTCTATGATTTTAACTTCCCTACTAGCCTCATCCAGGACCACCAGGTCAGGACGAAGAGTACTCCGCACGCCGGGTACTTGTCTATTGATATTTAAGACAGCACCCGGGGGTAGACGCGATCCGCGAGCAAGACGATCTTGAACGGCGTTATGCCGCCGTTGCCACGCCGCTGAATGGATGGTACAATGATTCAGTACGTGTGGCAATGTCTCATTGGCATAGCCACAACGTCGGCATCGTTTATCCCCGTTCCCGAATCGCCGTGCTCCATTTAATGGAACGACGCCGAGTCGGGCTCGGTGGATAAAGCGGTAATCACAGAATCGAGTGTACCGCCCATTCAGCAGGAAGTGGTTGCTCGCTTCCCTAAGATTTGTACAGGAGTACGCTTTTCCCTGATCGGGTTTTCCTAGAAGTCTAGCAAGGTAGAATGCTCGAAGTGCTGAACGTAGCATACGAACAACAACGGATCGCGCCGTCTCCGGGACAATTATACGCTCCGGTGTTTGCCCAGGACGGATGATAGTGACAGACAGATCGCGCTTTTCCCTGCACCAATGGAAGCCCACACTAAGTTTGCTGTTGAGGCGACGGCACGCATTTCTAGCTTGTGACCACAAACTAGAAATGTTTCCGCCGTCGCGCGCTAATCGACCCTCAAGTGAGCCAGACAGATACTTGGCGAGCATATCTTCTGTTGGATCTTCTCCAATACGACGTCTCACCGCACGTTTAAGGCAGGACCAGGCCGTTTCCCTGACAATGGTGTCCTTGCAGGTCAGCAGTCTAAAAGCGTGCACTACGGTGCTAACGTCCGCGGAATCGGCCAACGGTAAAAGATTTGCGCCACCCTGGTAAGATGGAATATAAAGAACTTCCAGAGAGCCACGTTGAGGTAGGTTCATCCATTTCTTGGCTAGCCTTTTGATGGTTTTGTCTGCGTCCGTCAGTGGTCTTTTGACGACATTGCCGCTTCGCCGCCTCGCAGTATAAAGTCTTGCCGAGAAAGGATGAACATATTTGTGGCTTCCAATTTTTGCCAGGGTGCAAGAAGAGAATCGTGTACTTTCTGAACGTCCTCCTTGATGGCCCGAATGGCATCAAGGGGGGTTTGGGCAACACGGAAGCCCGTTGGTACACCTAGATGTTGATACTCCTCTCCGTCTTTTAAAACCGTTAGTCCTCCTCCTTGGATGGTAAATTCCGTAGGAAAGACTTCCCGTCTCCGCCTGCAATCAACATGCAGTGAGGCGCATTTCGGAGGTTGGAAATTTAGACCCATCCACTCAGCAGTTGATCCTACTGCATCCAAGAGAATTCTCAAGGATTCAGCATTTTTGCCGAGAAGAACGATGTCATCGGCATACGCGAGAATGGAAAAATTATGATCGTGGAGCTTGTAGCCATGCTGAGCTGCCAATCTAGACGCCACAAATTGAAAATAATTGGACTGAGTGGACAAATTTGCTTTACGCCCGCACGAATGTGGAGTGGATTGGACGGGTTTCTCCGTCCTTAGTGCGGATTGTTGTGGTAGTATTGGCGTAAAGCTCGGCTATCAAACTGTGTATCTTATTGGGTAGCCGCATCTCTTCCAATACCCGCCGAATATGATCATGAGGCACAGAGCCGAAAGCATTGGCTAGGTGAAGCCAAGCCAATGCGATCTGTCTGCGATCTCGGCGCGCGTCATCCAATGCACTTTGGACTATGAAGTTGTGTTCATAACAGCCTTCATACTCCAGAAATCCTTTCTGCATTGGTGAGATATTGTTAGAGAGCTTCGCCCAACAGATGACACAGTCGGCGATAACGCCGGCATACAACTTGGCGATCGTGCCCCCCAAAGTAAGAGGCCTCCAGTTCGACAGCAAGCAAGCCACCGAACCTGGTTTTTGGTCAGTTGACTTTCGGCCAAGTCGGTGGGTGGAGTAGGTGTAGGTAACTTGTCAACATTGGTTCCAACAACTACCGGGGTAGCGCTGGGATCAATGCTGACAAGGTCTGGTTGGATTTGTGCGGCTGCAGCAATCGGTGGAGTTTCATTCTCATTTCGCGTGATGCTAGTGACATCGTTCAGCTCAGCGGGCGATCTAGTTCGGCTGAGTGGTTGGGGTGGTGATCCTAGTGGACGAGAGTCCTCGCCAACCAAGTGATCTGAACGCGGTGGGTCTATAGCAGTGTGAGGATATAGCAGCGTATTATATATTACACTATGAGATGGTCCAAGTGTTGAATTATGATCTTGGCAATTTAATTATATCGCGTGCATCAACACAGTATGCTAAACATTGTTTTATTTATTTATTCCGTAATTGATTTTCAGAAATTCACCTTATCAAATAATAAATAATTTAAAAAAAAAGAGAACACTCATAATAAAAAAAGAACTACTAAAAAAATAAGTATTCGGATAAAATATATAATTAAACCAATGTCAAAAGAAATTAATCATGCCAAAAACCAGAAAATGAATAGCAGGCAAAGACCCTGTGGAAAATGAAGTTAGGGTTATAACCAAAAAAAAAAAAAAAAAAAAAAACAGAAGTAAAATCGTTTATAAGCAATAACAATTTATTTAATATTGCTAATATTTTTTATAGGAAGGATGGAGATCAAATTACTATAGCAGAAAACGAATATCAACTTAAAGCTGACATATAAAAAAGTAATAAAATAGATATTACTTTAAATCAATTAAGATTCGAACTTTAACAGCAAATAAATCTACATTTAAATTAGAAAAAGAGACGAATTTTTGAATTGACAGTGAATAGACGTGTCTATTATTGTGTAACAAAAATTAAAAATTAAATATCAGTGAATACAACAATACACCATAGGTATGATGAGTTATTATAAACTTGTTTATGATTTTGTAAAATAATCATAATTTATATAATAAATAGTGAACAAACAATTCTTAATAAAATACAACAAAACCAACAAATAAATAATACAAGATGAGCCAAGAACTACTAAGAAATCCTAATATTAATCCAAACCACCTAAACAACCAACCCCACCACAAAACACACAATCCTTCGCAGAAACCCTCAAAACCGGACAACAAACACCACAAAATATAGACGAAGAAAACGCGATCATTTTGGAGACAATCCAAAATTTAGAATTCAAAGAGTACATTCGCGGTTTCAGTTCCTACATCAGTGCAGATAAAATCTTATTCAGCACAAGAATTTCCAACAATAGAATCATTGTATTCCTTAAAACCAAAAACGACGTTAAATACTTAACAGAAAACTACAAATCAATCAAGGTTAAAAACCAAGATATATCCTTAAGAAGTTGCATCACTCAATCGCACAGAATAATAATCTGGGCCTTCCCCACCATCTCAAATACAACAATCCTAGAACAACTTAAAAAACACAAATTAAATGTTGTCTCTAATATTTACCACATGTCAGCAGGATTTACCGAAAAGGAATTCGCACATATTAAAAGTTTCAGACGATTTGTTTTTGTAAACGCAGACCATCCCGCAATCCCTGACTTCATCGAAGTAAACCACGGAAATAGAATTCATAGACTATACCTTTCTGTAAATGAAATAAAATGTAACAACTGCAATAAATTTGGCCACTCAGAAAACATTTGTAGAAAACTACTTAATAACAACACAAACACCACACCAACAACAGATAATACAATCACACAACAAAACACATAAAATCCCAATAACAACACAACACATACTGAACAAATAAACCAAAACAAAGCAGAAACACAAAAAAAAAAATCAGAAATGCAAACAAATGAACCAGAAACAAACTATCTGAACGAATCCACAAACAAAATCAAAAAAAAAAAAAACGTAGACCCCAAAACCTCTACTACAATCAACAATAAAACAGGAAATAACGAACATTTCAAAAAAAGAACACTATCATCCAGTAGCCGAGAATCATCAGACCAAATCAATCAAACAATAAAAAGCCCAATGCAACACACAGATAGCATATGCTCTATCTCCAAAACAACAGAACCTCTGCCAAAAAAATACCATCTAAGACAAACGAAAAACTCAAAAATAAAAAAACTATAACAGAATACATGCCCAGTATTTCAATTAACATACTCGAAGCCCCAATGGAAAAAGAACCAGAAAAATACATTATTAACTTCGATACCTTAAACAATATTTTGATTGAATCATCCGGTATAAAAGACATAACACATATAATAAAAAAAAAAACCATACAATTACAAAACAAACCATCATACAATTAATAACTTATACCCTCTATTAGATAATCCACATGCTAAAACAACCTTCACAAAACTTATCAAGAAAATCAACTTAACCCAAGACATAAATTCAACGAGTGCCTTGTTAATTAACAGATACGAACCCATAATTATATATATTCAAGAAATCCACCTAAACCCCCACCAAAAAACCAAGAGCACAAACTATATTCCATTCAGAAAAGATTTTTTGGGAGGAAATAAAGCCTGTGGAGGTGTACCTTCATACATAAAAACGTATATGCAAAGCAAGTAAATATTAGCTTAGACCTTCAAATCATAGCTACAGAAATAATTATAAACAAAAATAAAATAACAATTTGTAACATAAAGTCCCCGGTCTAACAAAGAAAAACACATTTTTTTGTCAAAATTCGTTTTTATTATTCAACATAGTTCCCTTCAAGAGCGATACAACGATTATAACGACCTTCCAATTTTTTGATACCATTTTGGTAGTACTCCTTCGGTTTTGCCTCAAAATAGGCCTCAGTTTCGGCGATCACCTCTTCATTGCAGCCAAATTTTTTCCCTGCGAGCATCCTTTTGAGGTCTGAGAACAAGAAAAAGTCGCTGGGGGCCAGATCTGGAGAATACGGTGGGTGGGGAAGCAATTCGAAGCCCAATTCATGAATTTTTGCCATCGTTCTCAATGACTTGTGGCACGGTGCGTTGTCTTGGTGGAACAACACTTTTTTCTTCTTCATATGGGGCCGTTTTGCCGCGATTTCGACCTTCAAACGCTCCAATAACGCCATATAATAGTCACTGTTGATGGTTTTTCCCTTCTCAAGATAATCGATAAAAATTATTCCATGCGCATCCCAAAAAACAGAGGCCATTACTTTGCCAGCGGACTTTTGAGTCTTTCCACGCTTCGGAGACGGTTCACCGGTCGCTGTCCACTCAGCCGACTGTCGATTGGACTCAGGAGTGTAGTGATGGAGCCATGTTTCATCCATTGTCACATATCGACGCAAAAACTCGGGTGTATTACGAGTTAACAGCTGCAAACACCGCTCAGAATCATCAACACGTTGTTGTTTTTGGTCAAATGTGAGCTCGCGCGGCACCCATTTTGCACAGAGCTTCCGCATATCCAAATATTGATGAATGATATGACCAACACGTTCCTTTGATATCTTTAAGGCCTCTGCTATCTCGATCAACTTCATTTTACGGTCATTCAAAATCATTTTGGGGATTTTTTTGATGTTTTCGTCGGTAACCACCTCTTTCGGGCGTCCACTGCGTTCACCGTCCTCCGTGCTCATTTCACCACGCTTGAATTTTGCATACCAATCAATTATTGTTGATTTCCCTGGGGCAGAGTCCGGAAACTCATTATCAAGCCAAGTTTTTGCTTCCACTGTATTTTTTCCCTTCAGAAAACAGTATTTTATCAAAACACGAAATTCCTTTTTTTCCATTTTTTTCACAATAACAAAAGTTGCTTCACAAAAGACGCTCTATCTCACAAACTAATTGACTTACAGACGTCAAATTTTGACACGAATCATTTGAAGGTTGGTACTATATAAAAATAATATGCATTTAATACTAGCGACGCCATCTATGTGTCAGACCGGGGACTTATCAGCCAACCTATTATATATTCCATCGAACAAAACATTTAGTTCTGCCGATATACAAAACATCATAAAACAAATACAAGGACCTTACATACTTCTAGGTGATTTAAGCGCACACACGGCCATGACAGGAAATAATAAAACGAACAAAAGAGGCGAACAAATAACAAAGTTATTGCTATTGAATGACAATCTAATAATCCTAAATAATAATAAACCGACTCATTTTAGCATCGCAACAAGCACGTTCTCATCGATAGACATTACACTAGCTTCAATACAGCTTGCAACGAAACTTAACTAGGACATTCACGAAGACCCCTGTTCATCTGATCCCTATCCTGTCATTGTACAATTTTAAAAAAATTATCACAATAACTCGCTCAATAAATACGACTTCGATAAGGCCGACTGGGAAAGGTATACCCAACTAACTGAAATAGACTCTAACGTACCCTCCAAAATGCAAGAATCAATCGACAATTCGACACTCTTTATGAAATTATCAACAATGCTATATGTTAGGGCCATTTCACAAAGTTTAATGTCTTTCCTTTTTTTGGTGATTTTAATTAATACTGAGTTGGTACTAACTGACTATACCAAGAATCCGCCAATCACAGTCGTCGTTGTGCTGTGGTTCTTGTTTAATCATTTTTAAATTGGCCGGCCACCGGGCCGGCCAATTGAGTTCATAACTCTTTCTTTTTTTTATTATTATTAATTCGTTTCTCGATTTGAATGGATCTTTTTCTTTCGATTGATTTTATTAATCAATCTAAATATAATTTAAACGTTGTCGAGTCAGTGATTCTGTTTTCTTTTTCAAAAGTTTCAATTTATCAACTTTTTCAATGTTGAAACGCGTGGTCTTCAACATTTATTTTTCTATTTAACAACGTGTTAAAGTTTAATTTCTAAATCGATTTTTATCTTGATAATCAAGTTTAATTTTGAATTCATATCGATACAATTACAAGTGAGCTATGTGATTTAGTGCAGTGAGCCAAACATTTTATATACTTTTCGCGCCATTGAGGTGATTTAACGCATATTCGATATTACTCGAGTGGCCCACATGTTGGAGATTTACCCGTGCAATTCTCATTATAAAGAAAGGTGCATCAATCAAAAGCCAATAAACTAACATTAACAAAAGCGTGAACAAATTCACCGTAAAGGTTTGATAAATTCTCCTAAATCCCTTTCTCCTAAGTTTATCCTATCAAGCCTTTAAATATCAAGTTTTTTTTTTTTCTTTAACTAATGTCAACCTGGATAAAAACTGGTGAGTACATAACTCTTTTTTTTTCATACGGTCCAGCGATCATAGCCCCAACACTATAAATAAAACCATCCCCAAAAAATTAATAACTTGCAAACGCAAAAGAATACCATGGTGAACTACAACCATTAGCAACTTAATTAAAGAACGAGCAAAAGCGTTAAGAAAATTAAAAAAATACAAGGATGAAGATAGCTTAATCAAATACAAAATAACTAGGTCGAAAGTACGCAGAGAAATCAAAGATGAAAAACAAAAGAGCTGGATCAAATTCATTTCCACAATAAATTCAGAAACATCTGACAAAACCATTTGGCAAAATATAAAAAAAATAACAGCAGGCACAAATAGTATTGATGCAATATCAGCAATACCTAGATAAAAACTGATAAGAAATAGCAAACGAATTTGGCAAATACTTTGAAGAGGTCACCGGCAATCATCAATATAATCCCATTTTTTACAAATACAAAAACCAAAAAGAAAAACAAATAATAAGTTTCTACTCTAACGTGGAAGCTGACTACAATAAACCATTTACATTCGAAGAATTTAATACCGCACTTTATGACATTAAAAAATCCGCACCAGGATCTGATGACATTAATATCGAACTGCTACAAAAACTACATAAATCATCCTTGTCGTTACTTTTTAATGTTTGCAATGAAATATGGGAACAAAGACAAATACCAAAATAATGGAAAAATGCACTTATTATTCGAATACTCAAGCCAAATAAAAACAAACTAGAAGTATCCAGCTGCAGACCTATTAGCCTACTAAAGCACAACTCAAAAATACTAGAAAAAATGGTATACAAACGTCTACAGTGGGTCATAGAATCAAACAACCTAATAAACAATAACCAGTTTGGTTTTAGAAAACACAAATCCACAATTGACTGCTTAACCATTCTAGATACCAACATCAAAAATGTATTAGTCATGCGCCAAAATTTGGATGCAGTTTTCTTCGACATTGACAAGGCATACGACACTTTATGGCGACACAAATCCTTGCCACATTGCACAAATGGGGTTTTAAAGGCAAACTGCCATTCTATATACAAAATTACCTTTCAAATCGAACATTCCAAATTAAATTACAGAACACAGTATTCAACACATACTCTCAAACTAATGGAATTCCACGAGGATCAATACTATCGGCATTATTATTCAACATCGCAGTAAACGACACTGTAGAAATCTTTCATTACCCAATCCAAACAATTCAATACGCCGATGATTTAGTGATATTCCTGGCCACTTCAAATAAATCCTATGCCCAAAAATCATTGCAAACAGCGGTTCATAGCCTTGTTGAATGGAGCGACAAAAATGGGCTAAATATATCCCAAAATAAAACAAAATATATATCTTTCAACAGAAAACAAAAACACGAATTAAACATATTCATAAAACAAACTAAAATAAAAAAAATCAACAACAGAAAAATTCCTAGGATTGTATTTTGACGATCGACTAAAATGGCAAAATCACATATTATGATTGAAAAATGAAGTTCAAAAAAAACTAAATATTCTTAAAATTCTAGCAAATAAAAACACAGGAGCCGACAGAAGATTCTTAAAAAAAGTATATCATGCGTTAATTACTTCAAAGTTAGACTACGGCTGCCAAATTTACATGATAGCTAAAAACAACATCTTAAAAGTGTTAGACCCAATCAACAACTCTGCAATTAGACTGATTACAGGAGCCTACAGAACATCACCAACAAATAGTCTTCTCTGTGAATCAAGCGAATACAACCTATACGAAAGAAGACAACTCATTATGCTTAAGTACTGTATTAAAGCAAATAAAAAACCTAATACCGACTTAAAAAATATCATCAATAATATCACCTACAAACCCATTTTTGAAAAACATGATAAATGCCCAAAGCCAATATCCCTCACCCTACAATCCATTTTACAAAATCTTCAAATCAGTCCACAAGAAACTTCTAACATTCACCAGATCCAAAAACTTCCCTGTTTACCACCTTGGATTAAATTTAATATAAAAATAGACTATTCTTTAAATGATAACAATAACAAAAATAACACCACATCCACGGAATTTAAAAAATGTTTCAGTGAACTAACAAACACAAAATATAATGATTATGAAATAATATATACAGACTAGACGGCTCTAGAACCGACACTTCCACGGCATACGCAGTAATAAAAAACAATAATAAACACCGATTTAAATTAAATCCTATTTGCACAAACTTTAGTGCAGAGGCTGAAGCCATCCTAAATGCACTAATAGTGATAAAAAACTCAAGCAACACACAATCACACAAATCATTAATAGCTAGTGACTCCCTTTTAGTGCCTTAAAAGCAATTGAAAATATAAACACAAAAAACTCAATTGTTCAAAAAATTCAACAAACATATCAAGAGCTATGTGAGGGAAACCAGCAAACCATCTTCATGTGGGTACCAGGACACGCAGGTATAGCAGGTAATGAAATCGCAGACATAGCCGCTTAAGAAGCTCTAACAAATGGAATATATAACCCCAATATATCGAAAGACGACCTAATTAAATTATGCCAACATAAAATAGACCAAAACAAAATCCAATCTTGGTTGGAGGTGCCGATAACAAACAAACTAAGACAAATTAAAACTGAAACCAGTACATGGACTTCCTCATACCAAACCAACCGACAGGACGAAGTGGCTCTCACCCGCCTAAGAATTGAACACAGCCGGCTGACACACATATAACATATACTCAAAAAAACAGCCCCACCACTATGCAATACTTGCCAAGCTCCAATAACCACAAAACATAGATATTCTCATTACATGCACTAAATATGACAACCACAGAATAAATACAGACCTTCCATCAGGCATCAAAGAAATTCTAGGAAATGACGAACAAAACATACGGAAATTACTTAAATTCCTAAAATCCACAAAATTACAAAAAAAACTTCAAATTAATCTTCATAGTGTAGTTAATATAATATATACCTTATAAACTGTGTAAATGACCATAGTTGTTAAACACACAGTATAAAAAAAAAAAATTAGAAAAACTTCCCTCAACTGATGGAACTACTGCAAAACACTCCTCCAGTGTTTATTATCAAGTACAAACTTGCATACGTTATTTGGAAAACGAGCGCGATAATGAAAATCCAAGCAATGGGGTTGGAAGGAACAAGCAGGTAGGCTGGTGCCAAAATTTATTAGGAACAAGCAGGTAGGCTGGTGCCTGATAATTTAGATTTAATTTCCGAGAATTTAATGAGAAGCAGAAGTTGCAGCTGTGAAAGTGGATGCAACTGCCAAAGATGTGGCTGCTGCAGACACGGTTTAAAATGTTCTAATTTATGTGGTAATTGTTACACTAGAAGGAATAACCGATTCAGAAGAGGTATTTTGTGAAAAAAACAGTTTTAACGGTGAAGTAGACGAACCGGAAGAAGTAGATACTTTTCAAAATGAAAACTTAATTCATAAAGAAATTAAAGAAAAGCCGCAATTGAAAAAAAAAATTTATTAGAATAGTATTTTTCAAAATTTTTTTTAAATTTTAATAATTCAATCATTAGAAATAATCAAAACTAAGTGTGTTTTATGCGATGGAGCTGAAGATGCTGAACATTTCTTCATCGATTGCGACGGTACGTCATCTTTGAAAATAAAGTACAATATACCTACTTGCTTTTCGAAGTTTGAAGTGTATGAACTTTTTAACAGTAGGAATCTTAACACTCTAAATGAACTAAGCCGTTTCATTAGAGTTTCTTCTAACTAGGAAAAATAAAATATAACTTGGTACCACGATGCCTTCTCTTGACAGTCAATAATTTTATTAGAGTAAAATAGATAACAGCATACAATAATGTAATTATTATTATATATTGATTTAATGTCAAATAAAGTATACTATTATTATAAAATAAATAATCAAAACATTTTTTTTTTAATATATGTAAAAGATATTTTCATATTTATAAATGAATTATTTAATTTAATAATTATGTATTTAGTTTTAATGGTCATTTTTCAGTTTTTCCCAATTTTAAGCCACTTAATGAAAAATGCGATATTTACATATACATACCATTCGAAAGTAGACATTTTAAGGAATAAAACTACTATAAATAAACCATTAATATCTAAAAAAACACCAATATAGTTTTCCGCTCAACATTGGGCTATTTTAAGAATAAAAATGTAAATATCTGAAAAAATATTTACTTATTTAAATAGAAAAAAATCATGCTTATTTGACATAGTAAAAGGTATATTTTCACAAAGCTTCATGTGAATAAAATTATTAATACGTGAGAAAAAAATTAAAAACACGATTAAACACGGTTTATTTGGAAAAATGTCTTATACAAAAGATGTACAGCTTCTTATTATCAAAAACTTGTGTGCTGATCACTTTCCCCTAGGAGGTCAAATTTTGACGCAAATCGTATAAAACTGCTTTCAACCCGTAAAATGCAACCCCATTTCGTTACCCAGCAAGATCTCGTGTCCAATTTTATTTATTTTTTTATTTGTTTATAACCCTAACTTCATTTTCCACAGGGTCTTTGCCACCTATTAATTTACTTTGAAAAAAAATAACTTCACTACACTAAATTCTAAGCAAGCATTTCAAGAATGAAATTACTAAACTAAACAATTATATTTCATACTCATACGTGAGCGCATCCTTAAGTCATTCAGTTCTTATACAGTCGTTATGTAGAAGAGAGAATCCTTTATCCCTAGTTTGTTAGGTTCTCTCGTTCTCTACCGCCAGTACCGTGGCAAGCCTCTAGCAAATGCTTCAAGCTTTTACTGCTCCTACACAACACAAATACTTTTACTCTATTCGCTCTAGCATTTTCCCATACAAAACGGTGCATTCTAAAATTTGGATTTCCTTTGTCTCTTTTGTAGCTTTAAATATTGAGGCTCCGTTTACTGCATTATGAATTTTAAATTTGCGCAACACAAATCCATCAGAATCTACACTTAATTTCTTCAACCCCAATGCAGTAATTGTTCCTCCAATCCACTTCCTCTTTCAAAAACATTTGCTTACGAAACGCCCCAGTTCTAGACTCACAGCAGATTTTGCCGTTGCTCTAGAGATTCTCAATGACTAAAATATATGTAATGGCTCTACATTGCCCTCTCTCAATCCATTAACTCCCGAAATTTCGGCACCATGTAATATAAAAGGCATCATAGTTATACAGATTTAAACTATGATGATTGGGTTAAATATATTTTAAATAAATTAAGAGCCTAAATGGCCAAGCGATCTAATACGCCATTCTTAGACCGTTTGACTACTTAGACTTAGGTTGTGGGTTCGAATCACGGCAGTGTGAACAATTATAATTAATGGAGGTGCAAAATTGACGTCGCTTGGGTAAGAACGAAGTAACCGATCCATCCACATCATAAATGTAATTGTAAAAATTAATGTAATTTAATAAATTAAGATTAACCAATAATGATGTGGGTGGCCTCTGTGGTAAGGCGTGTGTCAGAAAAACGGAGGTGAAACCCCAGTAGTATTATTATTAATAAATTTTAGTAAAATATATTTAACACAACTTACAAGGAAGTGTGAAAATAAATTTCCTGACTTGCATCAATGTCTTTACTAACGCTCATTTTCATTTTATCTACATACGAATGCCATTTCCCATTATGAGTCAAATAAACACCTAAATATGGAAAACACTTAACGTTATTTATAGTTTATTCGTTGATTTTGAAAGTTTCATTTGCTTGGAAAGCTCTAACTGAGTAGATTTTCAATCCCTTCAGAGCTCGATTCATCCCTCCTACTGAGTTGGCTAAAGTCGCCTACTCATCTGCATACAAAAGCAATTTATTTCATTTGCTACCAAACATGGCGATATTGTGCTTACTTGGTTCATGAAAGAGCATAAGTCGCTGATAATGTACAACCTTGTCTGAGTCCTTTGCTTGTTTTAAAATCTTTTGTAATTTTGTTACCATCCAAAAGAACCCAGGAAACCGTTTTATTTTAAATATTTTTTAATACATTCAGCTTCTTCCCCGGCACACCGATTTCCAAGAATTTTTTCCACAGCAGAGCACGGTTTATACTATCAATAGCTTTCTCGTAGTCAATAAAGCAACAGTGCAGTTTTCACGCTTCACCTTTAATGACCTTTTCATCACAGCTCTTATAACTATAATTATGTCTATAGGTCCATATCCTGCTCGGAAGCTGGCTTGATTTTCACTTAAGAAGTTGGTGTTATGCATCCATTCTTGTTCAGTTAAATTCTTGGTGTATATCTTGCTTATGTTAAGTAGTAAGGTAATTCTTCTGTAACTATTTGGATCGTAGCCGTTACTTTTGTATACATTACAAATCATTCAGTTATTCCATGCTTTCGGATATATTTTATAACTGTTAATCGTATTGAAAAGTTCGGTTAGTATAGTCATTAACTCAGAAAGACAATCTGTAACTAACTGAATTGTCTCGTTTAATATACACACCGTCAATTTATTAAGGGAATTAAATTCTTACACAAAATTTTACCTAAATTTCAAACACTCCGCGAGAAATAATCTAATTCGGAACTTCAATTTCTCGTTTGAAAACTTGGACTTTCTAGTTTTGACATCAATTGGTCAAAAACTTTGGTCACCCCTTGCCGCTTTGTACGCATAGTTGAAAGGGTGAGAAATGGTTTTTCTAAATTTTATATAAAATTTAGAAGAGTAACAAAATTTTAAAAATTATTTTACAACAAATTTGTTTAAACCACTGGAAAACTTTTATTTTTCTTGGCAAAGAGCTATATAAAATTTCCCTTACGAGATTTTTGGACCAAGATATTTGCTTCCCAAGCAAAATTGATACTTCTGGGTTTAAAATCCATCTTTTGAAAAAATCATCAAACTTTTTTCAAATCGTTCGAACACTTTAACTGCCTCCTTTTCAGTCCTGGCATATTGTTTTGTAAAAACTTGTATAACTCCCTAATTTTCGTTTTTAAAACATGCAAGAAACATAATTTTCCATATTTTAAGCGTTTTTCACCTGGCCGCCATTTTATACAAAAAAGGCGTTACCTTAAATCTTAACATGCTCATTAGAAAACTTGTACTTTCTAGTTTTGAATCTATAATTTAAAAAAAATTAAAATTTGCTAAGACCGTTCGAAAGTTTGTTTACTTTTCTTGTAAATGAGTCATATTCCTTTTGCAAGCAAAATTTCTTTTGGCAAAAAACTTTTCCTAATTTTGTCATATGGCATATCAAATAAAAGGGCGCGTTATAGTATAGTTTGAAAGAATTGGTATAATTTGGAAGATTTAAAGAAAATATACCAAGGTTCAACATTCGTTCATTATTTTGATCGTTAATTTTGAAAGGTAATTTTTATAGCAAGATAAATTTCGTTGTATATTTTGGCATCAAATGAAAGGGTACATTATACGGAAATTTATGGAAATTAACCAGTGTGCCTCCTTATCACCGAAACTATTGTGTCTATTGAGTAGTTTTTATTTAAGTAACTGAGTCTACTGAGTATTTGTATTCAAAATACTGAATTTATAATTTTGGAAAAAAATCAATTCAAGTTTCATTCAGAGTATGAACACCTGAACTAGAAGTCTTTCAATTACTGGGAAACAGAAAATTTTCACGAAAAGTTTTTGGAACTAGGTTGTACGTTATCGTTCAGATTTGGTTGCTGATTTCTGGGAGGTAAAACTATTGCAACAAAAAAGAACTCGCCAAAAACCGACCATTTTCATCTAGGTTACCTACGAAACAAAAACTTTTTCAATCGATTCAGCTTGCCATGAATTTTGAGAAAATGCAAAAATATTTTATAATTTATCAATTTTTATTTTTGTTTTATCATTTAAAAAACTAAGTAGTGAAATTTATCAGAAGTTAAAAATACCATAATATAAAGTAATTACAAGGAAATTTTTATATCATATAAGTTATATCATAATAAATATCCTGACCAAACCACAAGTAATGTACGCACATGGGTTGACTACTAAATCAGAAGTACAAATGTCTATTTTAAACTAATACATATTACAATTAATTCATACAGTAACAAGTGAAAACAAACAATTGACACATTACACATACATACATGTCACACAGACGTAACTGATATCCCCATATGATACAAATTATACAATTTACGCCTAATTTGCGCCCTTACGGGTAATCAGTGATGTTTACGAAAAAAATGTTTCAAACAAAAGTTTTTTACTTTTTGATAAAGAAGATTTTTTACCTTTAAATTTTTGTTGTATCTCTAACGGTTTACAAGATAGGTCTTACGGAGTACGATCCAGAGTACGCTGTAAAAATTTCAGCTTGATATTTTTTTTCATTTTTGAGTTATCGTGTTGGTAGACAGGCGGACAGACGGACGGATGGACAGAGATAAATGGACTAAAGGTGATTTTATAAACACCTTTACCAAAATTTTGTTCAAAGCATTAATATTTTTAAGGGTTACAAACTTGGGACTAAACTTAGTATACCTTGCATTTTACATATATGCATGGTATAAAAACTAAAAGTAGATATTAGAAAGTACCTTATAAAATCAAACAAATATTTGATTTCTGTAATCAATATCTTAAATTTTCAGAGAAATATCTTGTAAATAAATAAAGGAAGTGCTACATTTACAATGTACCAAGGTACGAAAGGAATATAGTTAAAATACAAGAAAATGTTATAAATAAATTAGCCCACATACTCAAGAACATCCGCCAAGACAGAATTCAACTATAGAAAACATACTTATGCGTAATTTATTCATGAGCCCAAATATCACTTGAACGGATTTTTTATAATCAAATCAATGTATTTATTAAGTTTAATTTGTTACGAAAAATTAAAATTAACATATACATATCGTAACAACGAGTTGCATATCTTGTGATATTTTTCCTATTAAAACTAAACTAAAACTATTTAATTTATATTTTTGATCAATGAGCAATTTATATTTTTTAAACCCATCGAGGACTTCATGCTATAATGGCGTATTCACCAAAACACAACATTTCAACATTTTAGGATAAGTTTTATCAATTTTTGAATTGTGCTTATCTTAACCCTCATATATTTAACAAATACACTATTATATAACTTCTTGCTTTATAACCCGATCATTTTAGTCAAAAAAAATGGTCAACCTCGGAATCAAACGGAATAAGCTGAATTTTTGAACAATCCTTTATTTTGATAGTAAAAATGTTAACTCAAAAGTCACATATAGTCATGCGTGCGCGTCTTTAGATATTCAAGGTCAAAGGTGGTGAAAATCATTTTTTTGTGAATATTTCGTTTCTTTTGCCTTCAATTGTATTAACATCATTATACAAGTTATAGAGGATAATATTTTCTAACAATTTTGTCTGAAACTTTTATTAGTACGTTGAACCATTTTGTAAATAGAGGGTGCAGAAGATGGAGCGCTCAGCCAAACGTACTTCAGTGCTGGATTAATATTTATAAATAGACGGTATTAAATAATTATTTAAGTAGTATTAAATTAATAATTAAGTAAAAAAACAGTACCTATCATAAATATATAGGGTCACTTGTGAATCCAAATCTATTTGAGGATTTTTCCTTAATTATTCATGAAATACTACTTAAATAATTATTTAATACCTTATATTATAAATATTGTTCGTGTCCATGAGAAGCCTTCTTTAAGGCTTTTTGAAATGTCTTGGCAATGAATGCTTGCCCAAAAACGTTGCAACTCCTATACCATCAATTCCTTTTTTTAATTGTGCTTTTCGGGACCCCAAAAAAGGTTCTGGGTCGTTTAACAGAGTATATGCACCCTCGTTGACTAATTGTTCTGCTTCTTTACTCTCATCGATTCTTAAGTATCTGGGCATCTAGCCAATAATGATTTGGCTAGATGCCCGGTGCAACTTTACGTTTAAGTGGATTTTTTAATGATCCGATGCACTATCAAACAATCTTGGAATTTTTTAATCTTTAAATTTCTCGATATTAACATGGTGCCTTCTTTGCTTCTCACAGTGTATTCCTTTAAGTTTCCAATTTATATTAGTAATTAGGACAACGTGGTCTGAATTAATTTTAGTCCCTGAATATGTCTAAATATTAACAATGGCATTTATTTTTGTCATTACTAATACAAAATATTTGATTTCTATCGTTCAGTATATCTCTAGGTGCTCTCCACTTCCAAATACAAATTATCCATTTTTCCAGCCTTGTGCAGGCAGCGAACTTTCCATGTAACCACTCTCAAACCATCCTGCTTGACGCAGTGCAAATCACTGCGAACATTTACCCTTTTCGATTAAGAGTTCTTTTTCTTGACACCATAATATTTGTAGAATCATTGTCCCTAACAAAAGTCTTTCTTAACAACTTCTTTTCCAACGATTATTTTGGAAAAAAGAAGCCCTCCTTTCTGGTATGCCCTAGTTCAAATTTTCCTCCTTTTCATTTTGTTTCCTCCAATAGACGTTCTTCACTCCTCTGTCTTATATTATATAGTGTACTTGTGTGGTGATTATTACATGTCTCTTCTTTCAACTCCTCCTTAGAATATTATTTTCCATCGAAAAAAGTTTATTCCCTCTAATACTACCTTCCCTCTACTAACCTTCTTCCCCGCTTCTAGGGTTTTGATGAGAGTAGGTCCTATTTATTTACGACCCTCTCTTAATTCTTTTAGTAAGCCCTCCTTGATTGTAAATTGCATGTTCTGTAGGGATCTTTTACACCTTAAAAATCCTTATTTACAAGCGCCGTATAGTGTATCCTACCAATACCGGTCTTGGTTTCTGTCCCTTTCTTCCAATTCGTGTAATAAAATTGATATTTGTGTAACACTAATAATTATTTTTTTTTTTTTTTGATAAGATCGTTGACATTTCTTTCAAGTTCATTTCTTTCCACTTATTCAATTCGAAGGATAATAGTATAATTATTTCTGATTATCGAATCTTCTTCTTAAAACTTTGGCACGACGTTTTACTATTCAATACCAAAATATTAATTCAATAATTTAAATGATGTTCATAAATTTAATCTAGAATTAAAATGAAATCTTGAATTTTTTTTTATTATTACTAGTTGATTCCCGCCCGCTTCGCTGGGCGGGCGGGAACACACTAACCATTTGGATGTTAATACTTTCCTGTAAAAATTGTTGCTTCGATAACGTTTCTTTGCATGGTTTTTAACCGTAGTCGGGTGCCATTACACAATTTTGGGGGATTTAAATTACGCAACAACATTATTGGTGCACCAATTTTTAGATGAAGAATATGAAGTGGTACTCCCGGTGGGTTGAGTGTGTGTAGAAACTCGACAGGATAGTGAACAGTATCTTCTAGCTCTATGACTGTATCTACAGACTTGTATAGATAGATAGGAATCCCGTAAAATCTGTTGTTAGTGGACGTCTATGTCACGAAAGAGGTAAGTGTGCGAAATTTGAAGTTAATCGGACCGATATTTGTGCTATAAGATAGAATTAAATGCTTTTACAAAGAAAGATATACAGAAAACGGCAATTTATTATTATCCTGTATCATAAATAAAATCAATTATTATTATCCTATATCATAAATAAAATCAATTATTATTATTTTGTAGCATAAATAAATTTAATTATTATTATCTTGCGTGATAATAATAATTACAAACCCTATAATTGTTTGTACAATGGTTTAGTATTTAATAACAAAAAAAAAAAATTAACACAAAATTAATTAACAAAAAAACTTGTTATTATTATGTCACGGCATAACAATAATTGAATGAAATTTTAAGTTAAGATATATATTTCATAGAATTAAAATTATGTACATTAATGTAAATTTTAATTAGCAATTATATTATCCTGTCCTCCATTTCTCACGGAAAGCAAAGGATACCAAAATTTCCGATCAACAAGGTAGGTAAATCGGAATCTGGCATCATTTCCACAAGTGGGGTCACAGTCTCCAACCTGTTAACTCATACTCGCATGACCAATGTTTTTCTTCCAGTGTCACTGTCAGCAACTCTCATGGCTTCTGTCAGTAAGCAGCTTTCATGGCTTCTGAGAAGTGCATTTTTAGAAACCTTCACCCTCATAATTCATTCTCTTTCTTTGTTATTCAATTTTACCGTCGTATAATTTAATAGTTGATTGATTGAAAATGAACAAAATGCATTCATTATGGGGAAAAGATTTTCCATTTTATCGAATTTCCCACAAATTTCCATTCATGTTATTTGGAAAAACATTCGAAATGAAATGCCGGCTTGCCAGACTACCATCAAATATAGATGCTGCCAAGTACCACTTATACAGGACCTACTTTCAAGTTCAGGCGTGGGTGGGAAACCAAGAAAGTCATCAAAATTTTCCTTCTCAATGAGGACGAAAGTTTACCCATTAAGGTAGGAATTTTGCTAAACATTCTCATGACAACATATACAATGCACGAGCATTTATTGACTGATACATTTATATACAGTTGTCGTTCCCATCAACACAACGATGGACGCTACACTAGAACAGCTGCTTCATATAATAAGTTGCAAGTGTACGAGGGTTTCTGCAACTGCTGGCTGCAGGCTGATGTGCTCTGCCGATTGCAAGCATTGCGTGGGCACAGCATGCAAAAACTTCCTTCAGCCTGACACCAACGAAGCTGATACGAATAATGATAGTGAGGACACCACTAATCTCCAATTTTCTCCCTCACCAAAAGTGCATGAGGAAGACAAGCCCATGGACTTTGACGTTGAGGAGGAGAATTCGACAGCCCCCCAGCGCTCACAGATTTTTGTAACATGATGCGTTACGAAATATCTATGTGACTTTTAATTATTGAATCCTAATTATTTATAATTATCTCCTGAAATATGTTTTTTGTAAATGTTTAATACTAAATTTTCCAAAACCTTTCCGAGTTTTTTTAATGTATAATTTTTAAAATTACAAACCAATATTATTTTATTTATTCACACGCTTGTAAAGGAATAAACGCAAGCAAAAAAATTAATAATGAAAGTGTGTAAACTGAAAATCAAAACAATAATTTTGGTCAGCGGAACCTACCACACTCCGTGACATTACATTGTGTGTACAACGTAAAAGTATTTGGTGTGGGTGAAAGTTTCTAACTTCTTACATTAAAATGAGACACCTTCACGTTTGGGAGAGTGGGAAAGTTAGGGAAGGAGTAAGGGGTAGGGCTGAGGTTATAATGGGCTTAAGTAACGAGATGTAAGCGAAAAACTGAAAAAAATGAAAATTTAGGGAAAATTTAGGGGTTTTTGGCCCCTCCCTTCACGTTACCACAGGGTCTTCGAGGTCCAAAGGAGAGACATCCTAGAGCACCCCCAAATAGTCTGTAAAAATTTCATTAACTTCGGAGTAACTTTCCAAGTAAAATGTACATATCTACTGGCGTATGTACGATGTGTCACATTACGTACAATGAAGGCTTTCAAAACCACACGCATCTTTTGTAATGCGTATAGTTCAAAAACTACTCGACGGATTGTAAAGTTTTAAAGACCATAGCATAGGATCTTAGTTGTTATTTTCACTAGAATGAAAAAATTAATTGAAAAATTACACACTTTTCTTAATATTCGGCCGCCATCTTTAATTTTTTAAATGGTATGATGTTACAATTCATCGATTTATCCTACCATTTTAGAAAAATGCCTACAGTACTTCTTTCAGACTATTTTTTAAAACACTTTTTGTAGATTAAAGCTAATCCATCAGCATATCCTTCTTTTTTTGCTTCTCTCACTTCATTTTTGGCCACACAATCAAATTCTTCAATAGTTTTCAAAATTGTTTAACATTAATATTGTCTATTTTATGTTTATCTCCTCGATGTTCCTAAACACAAATTTAAACTCCCCAACTCTTCTCTTTATTTCATTTTTTATTTTATTTTATTATTTATTTATTTGACATATTGCAGAATCCAAACAATAATATACTACTTGTATCAGGCGCGGATAGCCCTCAATAAAGGTGATGGCACAGCCACACGAAAATCGACCCAATGCCGACATATGAACTCGCTCATGATCGATATAGTGCATTCCAACAAAGGAAATGTTTACAAAATATATGACGCCCTGACCAAGATTTTGTCCACGTGGAGAAGCCGTGAGTGAACATTAGTAAATTAATAAACCTGTCAGATGCTAGCTTGTTCACTCACAAAAATTACAAAAGTAAATGTGTGTGTATGTTTGCACATCACAGTATACATTTTACATCAAATAATTTTATTTAGGTGCTAACTCAAAAAACAAATTCAAGCTTTCGTTTTGTTTTTCGCGAAAGTGTTGATAATGTCCTCGATATCCTGATGTTTAAGAGAGCTATTATTTCCGATTTATCTTTTCTGTCCCATTGAGACACGCAACCACAATTTTATCCCGCGAAGTATAGAAAACGATCTCTCCGCTAGCTACGCTCGCCGGATGAGTTATAAGTATTTGTAAGAACATTTTTATATTAGGATACAAATCTTGGTCGCATGCTTCGATGAGATGAGCTACCGACTCTGGTATGGCGGAATAGTTTTCATGTCATTCAGTTTTCCAATTGGCCATCCAAGGTCATTTATAACAAACAGTTGATTCACTATCATTAATGAATCGTCGGTACATCTGAACCTCTTTTTTCACTGTCTGGATATTGATATTAAAGTCTTGGATACCAACATTTGGTTCCGGTAGTAAAACTCCCAACTGAAATCGATCAAGTACCTCCGGAGACAACCAAATAATTGATAATGGAATCGAATAGGGGTTTGTAAATTGATTTCCGAAAGTACTCTTTTACGGATTTCTTTGAAAAAAATCATTTCAAATACACTTGATTTTTACCCATTCGTACGCAACAAGTTGTGCTTTTCTATATTGACTGTAAAATGAGGATCATATGTTTAGGTTTTCCGAGTTTATATAGTTTCATCTTTAATAATTTTCTATCAAACTCTTTTTCTATGAAGCAACAGTACATTTTGCATCTTTTTACCTTCAAAGTGCTGCCTATCAAGGTTTTTAAGTACCAATATGTTGTCCATTGCCTCATTTCCAGATCTAAAACCCGCTTGAAAGTCGCTAATAATATGATTACCATTAACTCACTGCTCTAAACGTATAGATATGACCTTCGTATACAGTTTGCTAACGTAAGGAGTAAGTGTCAGTCCGCGATAATTAGTTGGGTCTCGAATATCTCCTTTTCCTTTGTACAGATGAACTATCACTTCCGTGGTCCAAGTTTCTGGAAATTTACTCGAAAAATACATCACTTGTAACAATTCTGATAATATTGAATTAATGTTAGTGTTTTTGCTGACAAGTTTGATTCATTTATTAAACAAACATCAATACTCCGGCTTTACCATTTTTCAACGAATTTATAACCAATTTCACATCTGTAGTATCAATTTGCAGATCGAAATCCTTTGCCTTTATTACCGAATTGAAAATATTCAGAAATTGTTCATGCGTGCTTTGGCATCTAGTTCCTACTGTATTTAAAATTTTTTAATATTGGTACCAGTCTATCAAGACTCCAATAGCACAGTTGGTATAGTTCGAACCTAGGCCATGTATTTATTTTTTTTTTTAATTTTCGTGCGCAATTCTTTAAGTAAATTAAGCTCAAAGTGTGAACACTTAGTATGAGTGTATTCCTGTGGAAAGACTATCAATTGGTATTGAAATTCCAAATTATTGAAGAGAATTGAACTGTCTATCTCGACTCACAATACAATCTGATAAACACTAAATATTAATTTCTGAACAATCTCTTCTAATTATAATATCAATAAAATATAAAACATGGAACAAAAATTAAATGATATCTATGAAGCTATAATGAACAGAGTAGATAAATCCGAAGAAAATATTAGAAGTGACCTAAAAACTGAAATTGCAGGAATAAAAGTCCTGTGTACAAACCTACAAAACAAAATGATTGCCTAACGGAAACTATTTCAAATCAACAAGAATAAATACTGGGGCTGAAAAAGCAATTAAATAAACAAAAAATTATTTAACACGGAATCTCAGAAACAGATAGCCAAGAATCGAATTTAGAAAATACTATCCTCTCCATTTGAACATTTTTGAACGAGACAACAATGAAAACGAAAAACTTAATCTTAAATAATATAAAAAAACTAAAAGATACTTCAATCTACATAAACCACTTACCAAAAGAACTGCGACTTCGACTCCGAAAAGAAAGATTAAAAAAAATAAAATGGCAAGAATCTAACTATAAAAAAGGATACTAACGCAGACATCAGAATGAGTCAACATTGAAAAAAATTTAGTAATAAACAAGATGTAAAAAAACCAAATCTAAAAATCTTAAAAACAAATGTGTTAAACTTGAGACCACGAATACAATACCAAACACTAACAATATTTTCTTGAAACGGCTTCTCTATTGTGTTAAACCTAGATTTAGAAAATGAACACGTAATTAAAAGCACATAATTGGATTCTAAATAACTAAAATGAACACATAATTTGATTCTAATAACTATTTGATTTTAATTTGTTCATCTAGCAATTCTTGGTATACTTTTTTCTATTTATGTATGGTATGTATTATTAGTACAAAGTATATTGGTTATATTATTTGTTATATGTATTGATATTTGTTATATTATTATTATTATCAACTTCTGTAAGCTTATAGTACATTTAAAAAGCCGGAAAATACCATCTAATGTGGAAAAGTGGCAAAACAGCTCCGATTTCGATTTTTTTTTTTTTTTGACGTGTTTCTTAGACCATGGCATTACAAAGAAAACTGAGAAAAATTAGGGTAGTTTTCCTATCCCCAAACATTCCAAATAATAACAGTGAAAACAAATCAAAATTATACCTCGAAAATCGTCTCCCGAGGGTTTTTGAGGTCGTTGATCATGAATTTAAGAAGCAACTGAATACGGATGCAACGCCGTTAAAACTACCCCTGGAAGTGTCAATGATAAAAATTTGAAAACTTATTAAATTCAAAATTTTACCTCAGAAATCGTCTCTTGAGGCGCTTTTAGGTTCGCTGTTCACGAATCCAAGGTCAAGAAGCAACTGAGGATGGTTAAAACTCCATTAAAACTACCACTAAAAATTTTGAAAATTCTGTATTTCCAAGCCAACCCTAAAAGTGACAGAGAAAAAATTTAAAATTTTTCCTCGTATATTGTCTCTCGGGGATTTTTGGGGTCACTGATCACGAATCCAAGGTCAAAAAATAACTGAGTAAAGTTGCACCCAATTAAAACTATACCTAGAAGTGTCAATTTTTTCAAAATTTTGAAAATAATTTCATCTCAGAAATTGTCCCTTTGTGGTTTTTGAAGTCGCTTAACATGCATTTGAGGTCAAAAAGCAACTGAATGTCGCTCTATCCCCATTAAAATCACACCTAGAAGTAACATAGAAAAATTGTAAATTTAATATTTCTCCTAGAATATCGGCTTTCGGGGGGTTTTTGGGGTAGCTGATGACGAAATCGAGGAAACAATTGAAGATGGTTGCAACCATATTAAAACCTACCCTAGAAGTGACAATGATAAAAATTTAGAAAATTAAAAAATTTCACTTCAGAAATTGTCTCTTGATGGTTTTCGTAGTTGCTGATAATGAATTTGAAGTAAAAAAGCAACTGAATGAGGTTACATTAAAACCACCTCTACAAGTGACAAAAAAAGTGAAAAAATTAAAATTTTCTATATTTTCTTACCATTGTCACTTCAAGGGATGGTTTTAATGGGGTTGCAACCATCTTCAGTTACTTTTTTTAACTTAAATGCGTGATTAGTTCACTTTTCTCTGTCACTTCCAGGGGTTCGGAACTACATTTAGTTGCTTTTTGACCTCAAATTCATGATCAAAGACTACGAAAACCGCAAAGAAACAATTTCTGAGATGAAATTCAGAATTATCAAAATTGTTTTGTCATTGACACTTCAAGGGGTAGTTTTAATGGAGTTGTAACCATCCTCAGTTGCTTTTTGACCTTGGATTCGCGAACAGCGAACCTAAAAGCTCCATTCCAGAGGTAAAATTATGAATTTAATAAATTTTTTATCGCTATCAGTTCCAGGGGTAGCTTTAATGGTGGTTGCTACCGTATTTAGTTTCTTTTTAACCTTGAATTCATGATCAGCGACCTTGAAAAACCTCGAGAGACGATTTTCGGGTTAAAATTTTGTTTTCACTGGTACTACTTGAAGTGCTTTGGGAATGGGAAAACTACTCTAATTTTCTCAGTTTTCTTTGTAATGCCAAGGTTAGTGCGGCTGAATGTTTCTAAAGGTCCAAGAAACACGCACACAAAAAATTTTGAAATTGGAGCTGTTCCACCACTTTTCCACATTTTTCGGCTTTTGAAATGTAATATTAGTTGCAAATACAGATTATTTCTAGCTATCTCTAATATTTCCCATAATTGTTTAATATTATTCAATTTTAGTACATAATTTATCTGCTCTACCTGTTCAAATTCACTTTTCTTTAATTCACATAATGCTTTCTATACCTTTTTATGTTCCAGGCATTCATTACAAAATTCATTTCCAAGTTTCTGCTGTAAGTTTCATGTAATAATAGTTTTTTTTCTTAAGCCCGTTTCCCTATTTCTTGGGCTTGAGTTGATAAAGAAAAATCTTGATAAAAAATGGCATCTTGTTTGAATTTCACCCGTTCTTTCGTTAATCTTCTCGTTGCTGTACTGTCCTACTGCTGGACCAGCTGTAAATTCCTGTAGTTGGTTTCCAAATTTCTTTGATTATATGGGATGGTAACTTTATATGGGATAGAAAATTTTAAGCCATGGTAAGATGTTGGAAAACTTTATAATTGTGCTTGACTGGTTGCTACCATGTAGGTATAATGCGCATAGCTAGGGTTTTAAATACGATTTTTTCTTTCAAAAATTGAAAAAATTTTTTCCCAAAATTGAGGCTATGTGTTGGGTTAAAATTTATCACACTTTTTTATGATCATCAGTTACATCTTTTTCCAGAATTTCAGTACCTTTATTTTTCGAAAAGTTATCAGAGAAATTTGAAATTGTAAGGTCACTGCAGTTTTCTGGAGCCTCAATCCCATTAATAGAAGCAGATTTATTTCTCTAGCATGATTAAAGTTATTTTGATCTACCGTATGGATATTCTTCTTTATATGGGCGAGACATTGGAGAATGTATACACTGGAGAGCGTCAAGAAACTTAGACTCTTAAATTATTGAATACAAGAAGTTGGCTAGTCAACACTAACAATTACTCGTAATATTTTCTTTTGGTTTATGAAAATTTGTTTTGATTGAAAGGAAGACCTCCATAACAAAATTCCATATTTAAGTCTGCTATGAACCAATGAATAATAGTATGACTAATGGTTTTTGACTTTGATTATATTATATCTTAAATTTCTAAACAGATACGTTAATAAGTTGAAACTCTTAGCCAAACCATTACAAGGGTTAGCTCAAGTTAAATTTTCATCCAGGATTACTCCCAGAAGCTTCATACACGTGACATTTAAGATTGGTTCATTTGAGTAAATGATGCTAGTTGTATCCACATTATGTATTTTATTTTTAGTTTTATAATATATGAAAGTCTGAATAACAACGGATTGGCTTTAACATCTAGGTCCGTCACATTCTCTCTTGTGACGGTGACAGAAATGTGATTCACGTATGGAATAAGATCAGCTTGTCCAATAAAGTTAGGCAGATGATTATTACGCAGAGCAAAAATAAAAGGGGGCCCAACGCACTTCCTTGAAGCACTCCAATTTTGACAGCTTCGAGTTAGATTTAGTGTTGTTAGGCACACATACTGATTGAAGTCGCTTTGCTAAGTCGCTAATGTTTCAATTATATAAAGGGTTATACCTATAATGCCATGCCTTTCAAGTTTTTCCAAAAGTCACAAAGCACAGTAGTAGTCAACAATTTGTCGTTAATTGCTTTGAGAAATTTTATAATACTCTACTCTACTAAAGCAGTGGTAGTGGACTTATTTTTTTTAATTCCATGTTGCTTCGGTGATTTTTGAAAAAACTTGTAAATTGTTTTGTTATTGCTGCATCTATAATTTTACTAAAGGAGATATTAGCGCGTTTGATCTGTAGTTGACTACCAAATATTATCTCCTTTATTTTTGTAAGTGTTGCAAGTATTGAAGTGGTTCAGATAGTGCATGTTTATGCCTTTTTAAGATATTATTAGAACTCATCTATACCGCTTGAATTTGAATTTCTTAGAGTAGAGATAATTGTCAGCACTCGGCCATTGCGTGACCCAATTATAACCTGAATATTAAAGAATTCACGTTAGCGTACAATAATGTCTTTATTCTTGTGGGTTGAAAAATGTTTATTACTATTAATTAATCTATTTTTTTTCCAAAATCACAAATTAATACACAATTTGCGGAGAAATACACTTTTTTACAACAATACTTTTTTATGAACATTTTCTTGAGGACGATGCAAGGAGGAGGAATGGACACACTCAACCTCGCACCTCCCTAGGCGGCTATTGCCGGTACTGTGCTTAAATGAAACACCTCGAAACAACCGCTACTTCAATGGTACCGCGGAGCTTTCCATTCTGTTGCGAAGGCCACTCGCTCATCGAGGTTTCGCCCCGGATGGTGAAAGAGATAAATTCCTCGCGACCAAGGTGAAGACTTGATTAGCCGCCCTACTACGTTTTTGTTCCTGAGCGATTCAGGTGGAAGTATTTCTCCTTCTGCCCCACCACGTTTGTATGGACGGATAAGGATTAACTCCAACATATTCTTGCCAGCTGCAGTTCGAGGATAGCTTGTAACAACACCGCTTCCTGCAACTGCCATTTCGCAGTTGCAGTTCCCCTGCAGATTCACTGACATTTCGTGTCAGTGAAAGGACCTGATTATAGTAATGTCGACTCCAAGTGAACCTTCATTGGAGAAACTTCGCCTCTTGGCCGGTCAAACAACGTTTTTGAGGGCCCAAGTAAAGTTTCTGATTATGAGGGTGTACTGCTTCCAGTTGCCTCCAACTTGTAATTATTTAATTTCCATAGTTGGTCCCACGATTAAGTAATAAAATATAATACCATGATCATTGCCAACTCTGATGCTGTGTGGGGGTGGAGATCACTTGCTTGCCACTTAAATCTGATTTTGCGTATTCGGGAAATAAAACCTTGCGCCGCCATCTTGGAAAATGACTTTTTTGTTGGGCTGTCCTGTGTTTTATCTTCAAACCCTTTCATACCAAAGTACACGCTACGATTGATAGCAAAAAAGTTATTCGTGTTCAAAGTCAAAATTTTTTCTTAAGGGTTAATTTCCCGAATACGCAAAATCAGATTTAAGGTCTTCAAACAACATCCTATCGAATGACTAAATAAGAAACTCTAGTGTAAAAACTTTTGGCTCAGTCCGTAAGTGCACTGAAGTATTATGATAGTAACGAAAATTCTACGTAAAACAACGGAGGCACGACTATTACAGTTATATGAAACTCGACCTTAATTTTATGCTTCTTATTCAATTAGCTTTAAGTAAGAAATAAAATTTTCAAAACATATTCACCATTAATACATGTTCAACAAACAAAAATAATCTATTACTATTTATTGTTAAAAATGATATAATAATATTTGTCCAATGTCCTTGTAAATAATCATTTTAGCGCCAAATTTAATTAAGTTCAAATGAGATAAATACACACTGACATCTCTAGAATTAAGTTTTTTTTTTAAGATTATAAAATTATCGATAAACGTTACTGAAACGATTCAAATAAAAACTCAATTAAACATTATCATTTATAACAATCGAAATTTTTATTATCATTTTTCATTATAAAAAAGCACGTTAAATTGAATTGAATATTCTTGATTGAACATGTATTTATTGAACAGCTGTTAGTTAACTGACATATTCATTCAGCTAAAGCAACAAAGATAGCGTATAGTCTGTGATAACATATATATTCATCTTCGTTTCATATAGACACAATGTGATGTAAAGTTTTCAGTCATATTGTAGTATGCATACAGATAAAGAAAGCAATATTTGTGGTATAACCACAAACAACATGTATTAAACTTTATAATATTCAAACTATGTACAATATATCTAAAAATAACACATTTATTCATTTAGTCTAATCTAAAATAATATGGTGGCTGAACGGTTTAATTTGCTAAAAAGGACTAGAAGTTTCAATTATACATTGATTACAAATTATGTTCATAATATATTTGATTATTTTATTCGATTAAATTTCAGTTAAAATTTTTTTGTTTTGTTCTAATTATTTTTTAAACTTGTGTGTAGTCGGGTTTTGTGTTGTGTGAATCATATCAAGATAATAATAAAGTCGTAAATTTTTTACAAAAATTTTGTATTTTTATTTTCGAAAGTTGATTTTGAGATCATGTTAAATAAGAATTATAATATTATTCATTATGTGAATTTAACCTAATATTATTATTATTTTTTTTTTTTGTAAATATTTAATATGCGTTGTTTGTGAAATAATTCTTTAGGATTTTTGCCAACAATTATCATAAGCAATTTTCAATTTGTTTTGTCTAGCTTAATTTTTTTTGTTTATTTATCTGTCAAACTATTTTTTTTGTCGTACTATGAATGAATCAGGCATAGATTTAGGCTTTGATCTGGTGGATCAGCCTTCTTTGCTTGATATTGATTTCGATTTCGATGGATATCTTGATCCTCCAGCTCAAAATTTTTATGAATTAAAATCAACAGTGCCTCCAACTGAACGGTAAGTACAATTAAAAATTTAAAACTAAAATTTATCCGTTCTTAAATGTTTAATTATGAGTTACTTAATTTTATTTGTTCGTTTTTAAAACATAACCATAGTTCGTATAAATATATCAATCATAATTTTGTATGTTTGTATATGTGTTTGTGTGTGTGGTACCTAAATTGTTGGAAATGTTATATAGCAGTGTATGTGTACTTTCTGTTCTGAAAACAAATCGATTTGTTTCGTCACTATACCGGGTGTTTACATTAAATATCATTTTAATTTAATTGGAATCTTTTTATGTGTTTGCTTTTAATTAGTTGTGTGAATTTTACTAAATTTATGTTACTTATTTGTAGATGTTTGATAACAATTTAAAGGAAGCTCATACTTTGAATAATGAGTGTTTTTACCTAAACTCTTGTTTGTGAAACAATACAAGATGGCTTTCCAGTAGCGAAAAGCAATCTTTAAATGCAAAGACAATGATCTGATCGTAGGAATAATTTGCGGCCATATACCATATGAATTCTACGTACAATTTACAACTTTTAACTCTCAACATAAATCTGACATAACAGATGGATAAAAAATCGGCACTGAAGTTGGATCATAATGATGTCCAACTTACGAATATTTCCAAAGTCTTGATAAAAACACCTCAATATACCAAGGTGAAATATATGCAATAAATTGATGTTCAAAAGAAAATTATTAACTCCAAAATTGCCTTGAAGTGTACCGATTCACTGAAATAAAATTACTGTTGGTTGTAGGCTTGGATTCTGGAATCAATTGAATCGAAAATGTTGTGATGAAACCCACTTAAGCGCAAAAACTAAACAGCCTAAAATCATTTCTTGAAGCATTACTCCATAAACCATTTGGAGCTGCTTAAGAGCAGTAGAAGTGCTTTAACGCCAACAGGCTTCAGGTCGGAGAGATCTTCAAAAAAAGGCTGGCTCAAGTGAGTCCACTTCCTTGTGGCAAGAGCTGGACAAAAGCTTTTATCCTGCTCCTCACTGTGGCAGCTCCTGCAATAATGATGACACACTGTCAGGTCCACTGTCAGGTTCAGCGTGCCTGACACTTACTCAGTGTCCTATAGAAGCTGCAACTATTTTGCTAATAGAGGCCCTTGAAAGTGATATAAGATCTTTGGAATGCCTACGATTGTACTCAGGCTTGTGGTACCAGTACTCTTGTACTCAGATCTGACTTGTAGTACCACAAATTCGTTCTTCACTCCATCTAAGATTGACCTTTTTTTATATGAGGAGCAAATAGCAGTTCGCAAATGGAACTGCCGGATGTCTATTGATACTTGTCCGGCAGCCTTGTGCCATTCCTGGAATGTCCCTGTGTCCAGATATCCATACCAGGTTTACATTACTTTGTTCCGCCAGCTCGTTTAAGGACGTTCGACAGTCCAGAAATCCTTTTGAGGTAAGATAGACTGAGCTAAAGGATTTTAGCGCTTATTGGCTGTCGGTGCAGATAGTAATGCCGCTGCACATGAGAGTATTTAGTCTTATAAATTCACATACCTCATAAATACCATCACTTCTCTCTCCAACTGAGATCCATCGGAATAAAATACCACGCCCTTTAGCTTAACCAAGTTCTCATTTCAATCCTGTCCGGGATCCTTACTGAGAAGTTGTTCCTGAGAAGTTTGGAGAGGATAGAACGTAGTTGACGGATCTTGGAAATTAGAAAATGGTAGGATTAATTCATTCAAAAAAATAACGTATTTGGGTATAGGCGTGCCCAGATAAGGTAGTAGTAATGAAACCTCGGTTTTTTTTTTCGAAGAATCAATACCCATGTAAGTTATCGTGGTCCAATTAAGACGATACATTCAAAAGTAACGTTGCTGCGGTTAGGAGATACTAAGAAGCTCATATTATTAATCCTACTTCTTATTAACACACGAATAAGTGATTTTTTTTTTAAGTATATTTTTTGGGTGATAAGAAACGTTTATAAGAAGAAGACCTTTGAAACAAATTATTATAAATAGCAATATTCGCAGATTACAAATACTAGGAAATTAACATATCACAAAAATAGCTATAATAGTTCTTCCCTCAACTACAAGAAAAAAAAACTTGTTAAACAATGTTAACGATATTGCTAAAACAGATTATATTTTTTAATATTCTATCAAATAATATCGTCCCGTAAATTCGTAACGAGGAACGCAAGTGGATCATATTAAAAATCTAGAGATGAGCTGGAATGCCACCACACCTATCGCAACAATGTTCGATAGCCTTTTATAGTAGAAATTTTTTCTTCTGATTAAGTTTCTGCGTTTATTTTTATTAACGATTGATAAAGAAATTTATCTCTAAGTTTCGTTAATATATTTAGTACACTTAGTATATACTACTGAGAATAATGGTAGTAAGTTGACAGTCGTAAATTTTGGCAATAGGTAAAATACATACTATCTATAGGTCTATACGGTTACATAATATATTTCGCCATACTTAATTACCCAATGTACTACTGATCAGAAATTACAAACTAAATGGAGGAACAATATATATTTTTAAGCTCATTGCCAGGCGTAAAGGTTTTTTAATGTGAAATCTTGTTTTGACTGTAAATATGTTTATTACAACTTATTTTAAAAACTCTGGATATAAATGTCTTGATTATTTTTAAAGTAATAGGGTTGTATTGATATAATTTATAAAAAAGCATATCAAATATAACATTAAAATTATCACAACAATTAACTTATTTTTATCTCGAAACAAACATTTTAAATATTTAGTTTATTTGAGATAAGTGGTTAGTTTATATGTACAATTTACAATTATAATACTATTAATACTGGAAATATGTTCTGATAAGTTTTTAATTCTGGATTCTTATTATATATTAATATTGCATTTTGATTTAACACACACTCAAAAAAAAAATTCTGAATATCAACTGATATGAGGTTGTCTCAACCTCGTCGCGAGAGCAAATATGGCGAATGGGGCCAATAATGTGATACAACTACCGTAAGGGGTTGAGTGGTAGAGTTAACACAACCGTATGAGTTGTTTATATGAAAGTAATATACTGTCTAACAAATTTCAAATATTGTTGTTTTGAAATACAACATAGTTTTAAACAATCTTTTTTTTATTGGTTCTATCACTTATAAATATTATAACAAAATAGTGATGTGATTAACACAATCGCATGAGTAGACCGGGACAACTTAGGTTATGTGTCTATTTTTTAAATAGAAACTAAATTTACTTAAAAAAATTAGATTTCTTCAAATCAGACTTGAATCAGCGACCTATGAATTACTATTGATTTAAATGTCTTAAGGCCACCGCTGTACCCTGGGCTACCGATGGTTGTTATCTGCTCATAAAACAGATCAATTAACTGTCTTTAAATTAGTAGCAATAATCTTCATGAAGTTGAAACAGTCGCATATTGGCTAGTCATGACAGGTATGTGTTTGTAGTAACCAAATCCTATATTTAAAGCAAACACAACCAAATGTTCTTTTAATTCGCCAATTGGCTTTTTTTACACGATTATATATTCCAACTAAGTATAATTTATTATTCCAACTAAGTATATTTTTATTTTTCGTCAATAAAATGCATGACTTTTAACTAAAATCAATGTCTTTCATAGAAGTAATGATTTTGTTTATTAAACTTCTGTACTTATGTATCAATGAATTCATATTTTAAATTCAACTGTAAATAGTAAAATTAGTATTTTTACAACTTCGGCATGAAGTTGTCATTATTTTAATTTTTTCAGTGCAATGTAATCTATTAAAAATATTGGGCATTCAGGCCGTTTAAGTACAAGCACAATTCATTCTCAGAAAAGGTTGTAACTTGAGAGACGAAACTATAATGAAATTAAATAAAAGGTGAATTTATGGATTAAGGTTAAGATTAATTGCAATTAAATAAGATTAAAAAGAGCACTCTTCCCTTATTACTCAATTCCGCCTGTTGTTACAATGTTAGCAACGTTTGTCTATGGGACTCCGAAGCAACGATATAAATATCTGCCCTACTATTAGGAATGTCTTGACAAAAAAAAATTGGATGCAATGTTTGTGGAAGAGGATATTACTGTTGATACGATAAAGTTAAGATAGGTAAAGTTAAGATAGTAAAGTTAAGATAGGTAAAGAAAACAATTTTAAAATTATTGTACTCGAGTCATTTCTACCATAAGTCTTAACTATACCTTTATGTACTACATCTACCATTTATTTATTTATTTTTTTTTTATTAATTTAAAGAAGATATAAAACCTCTAGACTAGATCGTGTATCTGTAGCATTTAATCTAACGCACCGTATATGCCAAGATGATTTCAAAGTATTCAGAAAAATGTATCAAAAACTCAAAATTTTGTATTTTGATTCCAATGTAGTCGCGTTAGTATAATTAGCTGATCGTATAACTTCTCTAACTTATAATGTTAGTCGTCACTAATTTGGTGATACTCTTATAAAATTTTTACTAAGATATTTAACTCAAAACATGGCTAAGAATTGACATTTCTCAAATTTTCAGGTAGATTAAAAAACTAGGAACAGATATATTTCTCAAAATATGCATATACTTATCTACTTTCTCAAAATTTACATATACTAATCTACTTTCTCAAAAAAAATTATTTTTAAAACCTGTGGAAATCGTATTAGTCGATAATACAGTAAAAATATCCGAATCTTGAGTGAAATATGACCTATTTAATGACTCATAATATAAAAAAAGTTAAGCAAAATTTTTGTTGTTTTTTAATTCCCTAACATCGAAATGTTAAATATTATAACTTGCTCTGACTTGCATTTTGTTTCCATAAGAGATAAATATTTCTTGAGCATATAGTTACAATTTGTCTTTCATGAAGGTAGCCTTTAGGTTAGGTAAGAGTGTCTGTCCTGGAGTGGAACACACTTAGACCATAGACTACGTTGTGATGCCGAAAAATGGTTGGCCCATCCCCCATCACTACTCCATGAACCCTTTTAGGTCGGAGAGGTCGTCAAAGAAAGGCTGGCTCAAGTTAGTCCATCTCCTCATGGCAAGATCTGGGCAGTGACAGAGAAGATGAGACATTGTCTCCTCCTACCACTATGGTAGCTTCTACAGTAAGCGTTCAGCATGCCTAGCACCCAACCAGTGTCCTGTAATAGCCGCAACAACTTTGCTAGCAGAGGCTCTTGGAAGTGATATCAGATCTACGGAACGCCTACGATTATACTCAGACCATATCTGTCTTGTAGTATCACAAGTACGTTCCTTCCTCTAACTAAGATTGGCTTTTTTAAAAATGGAACTCTCGGATATTTATCGATACTTGTGTCCGGCAGCATTGTGCCACTTTTAGTTTTTATTTGTTCCGCCAGCTCATTTAAGGACGAACAGCAGTCCTGTGCTACCTTTGAGGTTAATTAGCTCTTACGCTGTTTACTCTTGTTATTCATAATCATTTTTCTTACTTAAAAAGTATTAAAATGAAATACATATATGCATCAAAGACAATATAATCTTAATAATAAAACAATTCCTTCAGCATTAATTAAGGGAGTAGATGTGATCGTCTCAAAAATATAATGTTTTGGTTCATTATTCGTTGAAAATAAATATATTAATTTTACAATGCACACATTTTTCGATAACTAAGTGTTTAGTAAAATTATTTGAATTTTTGCCAAAATTAAAATATTATTATAAGTTTCTGCTTCGACAAATCACAAATCTAAGCAAATACACTTGTTAAAATGTTTGAATGCAAATAAATATCCCTTATAATTCTGTCTCGTAAAAAATCGAATCGTTTACCAATTCTATAAATAACACATCAAATCGAATAATCTCTATTATAATAAACTAACTTTTCTAGAGAATGTCAGGTGTATTTTAAGGAATCCATAAATAATTAGCATTATATTTTCCTAATTTGATTCGATTGTAGCCGAAGATGCGCGTGTGGGTGGGTCTGTGTTCCATATTCAGGCTAGTGAACGATTGAAGAAACTCAAAACCTAGACCTAATGAAAATGAGAACACACACTACGCATACAGTGTGTCGCAGGGGTTTAGACAAATGGCTATATTGGTTTATTATATTTATTAAAAACAACTATTATTGCTGAACAGAACTATTCGAATTTCCTGGATTAATTTGTATTATATAAATACGAATTTCGACTACCAAATAGTCATCATCAGTATAATTTAGCGAATCGTAATTACTTTGATTGTGTATGTTACTCGTTGCTAAATAGGTGGCGGACTTCACATTGATATTTTCATCTACCTACAATTTATACTATTCTAATTATCTGTCAAATTGTAATATCAGTGACGTCAACCAATCAACTTCATTCAGGTGACTATTTCTTGGCCAATGCGCATGATCTTTATGCGCGATAATATTCTAGTATTTTTAGTATCTGATTTTGACGTTTAAAATAAATTACAAAATCAAACTTAAACTAAAAACCATAAATAAATCATGAAAGTAAATAATATTTTATTTTCACAATCCAATGCTAATTCTAGAAATTCAACCTTGATTTTGCAGTTTTTATTAAATCTGAATTTGGAATAGGTCCCTTTATCCAAGTTCATTGTTTCATTACCGAGTTTTTGAATATAGATGCTTTCATAAACATCTAATTCGCCAGGTGTGGGTACTGTTTTTAGAAGTTTTAAGTTCGATTTGTCGATTTTATGATCATTTTCAATAACTCACGTTAAAAATAAAACTTAATTTACGATAAAGCTATTACATCCATAAATAAATAGAATTTATTACGCTTTGTCTTATTAGAAGAACTTATGCTTTAATCAAAACCAATTTCCAAAAGCCCCAAAGATCTATCATACGGCTGAGAGGAGAATGAACACGACTCTATGCCAGAGATATACAGTAACGCAATCTTCCTTTTTAACTATCCACCATTCACTCTCAAAAATTTGAATCGAATTAGAGGATTAGGAATGGCTATGCTAGTATACAGTCGTAATTTTAATTTTTCTCTGCTTTTTTAAAACATTACTCATGAGAAAAATGGATCAATGTCTACATAATCAGTTGCAAGGTACTTTTTCCGAAGTGTTATGAACATAAATACTCCGTTGAACAGGATAATTTTTTCGTTTATGTAGTGACCGAGCGACTAAAGGCGCAATCGCCTTTAACCGTCTGACTACTTAGACTGAGAGGCTGCGTATTTGAGAGGTTAATATATTCGAATGTAGTTAAAAGAAAATAAAGATTTAAAAAAATTATGTGGATGGCCTCTGTTATTGACGTATTTGTCTGAGGAACGGAGGTTAAATCCTATTATTATTGCACAACGCTATAACACAAAATCAGCAGAAAATTAAATATTGCTAAACTATGCTCGATAAGATCTTCAACTAAAACTACAAAAAACTTCCCAAGTAGTACTCTGACGCACTCGCTCTGTAAAATTAAAATCACTATTTGTTAGTATATATTCATTAATTAAAATATTTGAAAGTATACCACTACTAATAAGTCCCTTTAAATTAATCAAAATGGGAACAAAATAATAAAATTAACTTACCCAAGATGGATGGTCAATTAACTATCGCTGCGACAGCAGAAAAACTTTGTGTCAAATTTGTAATTTACATTCTATCTGATAGGTTATTTTACTCGATGCAGTGAAGTTTACTTTATTTCGAAAGTGAATTAAGTAGTCTTGAGCTCAAATAGTGACAGATTCACTAATTTGATAGTGAAATAAGGAGTCACTGTCTCATATAGTGAAATTGTCATTATTTTAATTTAAGAGAGCGCTGTGGTCTGGATATTGTATTGATAAAATTACAAAATAGTGGTCCTAACACTGTATCTTGAGGCACACCATATGTTTTGAGCTTTATACTAGAGTCGTTTCCGATTTTTCCTTTTAAGTACAAATGAAACCATCTAAAATTTATGTACATAACATATCCATCATCATAACTTTCGCGTTTATAACGCTTTTAAGATTGTCTGTGGTAATATACAACACAAATATGTGTGATATGTTTTTTAGTAAACATACTGTTAGATGTTTGTCATGCGCGTTCATTCATTTATTCAAAACGCACACTACAACATTGAATATAATAAATAATATGCTTAAAATTATTGAATATAATCTATTTTTATTATTGCCAGTACAGTGGATTATACTGTAGACACACTGTAAAACACCAAACAGAACACATTATTAGTGATAACAGATTCATCGCGAGTTTCAGTTTAGTCACCACCAGTATATTGTAGTCTGCGTCTCGGCAAGCTAAGGAAAATCGTATCAATAATAAAAACAATTTGCCGTCGTTTTTATTTTTGTTTTGATTTTTTCACTATTTTATTTTATTAATTTATAGACTTTATATTATAACGGCAAACACGATGACTTTAGGAGATTCAGGCTGTATTACTAAAAAAGTGATTGCACCCAAATGCATACTACGAATTAAGTGGTTAGTGTTTTGTTTTTGTGTACCAATAATTTTATTCTAATTTTATTATTATTATTATTATTATTTTAATCAATTAAAAATTTTGTATTGTAAGGTAGGTCTTTAAATTGTTGTATCTTACCTGTGTGCGCGTGTTCCATTATTGCAAATTGATCTTACTTTTATTTATTTATTTTTTTTTTTTGAAACTAATCTGCGGTGTTATCTTTAATTGTTTAGTTTTTATTTAAAAAATAATTTACTAATTCATATCAATTGTCTTCATTTGTGAACGAGCTGTTTAATTACATTCCTGGAATTAAAAACATGGATTAATAATGTTTTTATTGATATTTAAAAAATAATTTTCTTTTTTTTAATTTAAAATTATTTCAAGGATTTCATATTATAGACGTTGGATGTATTCCTAAAACATATACAAAGCAAATTGGGACAAATTTAGATGAATACTAGTTAAAACCAGTATTTGGTAGTAATTTAAAAAAATATTTTCCAGGATTCTTTCTATATTTCTGTGTTATTAAATTATTGGGCTAGTTAATGAAACTAATATATTTCAAAAAATTAATTTGAATTAGGAATTATAGGGGTCACTCATAGTGTATTTAATTTTTAATATTTTTGTATATGTTTTTAAATTTTTTATTTTTTAGTTAGATTATATTTTTTGGTTTATTTTATGCACTTACTTATCCACTTCAGTTCTTTCGTTATTTTATGGCTTCATTGTATCGTGCAAAATTTGGCGCTAAAGTTATTATTAATATAGACAATTTCATCACTATATTAAGAATGCTCGAGCGACAGGGAAATTTTGGATGAAAGGTTTGATTTACTTTTTCATATGAAGTTGAACTAAGTTTAAATCAATTCTGAATTTTGGAGGGATGGCGGTCACCCGATTATTTAAATAAATAAATGACGTTAAAAGTAGGCATATTTTACATTGATCTTATGGGAAAACGATGGATGGATGATATGTTTTCATAGATTTCGAGAAAATTAATTGGTGAAAGTTAAAAAAAAAAACTGTTTAAATTAAAGTTAAAACCTTAATAAATTATTGAAAACCAAATAAAAAACCGTTGTGTCGGATTAATTAAGGATGTATGAGCACGGTAGTGGGGATACAATTTTCAAAAAATATATTTTCAATTTTGATGGTGAATTATTAACTTGACAATATAAGACGAAAAGGAAGCATAAAATTTTTTATACCAGTTGTAATTTTCAAAATATCGAAAATTTTGACTAATTATTTAGCTTTCGAGATTTCTCAAAAACGATATCAAGTTGAAATTTTTACAGCGTGCTTAGGTCGTAAATAGTGAAGTCGAGTTCGTTAATGAGCAATATAGGTCAATTGCGTCTTCAATACGTAAACCCTTAGCGATAATAACCAAAGTTCCTTATGTAAAATATAGAAAGGTTCCTTATATAAAAACTAACAACTTTTATTTGAAACATTTTTTCGAAAATATCACTGTTTTCCCCTGAGGGTGCAATTTAAGATCGAATATCAGTCATGTGTGTGTGACATATGTATGGCTGGTTATCTCTTTTTACTTACATGACGTGAAAAAACAAACGATTCCGTAATCAACACTATCTATACATGGTATTTCAACAATTAACTTAGTCAATTGTTTGTTTTTACTTTTTGTATTTATTTTGTATTTAAATTGGACGAATTTTTGTCTCTTGACTCCTTTCCCTTCTCATCACCGTTTTTGAGATATAAGCGTTATAAAAAAAAAATTTGCATTTTTAAGCTAAAATATTGTCATTGACAAAATTGGCGATTATCGTATGATTGTGATCAAATGTTTGATATAAAACGATTAAAATTTTTCTTTTGGAGTATAAGAACTTTTTGTGCCTTGTCATTTTTCATCTTAAGTCATCATTTTCGATATATAAGCGTAAAAAAAGCGTGCGCATAGTCAAAGCACACTTTCTAATCAATATGCGTTTGTTCTACACACTTTTACAAACATTTTGAGCCGGGTCCTATAAAAGGTTATATTGTTCCATAGAATTGCAACCTTATGACCTTTTTCCGGGATTATTTCTTACAGTAAATACTTCTGATAGATATTCAATATTGTAATGCTACTTATGCTGGCATAGATACTATATTTATCTATCTCTATACCATATAGTATAGGAGCTCGCAATGTTTTCGAGAGAGAATTTTATTATGGCTGATTTCATGATATGTTGTTCTTGTAGCTCTTTCAGTTACAGCTTGGGCCATCTGGCTGGCGGTAGTGGTTGCGTATAGTACTGCGCAGCCTTAATGTACAGGTTATAATCCTTAATTTTAAAAGTATTTTAGTATGTCTGTAATTTTAATATTATGTTATTTAAGTATACAAAAACCTGAAATTAATTCGGTTGCTAAACCTTGAATAAAAGCGAAAAAGTTATGAAAAATATTGCAATGCTAATGAAATTAGTATTAGATATATCTTATGTTAAATTTTTGTGTGTGTTAGATGGCCGCAGTTGTTAAGGCGCCAGTATTTTTTATATTATTTTAGTGAATATTATTTTCAATGAATATTCGTCAATTTTGAAATTGCCGCGAATTGAAAAATATTCGAGGTCCTGAAGGAAAAGTTTCAGGTATTTCGTTATAAATTTTGTAATGTGTACAGTTCAATCCTTTCTTTAATGAGCTGTCAAAATGTGCCTTGGCTCTAGACCTATTAATTTTTTCACCCTATAATAACTTTAATTATAAATCTTCGATAATCTTATGTTAACGATGTTCCAGCATGGTATTTGCAGTTTCCATGTTAAAGCAATGGTACAATTTTTTTTTCGACAGAATTTAACGAAAAATTAAATTTAAGAATTCCCAAAACTATTAATTCCCAAAGTTTCAGAAATTTTGACCGTTTAAAATGGGAAATAATTATGCCAACGTCCCAATTTCGATCAATTTACGTCAAAATTAATATCTCGAAAGTGAAAATAATTTCTAAATTTTTTTTTTAGAATTGTATTGTATAAACATTTTTTTCTACTTTTTCTTCAATATATAATAATATCATAAAAAATAGTTGGAGAGACCGGACATTTTACATGCTTTAAATGGGACATGACCCTCAAAATCGCGAACTTTGTCTTTAAATATCTCGCGATCTAAACGGTCAAAAATTATGAAATTTTAGGAATTCATAAATAAAGCTATTATAAACCCGAGAAAAAAAATTCGGCCAAGTCTGTCGAAAAGTGATTTCATGCTGGTACTACCTTAAGGTAAAACGAGCACCAAGGCAAGTTTAGATTTAAGGTTGAAATTATTTGTACTTTATTTTCAGATTGATAAATTTTGTTACTTCATGAATGTAGACGAAAAATAAGAATACAAATTTACGATATTTGCCTTGGTTCTCGAAATATCGAAAGCTAAATAATTAAACAAAATTTTCAATTTTCCATATTTTTAAAATTCCTCCTTATAAGGAAAAATTTTATTCTAACTTTGATAATTTTTTCCTAAGTTTAAAATGTATTTTTTTTAAATTTATGTCCCCACTACCGTGCTAATACATGCTTAATTAATCGGGCACAACGATTTTTTTTTTCAATAATTTATTAAGGTTTTAACTTAAATAGTTTTTTTTTAAATTTCCATCCACTAGTTTTGGAGGAGTTTATGAAAACATATCATCCATCTGTCGTGTTCCCATAAGACCAATGTTTATATGCCTACTTTTGATGTCATTTATTTATTCAAATAATCGGTATAAAACTAAAATTTTCAGAATTGATTTTAAACTTAACCAAACTTCATATAAAAAAAAATCAAGTCTTTTATTCAAAGTTGCCCTGGCGCTCGTACATCCTTAATGATTGACAACATTAAAAGTGAAAATAGAATCTACCTTACAAATTACACATTAAATACATCTAATTCTTTAATCAATTTAAAAGCTATTTTTGGCCTCAATGTCAATGGTCTGTTTAAAAATGCCTTTAGGTATCGAGTTCAAAGTCCTTATATGCGTATGTTTAATCTAAATGCATGGCTTCGATATACAAATGAAATAAGTTAATAAAAAAAAAAATTTAACTAATCAAAAAACCCGCGAACTTTAGTTAAATATAAGCTGAAAAGAAAGAAACAAGTCTAACAATTTACATAGCGACTTTAACAGTCGGGACCCATTAAAATCTGCACCAGCTCGAATCTCCACAATAATGGGTTCCGATTGTTCAAGTCAAATTGCTGGACTTGTTTCTTTCTTTTCAGTTTATCCTTCTTAGTTACGATTTTCAAATACCTATTCAACAATGCCCCGCTTACCATAGTTTGTCAACTTTCATTTCAGCCTCTCATGTATGTATGTTGGTACTTTAAGGCGCTCAAGGGACCAAACGCGTGAACCGATTTGGAATGTTTATTACGTCAATCGATTTGTCTATTTAATAGTTTTTTAGTGATATCCCACTTGATATAGTTAGCTGACTTTCATATTTTTTCACAATATGGCGTCTTTTTCACTATAAAATACCTAAAACGGATCTTTTCTAGCAATGCAAATACACTTTCGGCTAAAGCACCTCCATGCAAGGATCTCTTATCTTATCTCTTATGATATCTGGCCTTCGCCCAAACCTGGATATAAGTTTAAAAAATTCGATTTAAATTAGTGATGAGCTAGACCAATACTAAAACCAAAAACCAAGACTGTATTTGCTTATCTTTATTTAACGAATTTCGTGTAATGGCTATAACATCGTTGTCTTACTAATTAGTCTTGTTTAGTCTTGCATATTTGTATTAAGAGTTAGATCAAAGTATAAAATCAAGTATGCTAGAGGGAAGCAGTTAATTATAAAGGGACCAAGATCAATGTTAAGACAAAGACATGCCCATCACCTAAATAGACTTATGATTTAATAAAACTAAAAACTAATCGCTTTAAATAGTTAGTCTATTATTCCTAATTTCATACTAAACCCCAATCTGATAATTTTTAGGGGAAAACTTTTTTTTTTAAATTCGTTTCAAAGCATGTAGATCCCAGAAATCGAAAAAAAAATTCTAGAAATCGGTAGAAAAGTACTTTTGGAAATCAATTTACATACCCCTATAGTAGATTCCGTTATCATTGACTCAAATGTTGATGTCAAGTACTTGAATATCGATATCCAGGCAGTAAAAAAAGTGGTTCAGATGTACCGGTGAATCATTAATGATACTTAATCAAATATTTATTAGAAATGAATAATGACTCTGGATGGCAAAATGAAAAATAGAATGTGAAAATAAGTAGCTCATTTCATTGAAGCATACGACCAAGATTTGTGGTGTAACTCTTCGTTTAGATCGTTTTCTACACTTCACGGGGCAAAATCTTGCTTACATGCCTAAATGAGACAGGAAAGATTATTCGAGCTTGATTTCCTAAACATCTGGAATCGATGATAGTATCAACGCTTTCGCGAAAAAACAACAGCTTGAATTAAGAAAAGAAGCTAATTTGATTTTAGATTGTAAAAATTTCCTCAAAATTAGTTCAGTAGTTAAGAGTCGAAATGTGACGTTGTGATGTGTAAGCAAACGCACATTTACTTTTGTAATTTTTGTGAGCGAAAAAACTATCATTTTACAGGTTTATTCATTTATAAATACACTGTAAAATATCTTGGTCAGGGCGTCATTTATTTTCACATCACATCTTTTTTCTATGATGCACTGTACGATCATAAGCGAGTTCATACTCCGATTCGCATTTGGCCGATTTTCGCGTGTTGTGTCGTGCCCATCATTGAGGGCTAAATCCGCACTTGAAATTAGCCTTGTTTTGGTCTTGGTGCTCATTATTATTTTACATGGCAATTTTATGAGTATAAACTCCTCACAAAAAAACTCCTTTTTTATAATAAAATTCCAAGAAAAAAGAAAAAAAACTTAAACAACAATGGTCGATAAAGTGATTTTTTGCAGTAAAACATGAAATATAAAAGTAGAAGTTAAATCGTCAATTTTGGTTGTTGATTGTTATTTGGTTGATTGATTACTTGGTTGATTCATGACTAAAGTTAAATTATACTTCATGTTATGTTATATTATTATCTTGTACGTATTTTTATACCATGTATATGAAATATACCAAGGTATACTACGTTTAGTTCTAAGTTTGTAACGCTTAAAAATATTGATGCTATGAACAAAGTTTTGGTATAGGTGTTCATAGAAACATCTAATTAGTTAATTTCCGGTTGTCTGTCTGTAGTCTGTCGTCTGTCCGTCTGTCATCATGATTACTCAAAAACGAAAAGAGATTACAAGCTGAAAATTTTATAGTTCGTAAATGAGCATAGGTCAATTGGATCTTGGGTCCGTAGGACCCATCTTGTAAACCGTTGGAGATAGAACAAAAGTTTAAATATAAAAAGTATTCCTTATAAACAAATAAACTTTTGATTGAAACATTTTTTCGTAAACATCACTGTTTACTCGTGAGAGTGCAATTTATATAGTATGTATTATATGGGTATATCAGTTATTTATGTGTGACATATATGTGAGTGTAATGTGATAGAGTAATCAACACTGTCTATACATGATATTTAAACAATTAACTCAGTCAATTGTTTGTTTTCACTTGTTTTTTATACATATTACATATGTTGTTGGTTGAACATTATTTTATATTCTCAGGCGATCATTATAATTTATTTCTGCATAAAATTTTAACTTATTATCTTAAATAAATATGTCCTTACAGATAATTTTGTAATTTTAAGTAATTAGTACGTTTTTTTATATTTTATATTTTTTAAAGGTAGATAGGTGTAGGTACATATTTACTTTATTGTTTCATTACAATTTTTTAAACATAAACTCTCACTGTAAAACTGTAAATTATATGTTTAACACACTCTTTAATAGACAGATAATCTATTAATATTAGATAATTACATATAATTAAATTCTTTACTTAACCTTTATATACATCAAAATACAATTCAGTATTCAAACAAATGTACAGAAAGTATGTCTCTGAAAGTAGTCCAGAAGAGTTTCCCAAAATTCTTGCCCGAAAAACTAAAGTAATAGAAAATCTATATTCTAGGATATAGCACGTTGAAATCCATGAACCCTAACTTCCTGTCGCGTGGTAAATAATCTCCTGAATCAATGGGGAGCATTTTCTCTCAGGGAACATACACTGACAAAAATTTCTTAATACTAACCGATATTAGATTGTTTCAAGCTCATCGCGAGATCATATATGCTGAATGGTGCCACGAATGTGATACAACTACCATACGGGGTTGAGTGGTGAACTTGACACAAACACATGAGTTGTTTGTGTGAAAGTAGTATACTAACATAGTTTTAATCATTTTTGATTGGTTCGACCACTTATAAATGTTATAATAAATGATATATAAAATACTGATGTGGTTGTCACAACTACACGACCAGGTAAAAAAATAAAATAAAAATTGTATACCTGCTAATAAGTTTATTAAAAAAAAAAAAAATAGACATATTCAAGTCGGACTTATTCATGTCGCTGGATTGAACCAGTGACATATGGATTACTATTGATTTGTGTGCCCTAAGTCTACAGCTTAACCAACTGTACTATTGATGCTTGTTATATGTATATACCAAAAAATATGGTTTATATTATAAAAATGATCAATAAGTTTATTTCAAACTTTCTGTAAGTTAGTAACAACAATATACATGTAGTTGGCTCAATCACATACGGGCTAGATATGATAGACATGCGTTCATAATAACCAATTCCCCTATTCAAAGCAAACGCAAAGAAATTTTCTCTTAATTCATCGATTCGCTTTATTTACACGATTATATATTCCAACTAAGTAGAATTTTATTTTCCATCAATAAAATGCATGACTTTAAACTAAAATCAATCTCTTTCATAGAAGTAATGATTTTGTTTCTTTAACTTCAGTGGTTTTTTATCAATGAATTCATATTTTAAATTCAATTCCATTCTATTGTAAATATAAATATTTAGCTGTTCTTGTTCCAATCGTTAGGCACTTGTTTGATAGTATTTTTACTTTATTTCAATATAAAACACCAACTTCGGGATGATGTCATTATTTCAATTTTTTTCAGTGTAGGAAATCTATATTCTAGGATATGGCACGTAAAAATCCATGAACCCTAACTTTCTATCGCGTGGTAAATAAGCTCCAGAGTCGACGATGTGGAGCATTTTCTCTTAAAGAACATATATATGGAAGAGCGGCCATTTTGGAGATAAAGGAAAAGGGGTAAATAAAATGAGTAAAAATTGGAAAAAGGTCCTGCTCCTTGCCAAATAAGTTCCCTAACGACCACACAAATGTTACGTAATGCTAGCAGACATATTCCCCCTGATCTTTCCGACTAATATCAATCCAAACATTTTCCCTTTTTGGTCGTTTGGTTAGAAGGAGTAGGGTGAAAATTCCAGCAGTATGTAGGCTTTGTGCGACCATTTTTGAAGTTGATAGGTATATGAATTTGGATTAAGTCTTAATCAATTCTGAAATTTTAGGAGGGAGTAGAGGGAGGGTTGCCCAATTATTTAAGTAACTAAATGACCTCAAAAGTAGGCCTATTTAACATTGGTCTTTTGGAAAAACGTTAGATGGATGTTATGATGGATGACTGATGGTGAATTATGTTATAACTTGGCAATATAAGACGAAAAGTAAGAATCAAATTTATGAATTAATTTTAAAAATATCGAAAATTGAAAATTTTGTTTAGTTACTTAGCTTTCGATATTTCGAACACCAAGACAGATAGCGAAAAATTTTAGTTTTATTTATGATGTTATAACAAAATTTATCATGAAAGTTGAAAATAAGGGACAAATAATTTCAATCACAAGTCTAAACTAGCCTTGGCGCTAAACCTTAAAAACCTCAATTACTCGAATATTTTTTGAAATGTATTTAAAAAACCGGCAAGAATTTCACTATATGAATTGCATTTGTGGCCAGTGCTTATTTAAACGATATGGTAGACTTGTGCAAGTAACGGGAAAAAAAGTGAGACTCGAACTACCATCTCTTTATATGCAGGTCATCTGACAGTCATCTATTTTTTTTTCGTTATGACTCACTATTTACAGGAGAGAGTTAGTTTTTTAATAAATTATATAAACAAAAACTATTTTGGAAGCGATTAGGTGAATATTTAACTAGTTTAATATTATAGATGAAGGTTTCAAATATTAATTTCTAAATTTAAAAAAAATTTTCTACAAAGATACATCATCATAATCCTCTGTTTTCTTAATTTTTCGATAGATGACCGTAAAAATTGCCTTGCCTGATACGTTATCAGCCAATATTAAAATTTGGCTTAAAATACACTTATTAACCATGGCTATGAGGTTCCACTGTGTGACGGTCCCTTTTCGCTAATCATTTTCGAATCTATTTCCAATTTCCATTGCTAGTTCTTAGCGGTCAATTCTGAAAATAGAATGATTCCATTTAAATTTCATAATAAAAAATACCATTAGTCCACAGTCCTCAACAGTATAAATCCGGATTCCGGTGTCTGTGATCCTCCAAAATTTAACTCTAAATCCACGCCTATTTTCAGGTAAATTATTATTAAAATAGGTCTAATTTTAAAATTAAAATAAATTTACTTGTACCCACAGTCCATACTTTCCCCATTCTCCATAAAGCAAGTTACCCACTCTTTGCTATCATCTGGCAACTCCCTTGTTGCGTCCGATGGTAGAAATGCAAAAAAGGCACGAGAAGTGATTGAGGACAATATTGTTGCGTATAAAGGTGGAATTGCTCGGTGAAGCGGGTAAATAACAGCTAGTTTCTCTTATGCAACACTCTCTTTAAGTTATTACTGACTTCTAATGAAAACGTCTTTCCCAGAAAACAAATTGACTAATGATACGATTTACCGTCTTACAGGTATTCACAAAACAACTACTTATAAGAAAGAATAGGGAAAAGTGTAATACCATTATCAAATATATTATTGGAAATAGTCCCTGTTTATAGAAATGTGAATACTATATTTTTTTTTCGAGAATTTAAATATGTAACAGCTATCGATAAAAACAAGTGATGTTAATGCACCATGGATCACACTCTAATGTACCTAGAATCATCGATTGTTCCTGGAACTGTTCTTCCACAAAGTATAATATAATATTCATACTTCACTGGAGGAAATAGTATCATACATACCTATGTGATTGAAAAATTGAAAACATTACGGCTTCAACTGGTATTTTTATTGACTCTAGGTGAATGAGACTTCCTTTCCCTTTTGTACTACAAACCTAACCGTGGTATAGCACGTTTATTTTGCGATACACTCCTCAAATTTTACCTTCTCAATATTTTACGATATGTTAAAAAATGAAATATCGGCACAAAACACAATAACCTACTTCTCACAAATTTTTGCTTTCATGTAGTTTTTTCTATCAAAGATAGAAATACCTGTAGAGAATACAGAAGATACCTTGTATTCTTGGTACTACATTTTACTTTACTATTAGACGTGTTTTTTCCAAAAAATTATTGTGCTGTTTTTCCTATTAGAAACTCTGTTTTAATAAAGAACCACCTATTTGTAAAATATTGATTCTTGGGAATAATATATTAAAAACTATGAATATTCACTAAATTTAACTTGGATTATTTACAAAAAAAAAGCATTAATTAATAATTTTATTTTTTTCAGGTAAACCGATTAAATTTGGTAATTCCCATCTTAGAAAAATTATGTTGCCTTGATATAACCTTGAATTTTTATTAGTATCATTTGTATTCCTTTTGCTCATTAGTGTATATACTATTTTTACTAAATGTAAGCAGACAAAGCTAGTCTTATTACACTGTAATATCACTATCCCTTTTTACTCAGTGTACTACACCAAGTCAATATTGTCGAAATTCTTTTCTTATAGAAAAAAAAAAAAAAAAATTAGGTACAGTGTATGGGGAAAATGCGGGAACATTACTAAAGTTTCTAGATTGTTTGGATTTTCCAAAATTTGGTATCAAGAAGGATTTTAATATTTGAAAAGCCAAATTCGTTAATGAGATTTTTTTCAACATAAAAAATAATTTTGTATTTTTTGAAGTTTTTAGCAAAAAAGTACTGATTTTTTCTTTAGACTTCGTAAAAAAAATTATTGAAAAATTAAAAATGCAATATTCGATTTTAAGAAATATGTGTTATATTTTCAATCTCTGAGGGATTTTGCTTAGCTAACGCAGCTCCTGCGCTACGAATTTTTTTCTTAGATAGTGATTCTGTTTTTGACAGACGAATAATTTGCTAAAATTGCATCTTGTGAATTTTGAATGTTATGTTAAATAACTTTATAAATAAAGTTAAATATAAATAAATGTTAAATAACATTTCTTAACAATAAAACACTAATTTCATTTCTATGAATTCCATAGAATTATTAAGTTTATGTGGTAGACTCGGATTTCCCCTGTTTTATTTTATACAATTATAATAAATCAACACTTAAAACATTCATTAATAACGGTATAAATTAAAAAATAATAATTAGAAAATTTAGTTGGATTAGGTTAAAGTTAACATTTTATTTTGTTATTTTAAATACCTAAAGATCTCGTTGGACCAGTCGTTTTGAAATTACCCATACAAATGTTTGAACTATTTATTTATTTTTTTTTATTGCCTTAATTTTAACTATTATCGGTTCTAACAAGATTTATAAGAACTATTAAGGCACAAAAATAAAGAATTATATACTAAAATTATTTAAGTACAATTATCACTAAAATTTACATTTTTTTCTCATATGGGAACTGCATATTCTTCATAACATTTTCTTGGCAATTTTTTAATTTTGTATATTTTGCTGTAAATAATATAAAAAAGTTTTTTTTTTTTTAAATTCGACTATAATTCGAACAATGGAAAGATTATTTACATCAAAGTTAGCATTCTCATAAAAGTTCATGTTTAAAATTATTTTATTTATACACACCAAGGAAGTAATAAATATTGTATGCTTTACCCAATTTATTGATTATTACACAATAAAACTACTCAAGACAAGGCAGTAAACACATTGAAAATCAACGGAATCATTTCAACAGTGAGAATTTCTTGTGGAATATTAATCAAATTGTAATTTTTATAAATCGAACAGTTGTACAAAAATTACTCTAGAATTAAACTTGAGAAAAATCATGAATTTAAAATGGAAGTAAATTTCCTACAGCTTTGATTATAAGTTCAATTTAAACAATTTTTAATCGTGATCAAAAATAAAAAAGATATAAGGGTGAATTTTTTTGACTTCGAGTTGAGACATAGTTATTGAAAAAAAAAAACGATACTAGAAATAAAATTGTATATTAACCAATTCTATTTAAAAAATACAATTTAAAAAAAATACAATAGATTTACATTTCGCTAATTATCGATATTTCGATTGCAACGAAATAGTCGCCAGTACCTAAATTTATTCATATAACATTACAAAAATGTTTTGATATTTTCATGTTTTTGATTTTGACCATATGTCCACTTGAAAGTTTAAGTTTGTTTTAATGTAAGGACCCGATGCTTAAAGTTTGTCAATGTATTATTTACTCAGAAGCATGTTAATGATAAAAAGTGATAATGTTTTAAATAAACTTTTAGCTAAAATTTTTTCAAATACCGTTTAATTTTCAAAAATAGACATTATCTTTCAAATTTTCACACGATTTAAAATTATATATTTTATTTTGACCTTACAGATGGAAAAAGGCAAAAAAGTTGCGCTCAGGAAATATTTTGTTCTGAGAAAAATTTGTTTCTGTCGTATTTAACATACTTCACTTAATTTAAGAATGTATGAGCATGACAACAATGTTTGATTTAAAGGTTCAAAGGCTTTGATATAAAGGCTTTTTAAATAGGCTGAATTTTACTCACAGAATATGTGGTTAAAATTTCAGCATAGGTATCCATGCAAATTTTTAAGAAAAAAGTCATTGAAAATCGATTTAAAATACATTGACTCTTATGGAGGAATCTCAAAATAAAACATATTTTAAAAGTTTTTGATAATTTCCACTCGGAATGAATGAAAACAAATTAAAAATAACCTTTTTAAGACAAATTAAACGTATTAGCAATGACATAGAAAAGAACAAAACCAAGTGTCTCCATCCATATAAGGAATGTATAAGAGCAGGGCAGTACATTTAGGGTTTAAATTATTTTTATCTTAGTTTCAATTTTGATGCTGACTTTTACGATAACTTCATGAATGCAGACGAAGAATAAGAATAAAATTTTTCGATACCTACCTTGGTTTTCGAAATATCGAAATCTAAATAATTAAACAAAATTTTCAATTTTCGATATTTTGAAAATATCGAAAAATTTTATTCTTACTTTTCGTCTTATATCGTCAATTTATAATATAATTTTTCATCAAGATTGAAAATATATATTTTTTAAATTTTCCACTACCGTGCTCATACATCTAAACAAAACAAAAAAAGCAAAATTATTATGAGTACTCAGCCCTGAGAAAGTCACAGTACTAAGAAATGAAAGGGCATCGAACATTGAATATCAGACAAAATAAAAAAAAAAATAGATTTAATGATGTCTAATAGTTGTATTCAGATGTAAGTATATGTTTTCAATACTTCAATTTATTTCAATTGTTTGATATTCATCAATTAAAATAATTATTGAAATACTGATTAACTCATACAAAATCATATTCAAATAGATCAAATAAATAGAATATTTATTTAATTTAAATTTTGTTCCTCCATATAGATCACAAAATATTACAACATACGTACAAAGTTTACGTACAGCCCAGATTCTAGGTATGAGCGACCATTGTGATTGTACAAAATTGTAAAAGAAAAGCACAAATCCAGATTATAAAAAATAAATATTATTTTTTAGATATATGATAATAAATTTTCACAGTAACGAAGTAAACATTACTATTAAGTAAACATTATTAAATGATTTTGTACTTGAGGTACGACTCCTAAAGTCCTAAATACTATGTATCACACATTCTAGTCTGAATATGGAAGTCTTGTGGCGCTAAAACCAAATATTTTATCTTAATTAGTACGTCCAAGTATACTCATATGCGTAATATCAACTTCATTCGAATCATTTAGATAGGAAATGTGTTGATAATTTTTATTTTAAAAGATTGTTTCATTAGTCGTGGAGCCACCAATCCAAAACGCTCCGTGATAACGGATTCTTATATTTTTTAATAAAACATAAAAGTCAACACTTAGACGAACAAGATTTGATTGGCCGAAAATATTTTAAATAAATTATGTACTATTAAATTTCCATTATTTTTCGTGATATTTAACATGATATTTCGCACAAAAATCTATATGAGATATCAAAATCCGTGATGACGGAAAAAAATTATGGAAATTTCATAATACATAATTTATTTAAAATATTTCCGGCCAATCAAATCCTTGCCAACCAAGCAAACCATGTTCGTCTAAGTGTTAACTTTTATTTTTTATTAAAAAAAATTAGAATCCGTATCACGGAACTTTCAGGATTGGTCGCTCCTAGGTTAAATTTTTAACGTTTAGAAAAATGCGTAAATTTAAGTACGAAATAAATTACAAGCTTTTATTACATTACATTACAGCAAAGCTTGAGATTAGATTAGGTTAGAGTGGCTCTCCTGGGGTGGGACACACTTAGTCCATGGCGTCCGTTGTGATACCGAAAAAAGATTGCCCTCCTTTGATCACCAATACATTATTATCATTTCAATCTATAAAAGCTTGAAGTGGAAAAAATAAAAATCAGCGATCCCAATTTCTTACTATGTAGCAAGGAAAGAATGTAGACGAGGAAATTTAACATTTTACCGCGAAAGTTCCTAAAGTAAGATGGACCGTGATGCGGTTTTTTGCCTGAGGTTCTAGAAGGTATTTATAAACTTTGTTAACATTGCAAATTATGGGGAGATAATTTTCCTCGTTTGTGCATATTTTGTACATATAATATAGAAAATAATGTTTAGAAAATGTTTACGTTTCATGATCATTATCATCTTCTGTTTTTGATATCAGGATGACCAGGTCCCCAAGTACTCGATACTAGATTTTTTTAACCATCGGATTCGTGCTCAGTGACATCATAAACCCCCTGAGTAATCATTTTCAGTCCATTTCGTACATTTGACGGGGTAATAGTTTTTTTTAATTGCCTAAAATAGTGCATCACAAAAACTGATGCACAAACGAGAAAATTTATCTTCCCATAATTTGCAATGTTCACAAAGTTTATAAATACCTTCTAAAACCTAATGCAAAAAACCGCATCTCGATCCAACTTACTTTAGAATTTTTCGCTGTTTTGACTTTTTTTTTTGTTAAATTTCCTCGTCTAAATGTTGAAAACTCTATGCAAATATGCATTTTAGTCTAATATAATCTCGAGTTTATTTTTATTTGAATTTAGACGTTTTTCTAACGTAAACTAAGCTATAGCGTCGAACCACTAGACTGTTTCGGGCGAATATTTTTAATGGTCGGCTGTTTTTTGTACTAAAAAAACTTACTGAAATCTAATATTTGTGTAATTCAGATTTATTGAAGATTACAATTAAAGATGGATTATATATCCGATTTATTGAATCTGGTTGGCATAAAACACCTTGAGCAAAAAAAAACATTCGCGAGCAATAGAGCTCCATCACTAAGGTCATATGTCCCCTCAATAAAATGCTTCTTACTATTTAATGCTTCTTTTGAAATAAGATTTTTATATTTTCATATTTTTAAAATAATGAAATATTTACATAAAAGGGCGGAGCTGTCGACTCTACTAAAAGGCACTTCCTTAACATTCACTAAATTCTTAGATAATGTTTCAACTCTCTAGCATATCTGGAGGAGCTTTAGAAGTGCGCAAACTTTATAAACTTCAAAACTCCATGGGTTTTCGATATAAAAACGGGGAGAGCATTGAGAACTTTTCATGCCCAAAAGTAACTTATTTGATACTAGCTCATCCTAAACATAGATTTTCAACCCTATAGTTCAATTGGTAGTCACTGTGGAGCCGTACAGATCCTAAAAACTTCACTAATATACTTTACTCATATTTTTAGATCACTTTTTTTTAATCACTGTTAAATTTTAATGTTGGACAAGTGCAATTATAAGTAAACTAACCTCAAATAAAAAATAATAATAATTTTGCTTTTAATGGACTTAGGTGGCTTATTCTTAATGACCCCTTACGATGTAATTTTCACGCTAATAGAGAATAAACTGTTACATTCGAATCATGTTAGCCTGGTATACTTATTATTTAACTCATTTAAAATATAGATATAGGTTTTCGTTAAAATTATTTTTTATTTATGTAGCTTGTTTTTTCCTTAGCGGTACAATTTTAATCCGTAAGTATATTTTTCGTCAGAAGCCAACATGATAAGCGAGGGGGGGTGAATCGTTAATGAGGGGCATGGGATTATATATATATATATATAAAGGGCGAATGATGAATTTCGTACATTCGCGAACACGAAAGCGAACGTAACTCTCAAATGAAATGCTCTCAAAATCTAATGTGTTAACTTAATTAATCCTTATATATTATTTCTCCAGCATGTTTTTTTCTGACCATACCTTATCTTCCTTAATTCAGTATCAAATTCCATAATTCACCCCTCATTAATGATTCACCCACCCCCCCGCTTATCATGTTGGCCTCTAACGAAAACTATGCTCACGGACTAAAATTTTACCGCTTAGGAAAAAAAACAGGCTAAACAAATAATAAATAATTTTAAAGAAAAACTATCTATATTTTAAATGAGTTAAATAACAAGTGTATCAGGCAACACGATTCGAATGTAACAGTATTTAAAGATATTTCAAATAAAACTATTTTTAAAATTTGTTCTCCTAATATTAATTTATTAACTTTGGATTTTTACCACCACTTTTCTACGAAATTTGTTGTTGTTTTTTAGTCAGATTAGCCATTGAAACATTGGTTAGGTGGGACCTGGGTAAGTGAGAAACCTCCGTAACTAGACTCATGCTGAGGTCCCAACACTTAAGCAATGAATTACCTTACTTTTAGTGGGATGTAGCAAACCTTTATATCTGGGATTCATTCTCTCACTTGTAGATTAATTCAGAATAAAAATATAATTCAATCACAATGTTCTGAAAGACAAGATAAACTAAAACGTGTACGTTTATCAGAATATCTTGAACTTGAACAGTGTTTGCTAAAATGGGTCTAGCAACTTTGTAATAAAAATGTTCCGGTAAGTGGACCGATGATTAAAAAAAAGGCACAAGATTTCGCGCGAAGGCTCGTTATTCATAATTTTTGTAGCTGGGTAAGTGCAATAACTCTATAAGTGAGACAAATTTGCAGGTTCCTTGATGTCTCACTTAACCAGTTTTCACTGTATATAGTTCAGTTTTATAATAATATATACGTGACCGGAATATAGTTTTCATTTCCGTCAGATTTTAAACTTATTAATAAAGTTGTAAATTAAGTAATTATCTATCCAAAATAAGAGCCAAAATGCACCCCAAGCCGTGCTAACTTGACCTAGACCAACTAAACATAAGCAAGGAGTTGATTTTCGTTAATAGGTGTTGACTCAGCGCTAGTTGGAGGAGTTTTTTGTTACCAGTTTACAATTTGACTGAAATTACAATATAACGTTTACATAAACATTCCATAAATCCTGTCCTATTGCTTATAAAACCGATTTATTTCACGAAAATTTCGGGGATAAACGAAATTACACAAAAATAAATAATTTTTACTTGTTATATTTTTAAGTTATATTGTCCTAGGTAATATAACAGTATATCGACTGTCAACGGAGGGGTGGGAATGTGTTATTAATCCGTATTAATAATAATAATGGGGTTTAACCTCCGTTTCTCTGACATATACGCCTATAACAGAGGTAACGCACATAATTTTTTGTTAATCTTTATTTATTTAATTACAAACGTATTTACGGAGTCGGTTACTTCGTTCTTATCCAAGCGACGACAATGTTATCAATTGTGCACTCCCATTAATTATAAATTGTTCACACTGCCGCTGCCTGGATTCGAACCCGCAACCTAAGAAGTCTAAATGGACAAACAGACAAAGACAAACGCCTTAAACCGCTCGGCCATTTAGGCTCTATATAAATCCGTATTAGAATTAATAGAACCAAAATAACATTTCTCGCTTGAACCTCCGTGGGGACCTTTGGTCTTGGTCCCGCGTCACTGAAAATAACATTCCATGAATTGTAATAGTGACAATAAAATTTTACCTCAATACTTCCCGCCATAATTAGAGTGGGGGGGGGGTGTCTGAAAAGATTAAAGTTTATCGAATAACCTCATTAGTTTGAAGAAATTTCTTACCAAATGTAAAAAACCACATTCTTCTACCATATATAGAAGACAAGGGGTAATTTGGAGGGTGTTTTTTGATTTTACCCGTAGATTTCAAGCATTTCCTCATCGAATGCCAAAAAACACATCTTTTTAGCACCTCTAGAAGTGCCTTAGAATTAGTATCGGCAAATGAGTGTGGGAGTCAGCATCAAATAGAGCTATATCGTAGTTTAGGTACGGATTTATAACAAATTTTCACACCTCTCCGTGGTCCTTCGATACAGTACATAAGTCTTTATTTTCTGGGACAATGACTTAAAAAGTATAATTAATAAAAAAATAATTTTTTGTGTGTAATTTGTTATTAATTATAAGAATGTTTTATAAATTAACAATCGACCTTGTTTAATATTATGAAAAATTATACTTCAAAATATATTAAACGTTAAATCGTACAGATAATTATTTTAAATGCTATCTTTTGGCTCGTGTGTCGTCGATATCACATATTAATCGATTTCAGGATAGACTGCACTTATTTTAAAAGCTATAAATTAATACAATAATTAATTGAATTTATTTATTTTTTTATTATTAGTTTTTTTTTTTTTTTTGGTAGTACATACTATAATTCAAAAAACAATTAAAATAATTTTATTATTGGTGTATGACTTCTTAATAACAATAATTATTGGTGGAAGGAAAGAAATTTATTAGATTTTTTTACAATAAGTTACAATTAAGCTGTTAAAAATTTAAAAACCATGTTATTTTACTCCAAATCAAGCATATAAAAAGACTGAGAATCTGTTGTAGTGATGCCGGGAAAAGAAACTCCCCAACAAATTTTTACTCGAGTTTGATTAAAACCACAGAAATTGTTTCCGTCTTATCGTACGCAGAACGCTGTTATCGACTCTTTTATCGCACGCCTTTCTACATCAAGCATAGCTGCGATTTAGATAAAACTTTCTAAACATCTTCATTTTAATCGAATAAGTGGCGGATCCATCCATATGGGCATGTTGGGCATGCCCATCAGCTAAATTGTCTTATGATTTAATAAAATTTAAAAAAGAAAACAATGAATCGCTTCAAATAGTTAGTCTATTGTTCGTAATTTTATACTAAACTCCCGCCTGATAATGTTTGGCGGAATATTTATTTTGTTTAAAAATTGGTTTCAAAACATGTAGATTTCAAAAATCTAATAAAATTATAGCGAAATCGGTAGAAAACTACTTTCAATTTACAAATTCCTGTTAGATTTCGTTATCAATTATTTGGGGCAAAAATTGTTTGAGGTATTCGACCAATTTCAGTTGGGAGTTTTACTATCCGATTCAAATGTCCGTGTCAAGGGCTTGAATATCGATATCCAGGTTGTGAAAAAAGTGATTGAGATGAACCAGCGATTCATTAATGATAATGAATCAACTGTTATAAATGAATTCCGTGCCCATCACCTTTTTGAGGACTGAATCCGCGCCTGAATGAAATGGCTCAGTTTCATGGGACCCGATTCGATAATAGATACTTGCGTTAGGAGAGGGAGGACAAAATTGAGTACCATTGCGAAATAATGTGCAAATTTTTATTTACCTAGATTTCACACTTTCTGAGAAAGCTGGAGAGGAAATATTTGTTTACGATATTTTTAATATTTTTAAGCTTCTTTTCGAAACTAGAGACACAAAAGAATGCTCTAAATTCATATAGGTTCGAGTTGGTGTTTACTAACATAATCCTTCTCTATCTTGTGCTTTTCGATCGTCTGTTTTCTCGAAAACTATTTTTCCGATATTATTAAAATTTAATAAGAAGCTGACTATTATTGTTTTGTAACTCTAGTTGATCATGATGAGAGACATGATCTAGTTAATCAAACTGAAATTGTAATAAAATACGATGAAGCTTTCATGACAACACAGATTGGAGTTTGCATTTAAATTAATGAAAAAAAAATCAATCATTTCATCTGAACAAAAAAAGAAAATTATAGTTATTATTAAATTGAATTATTAATATGAAAACTGCGATTTCATTTCATTATAAAATCTAACAAATTTGTTTGTAATCCATGATTCGATATAAAATTATACACAGTACAACCTCGGTATAACCAAGTTGAAGGGAACAAGTAAATATTTGTTATGTCAAGTAATTCATTAAACTGGCGTTTGTTATATTGAGGTTAGGTTGGTCTAAAATTCGTTAAAAAAGGTAAAGAAATAGTTTTATTCACCTCAACAATATCAATCGTACTCATCTTGGTATAGGGAAAACCTTTTACTAATAAATGATAACATATTTTTATGAAATTACTTTTCTATTTATAAACAATCAGGTTGGTAACAAAATTTTTCCCTTAGATTAACACATAGTCAAAATTAAATGCAGTAAAATCCATAGAAGTAGGTATTTAGGTGGGTACATGAATTATGTAGGTAATTTAATGTTAATTTAAGAAATACGCACAACAAAACTTAAAGTACAAAATCAACAATGGGGTTATGACAAACCTCCCTTTTTGAGAAACACAGATTTTATCATATTTAAAGCATTATGAGCATCTTGTATTGTAAAATCATGTTCATCAATTTCACCCCGTTCTTGCTCGCCTACATCCGCTTCTTCATTTGTAACCTAAATCATTATCAAAGGTAACTTAGTGATTGTTAAATTGTTTTACGAAAAAAAACGTGTCGGAACCTGTCGCGACATGAATCACATACTATGGGATGAATTGTCATGTTGGTGGGAACGTTAAGTAAGGTTTTGAGTTAACAAAATTCATTATTTAAATTTTTTTTATAGTTGGAAATTCGCCATAAATATGTTGCTCGCAAAACTGTATACAGTGCAACCTTAATATAACGTATCTCAAAATAACGATTCCCTCGATTTAAAAAATTTTTCGTAATCTCCTTGAATTGTCCAAACAACTTATGCAGTTGTGTCAACTTCATCACTCAACCCCGTACGGTTGTTGTATCACATTCGTGGCTCCATTCGCCATATTTGATCTCGCGATGAGGTTGAGACATACTCATATCGGTTGATATTAAGAACTTTTTTTCAGTGTAACTTAGAGTCTACTTATCGATTGAAGAATCAATAGGTGACAATTCATATTAAATTTGTTGAAATCAGTTCGCATTCTGAAAACGTGCATTTTCCATGAAAACGTAAGCAGTTACCTATAGAAAAGTTGGTGTTATTTGACAAACAATTATATTTCACTTCTGCTGTTGACATAAGCAAGCAAGAGATTGAAGTCAAAACGATCAATTTGGGTTTGAAAGCTTAAAAACGAGACGACAGCCAGCGCATTCTAGAGTAAACTCTTTATCTTTATTTCTACTCTCTATCAAGATTAAAGAACGGATGTATTAATTTTGTATTTTTTTCAAAATAATTTTTGCACTCTGCAAAGTTTTTTAATTCTTAAAAGATAAGGGAAAAAATTTTAATTTTTTCAAAAATTTATGCAAAGATGTAAATTTTTCATTAAAATATCAAAAATATTTGTATCAAAAAACGTTTAAAATGTAAAAATGATATAGTAACTATTCATCAACACGTTGTGTCTACCAAAAAGTAATTTATTAAAAAAACAAAAATTATATACGGTAGTAATTACAGAGAATATGGTGAAATCAATATTAATTGCATAATTTTAATTTAAACAATCATTAAATCACAATCCATTGATAAATTATCAAAATATCATGTAATTTAGCCTTGTGTTTATTAATCATTTAAAATTTAATCGTAGCCTCCGTCCAACGTGTCGCTTCATAGAACCGCAACAATGACAAGTTAAGAACGCTTGTTAGCTTTCCCATACAAAGTTATTGTTATCATCCCGATAACTTAGATAATATTTTTATACTCTGTATATATCTAATATGTATCAAGGTAGATTAAGTTAAGTCCCAAGTTTGTAACGCCTAAAAATATTGATGCTTCGAACAAATTTTTGGTATAGGTGTTCATAAAACCACTTAATTAATCCATTTCCGGTCGTCCGTCCGTCTGCCTATGGGCACGATAACTCAAAAACGAAATGAGATATCATATACATGCGTACTTCTGCTTTTTCGGTTTACGTCCATATAGTGGGACAGAAGTACCAAACTTCCTGACACTACATTCTCTTTATTTAACATTTTAAAAAAACTACTGGATTTCATATTTTGTACAATACTCAGCATTTTTTTCTCCCTGACATTTTTATCTAGCGTCACCGTGTTCAAGATGTGAGGATTTGTTTTCGAGACGAAAATAAAGATTATTTTATGGTTTTAGCCAAAAATTTAATTTCAAAGCAATTGAGAATTATATCTTGGAACGGTTTATGTTTCTAACTTAATTTGCACCCTCACGGATAAAAGTTGATGTTAACGAAAAATGTTTCAAACAAAAGTTGTTTATTTTTTTATAAAAACATTTTTTACATTTAAAGTTTTGTTTTACCTGCAACATTTTAAAAGATGAGCCCTACGGACCCAAGACCTAATTGACCTATGTTGCTCCTTTACGAACTCGATCTCACTTTTAGACTTTAAAAACTTTAGCTTGACATCTTTATAGTTCTGCGGTGTTCTATTAAAAAAGTATTCGCAAAAAAAATTGTTAAAAAGAAGAAACTCACGAAGAAATTTTTACTCTCTTTTTTCTCTCAATCGTAGCGTGTACTTTGACATAAATCGGCTTAAAAGTGCAACGGTACCAATATTATCAAATATTAATGAATAGAGCGCAAAAAAAGAACATTTTTCAAGATGGCGTCGAGAGGACTAATTTCGCGAATACGCGAAATCAAATTTAAGGTCTCCAAACAACCCGCTATTCAACAAATTAATAAAAATTTAGTGTCGCAAACTTTTTGGTCACCCCTCTTCGATTTTCATAAATACACTGGTCAGTAAAATGAAAATACTTATCATTAGGATTTTTAAAGAGAATAAATTTTAGAATAATCAATGACTACAAGAATTTACTTAATCAGAAACCTTACGATCTGGTCTCTAAAGGTCTATCAAAATTTATTATTATTGAATCCTGATATTTTTGAATAGAAAATCATTGTTCCGTAATAATAAAATATCTATTATGTATTTTAAATATTTTTACGGTGATTGAATGTTATTTCTTCACTTAATTATTACAATTATTAAGAAGATTTTTTTAATTGAATTTAATTAATAGTTTTTATACCCGTATATCAATTTTTTTTATCAACAATGTTTAATCTATGTGAATCCATAAAATAATTTATATCGAAATAAAGGCCTTGGAAATAGAATTCAAGAAAGAATAATATCTCATTTCCGGTTTTACAATTTCTGTTAAAATCAATTGCCTAAGTAAATTATTGAAATACCATGTATAGACAGTGTTTATTACACTGTCATATTACACATACAAACATGTCACACATATATAACTGATTCTCTTATATAATAAATATTATAAAGTTGTTTATTTTTTTATAAGAAACATTTTTTACATTTAAACTTTTGTTCGATCTGTAACGGTTTACAAGGTGTACAAAACCCAATTGATCTATGTTGCTCATTTACGAGCTCGACCTCACTTTTCACGTCCTGAGCACGCTATAAAAATTTCAGCTTGATATCTTTTTTCGTTTTCGTGTTCACAGACGGGCGGACAACCGGAAATGGACTTATTAGGTGATTTTATACACCTATACCAAAATTTTGTTCGCAGCATCAATATTTTTAAGCGTTACAAACTTGGGACTAAACTTAGTATACCTTGATATATATTACATTTGTACATGGTATAAAAAGAAGGAACATTTATAATAAGAAACAAGTGAAGATAATATCTAACTGAGTTAATTGCTTAAATACCCTGCATATGCTGGCCTGCTAATGTTTGACTTTTTTATTGATAAAAAATAACACTATGGGTTTTCGTCAAAATTTTTTCCATGAAAACTGACTGCTTTGATTTCTAATAGTGTCGGATTAATTTGGTATGCAATTATAATTACTAGACTTACTAGCTACAAACAAAATTCCGACCTTCTATAATATATAGGCTTTGAAAAAATGGTACCTTAAATTTTGCTCCTAAAATTTTCTCTAAACAAAAAAATGGTAATTTCAAAGGTGGATATTATACGGGTAATGAAATCAATCTAAGTTTTCCGATTCAATTAAATTCCCCCTCTATTTCATAGCTGGCTCACATTAGACGAACACTTTAATTTCAAAAGTTTTTCTTTATAAATACGCAAACATTTTTTGATTTGAAACATTGTTTTGTTAACCGAATAGCCTAGGCAGTAATTGATATCAAAAATACCCCATAAGACCCTGTAAAAAACTGCAATCTAGCTTTTTGAACGTTTCTTCATTCAATTTGAACAAAAAATAAAAAAAACAAACCACTTTTATTGGAAATTTTCAAAGAGTGTCTAGATTTCGCAGAAGACATACGAGAAATAAATTTTTAGAGAAAACTTTTCTTTCCTTTTTTGCCTAATCTGTACGATTTGTGGGAAAATATTTTGAACATAAAATGTTACTTTTTTAATCAATAACAATTTTCTAATTTAATGTGTTCATCTATCGATTAACATTTGTGGAGTAGAATGAGATTTTCATTGAGTTTGATCAAGTTAAAACCTAGGTCAAGCTTAATGTCTGCATAAGATGTGGGCCTACACACTCAATATTTTTTGCTTGAAGCATTTTTATCGATAAAAGTTATTTTTCGAGTTTCAAGAATATGTCAACTTAAATAACAGCACCCTGTATGTGGGTCTTTTACTTTACTCTCAACACTTTTCACGTCCTATAACACTTATAAAATATGATATCTTGTTCATAAGTGATAAACTGATAACAGATAAAGAAAATTTTTTAATTAGAGTGTTGTTTGAAAGTGTTACGAAAACGAATAAACATATTTTGCGTAGATTGGAGCTACATCGGCTACAAAAGAAGGCTTTACGGAAGGCAACATAATTGAAAGAAGTTCACAAATTGATAATTTAATTTATAGGGTACTGTGCAGTACCAGGGATTAAAAGTCACATTAATGTGTCATGTGTCATTCATGCGCCATCTAAGATTTAAAAAATAAAATAAAATAAAATATTGAAAATAACCTCTTTTCATTATTTCTGGGCCACGAATTTTGAGAATTTAAATATTAAATGGTGGTTGCCATATTGAATTTACATTACTGTCATATCTTCAGTAGCACTTGCAAAGTTATGACAAAACGATTGACTTAAGAATCACCAAAATCGATCCGCGCGTTTGGCCTCTAGTGTGCCACCTAAGAACACAGACATAGACTGATAAATGCATTACCAGATAGGTAAATAGTACAAGTATCTCTTACAGGCATCTTAAAATGACATTTTATTTAACTTAGGGTGAACGTCACCTATTTTTTCCAACTTGTCCAAAGCTATCCTATACATCATAAGTTATTAAAAAAGCTAAACTAATTGTAAAATTTACTGCGTACCTACTACTATGTATCAGTGGTACAATATGTTATTTGATTCAATGTACATGACTACATATTGTATGTTTTCAAATTGTACATATTCCACAATTGACTTTTTGTTAATTAAACAAGCATTAAAAAGTGATTTATTCTAACATAATTCTAAATTTCAATGTAAAAAAAAATATTATTTCTATTTTACTTGGAAACAAATACACGTGGATAATCATTCTTTCGGTTACTTGCCTTGGTAGGTAGAATTTTTCTGCACATAGTTCTTTATGAATCTATTGGATAAAATATCAGTCAAAAAACTATCAAGTGATTGAAGGTAATTTGTATCCAGGGTAATGCAAATTACCATATATGTCCTTATCAGAACAATACTGTTTTATTTATCAAAAATTTTTGAAATAATTGTAAATTAATCACCAATTTTTTATTATAATTTCAATTAATTGATAAAAAAATTTATCGATTCTATTTATCGAAAACTAAAAAAAAAATTTTTTTCCTAAATTTTATGCTTATTTTGAGAAATGTTATTAATTTTCAGTATAATTAGAAATGTAAATACACTTTTTGTTTGTTTTATTTTTGAAATTAATTATTAGTTATACAACAAATTATTAAATAACTATTTTGTAATCAATTATGAACCGATACAGAACGGGGCGAGCTGGATAGCCGTCCGGAGCGTCAAAAATATGGGGCGGCAAATCCTGAAAATATGAACACCATTTTAATGAGCGCCATCTACGAACATTATTTTAAAGCTAAATTAAAGATTTCTGTAAAAATAATGAATCAGTGACAATTTTTGGCTATCTGTTCTGACATTCTTACAGATTATAATATACATACAAAAAAATTATTTAAAAAATCAAAAAACCTGACATAAATATAATTGAAAAGAAAAAATCAATTCCAGCAGTTTTTTTTCTTTCAATTCATATTTAACTGATTCGGGTTATTTGATTTTTTAAATAATTTTTTTTATTTTACTCTAGCTAGATTTTTAAATATCTATTCATCGATTCTCTACTTACCATGGTTTGTCTACATCCATTTTCAGCCTATGTATGTATGTATGTTTGGTCCTTTAAGACCAAACTTGGAATCGATTTTAATGATTATTACGTTAATCTATTTGTCTATTTAATAGCTATTCAATGATACCCCACTTAACATAGTTGGCATAATTCAATATGGCGTCGACATATTGAATTTGCATTATTACCATATCTCCAGTAGCACTCGCAAGGTTAAAAAAAATCGATTTTCGTATGAATCATCGAACTGGGTCCATACGTTGGTCTCTATTGCGCCATATAGGAACACATATACATTCTTTTCACATTATGGCGTCTGGTGATCGCCTTATTGAATTTGCTTTACTGCCATATCTTCAGTAGCACTCGCAAGGTTTAGACAAATCGATTGACGTCAGAATTATCAAACCCACGTGGTTGGTCTCCAGTGTGCCACATAGGAACACACATACATTTTTTTCACAATATGGCGTCTGGCGTCCTAAGTGTGCCACATAAGAATACACATTTTCACAATATGGTGTCTGTCGGTCGCCATATGAAATTTTCATGACTTCAATATCTTCAGTAGCGCTCGAAAGGCTAAGACAATTCGATTGAATTATGAATCATTAAAATCAGTCCACGCGTTTGGTGTCTAGTGTGCCACATAGGAATACACATTTGCACAATATAGCGTCTGTCGGTCGCCATATTGAATTTACATTACTGCAATATCTTCGGTAGCACTCGCAAGGTTCAGGAAAATCGATTGACGTCTGAATAATCAAAATCGGCCCACGCGCTTGATCTCTAGGAACACACATATATAGACTGATAAACACATCACCACTCCTTTGCGTTACATATATTTTACCAGTGTATAATATTATTTATTCTATCCCTATTTTCATTGTTATAGAAGGGAGATAAGTGAAAGTAAGGGAGATGAAGGCTACAACGTAGTGGTCTTTCCTTGAAAAATATTCAAATATTTGATAAATATACAATTTTAATATCGTAAACATAAATTTTATTACGTTAGTGTGATTTTATAGAAAGCATAAGTGGTGAAAATCGATTATAAGAACGCCACGTAATTAAAAATTACCAGAATAATTTATGGTCTAACGTGTTTAGAGCTGAAGTTAAAATAAAATAAATAATTCAATTAGAGGAAATACTACAATGTGTTAGAAATTACCAATCGTTAATTTTCTAAACATTATTTTAAAATATACGCTAGTTTTTCCGTACTAACAACTATCTGTATTTAATCAATTCTCAATAAATACTTATTCGTATTCTCTATTTTGTCAAATGTCAACTAAAACATAAATGTAGTCACAATATGTACCTCAGAGTACCTATATATGAATGTACCATGTAACATGCAAACAGTGCCCAATTCAGGGGGGGGAAGCCGGGCAACCGGCCTGAGCGGCACAAAATTGGGGCGGTAAATTCTTGAAATATTATATACAGTTATCTCGATAATCGGGACTCCATAATACCAGGGCTCTTCCAAAAACTGGTTTTTCCGAAAAAAACACCATCGGAGTCTGTATATTTAAGCGAAACTGGACATATAAAACATATTATCCTGTATACAGGATGTGTTTTGTAACTTGATATATTCTTTAAACTCGAAAAATAACTTTTATCGATAAAAATGCTACAAACGAACAATGTTGGGTGTGTAGGCGCACATCTTACGCAGACATTAAACTAGAGCTAGATTTTCAAGCTGATTCTACTCCATAACTGGTAATCGATAGATGAACACTTTAACTTATAAAGTTGTTATTGATTAAAAAAGTAACAGTTTTTGTTCGAAACATTTTCCCGTAGAGTCTAGGCAAAAGCGGACTGAAAAATTTTTCCCAAAATTTCGTATCAAAATTGTTATTTCGTATAATTGTATCTGCAAAAACAATTTTCTAATAAATCCAATAAAAGGGGTTTAAGACCATTTTAGTTCAAATTGAATGAACAATTACTTTTGCTATAAATTACTGTCTAAACTATTCGGTTTACAAAAAAATGTTTCCCTATTTATAAAGAACAACTTTCTAATTTAAAGCGTTCATCTGTTTATTAGTTATGAATCAGAGTAAGATTTTAATTGAACCTTACAACTTAGATTGAATTTGATGCTGGTATAAGATGCGCCCCTTTGAAACTAATATTTTTCTTTTGAAGTAGCATTTTCCTAAAATTTCTTTATCGAGTTTCAAGTATATGTCAACTTAAATACCCTGTATATGGTATGAGTGTAAAGGGCGGCAAATATTATTTTTTGCCCGGAGCGGCTATTTAGCTAGATCGGGCCCCGCATGCAAATGACTGCAAGAGCTTTTCTTTTTTAAGACGAAAAATATCATTCTTTAATAGGGTTTTTCCAAAATTTTCACGATCAACCAACAATTTTGTAATGTAAAAATTTTTTCAAAACATCTACATTAGAAAATACCTATCCTAAAAAAAGAATGTAAAAAGCAGATATAGTCTTAACAGAAAAAAAGTTTTATATTCTTGATTTATGTAAAAATGAGGATTATACATGAAAAATTCTATTTTTGAATAATAAATCCGGCAATAATAGTATTACACTCGGATTACAATGTAGCAACGAAAAAACTTTAATTGACCAAATTTTACCAAATTCAGCATTGGCTGCATAAGTGGTGGGTTCGTGCTAATACAAATAAATCGGTCCCAGTAACCTTCATCTTAGGCAGGGGAATCTGCCCACCAGTTACTTTAACACGAATATGTCAAATATCTGGGTATACGTTTGGATAAACGTTTAAATTCTCTAAAACATATATGGGCTAAAATAAGTTTTTAGTGCATATTTTGAAACCTATATGAGCCATACGGTATTCAATTGTGGGGTACTGCAAGTGTAAGTATAACATTGACATTTTACATCGTATAAAGTGCTGCGTACAACAAGTGATTCACCATGGTACGTACAAAACGATGATCTCCATCGTCGTTTAACGTTAACTGTTCGATTTAGTGAAAACTATATGTATCGTTTAGAAATATTTATTCAAATTAATTGCTAAATCTTCCTGATAATAGTAAATCCTTAAATGGACTGAATCAACTTAAAATTTTAGAAATTATATATTTATTTTAGTGATAATTGTACTTAAATAATTTTAGTATATAGTTCTTTATTTTTGTACCTTCATAGTTCTTATAAATCTTGTTAGAACCGATAATAGTTAAAATTAAGTTAAAAAAAAATAGTTCAAACATTGGTATAGTTTATAGGTAATTTTAACAAAAATAAAATGTTAACTTAAATTTAATCCTAATAAGTTAACTCACTGTGGTTTTTATTGAATTGACATTTTAGTGATAAGTATCTACCTAGATGACGGATATTTGCTCGGTATTTTTTTAGTTAAAATGACACAAATTTTATCAATAATATAAGAAGCGTTTAAAATGTCTCCACACAAATACCAATTTGAACGTCCCGGTAATGTACTTTATTTCGTAAACTAGGATATACGCCAAAAGATGTCAGTAAGATTTTGCAGTTCATGTTTCTGTTTTTATTGAAACCACGGATAAAAAGACGATTTCCAAAAATGAAACCCGCGGGGCGAAAAATCGATCTAGCTAGGTTTCATTTTTGGAAATCGTCTTTTTATCCGTGGTTTCAATAAAAACAGAAACATGAACTGCAAAATCTTACTGACATCTTTTGGCGTATATCCTAGTTTACGAAATAAAGTACATTACCGGGACGTTCAAATTGGTATTTGTGTGGAGACATTTTAAACGCTTCTTATATTATTGATAAAATTATATATACCAAACCAAATTTTCCCTCACCTCGGAAAGTAAAATGACCCAAAAATTCGTGATCAGCGCACATTCGCAAAACAAAAATCAACAAAGAGACTGGGCTAACACCTACTTTGTATGTTTGTTACATACTATGTACGTGTGAACGTATGAATCGCATGTAATGTTACAGTAATAACACTTAGGAAAATAATTTAATGAACTAGAGAAATATTTATAAACATGGCCTCTAGTTCATTAGTATGTATTAATAATAATCACGTTCGTTAGTTAATATTGTCACACAAAGATGAATATTTTGTGTTTTAAAATTGTTTAATACTATCTTAAATACAATAATTTGATTAGACTTGCACTTTTATGTATATAAACTTCCTCCCATTACATACATTTCTGATTAGCATTGCGTATTATTTGTTCTGTTTAAACACAATTTATTCCATTTTAATACTAAGAAAGACTCTATCTAGCGATAGAAAAAAAAATTTAAAAGAAAACGCCCATAGATACATAATATTTAATGGATATGTTGTAATGTTGTAAATCTTGTAAACTATACGCACATAAAAAAGGTTATTATAACAATTTTTTAAACACAAATTTTGTCAATCACTTAAACTAAACCTTAAAAGTAGAAAATGTCTTTGAAATTAAATGTTCAAAATGTAAATCAAAAACAAATTATATATATATATATATATATATCTATATATATATATATATATATATATATATATATATAATGATTCTAAATTTTTATTTTTCTGAAGAACGAGAAAATGAATTTTTCACATATATGTGAATATAAATATAAATTTGAGACACCCAATTATTGTAATTTTTGCTTCTATAGTACTCTTATATTTTGCATATACCATTTAATGTAATACGCTTAAAGAACGCTTTTTTGTTCTCGCTTATTTTATTTTAAGTTTGATAATAGTTGAAAATGATATGATTTAATTGGTGAAATGTTATTTGGCCACCAAAATCATATCCTTTGACACCTTTTCAGATTTTAGGAGTAAATTTTATGCAAGTAATTCTTCGACGACTCGGAAAATAGAGTAAACAGAAATTTTCCAACTTTAAATTAACAATTAAATTAAATTTTTTGCACAGAAAAAAAATTAAAATAATGACAACCTTGTCCCGAAGTTGGTCGTTTCATATTGAAATAAAGTAAAAATACTTTCAAACAATTGCCTAACGATTGGAATAAGTACAGCTAAATATTTGTATTTACAATAGAATGGGATTGAATTTAAAATACCAATTCATTGCAATTGATACAAAATCACTGAAGTTAAATAAACAAAATCATCACTTCTAAGAAAAAGATTGATTTTAGTTTAAAGTCATGCATTTTATTGATGGAAAATAAAATTCGATGAATTAAAAGAAAATTTCATTGCGATTGCTTTAAATAGAGGAATTAGTTATTATCACCGCATGTCTATCATGTCTAGTCCATATGTGATTGAGCCAACTACATGAAGATTGTTGTTACCAGTTAACAGAGAGTTTGAAATAAACATCATTTAATCATTTTTATAAGATTTAATATAGTTTTTGGTATATATGTAACATCCATCGATAGCGCAGTTTATAAGCTGTAGACTTAAGACACTAAAATCAATAGTAATCCATATTTCGCTACTTCAAATCCGATTTGAAGAAATCTAATTTTTTTAAATAAATCTATTAGCAGGTATAAATATTTTAATTTTTTTACTTGCTCATGCAGTTGTGCCAATAACATCACTATTTTGTCATAATATTTATAAGTGATAGAACCAATCAAAAAAAGATTGTTTAAAACTATGTTGCATTTCAAAACAACAATATTTGAAATTTGTTAGACAGTATTTTACTTTCATACAAACATGCGTTTGTGTCAACTTCACCTCTCAATTTCGTAAGGTAGTTCTATCATATTCGTAGAACCATTCGTCATGTATGATCTCGCGATGAGGTTGAGATAACCTCATATCGGTTGGTATTGAGAATTTTTTTCAGTGTTGAAATCTTAAGACGGTTCTATGCACATTTTTCAATATTGTGAAACCATTATTTGATTGGCGTGAAACTTTGTAATTTTTTTAAGACTCTTCTTAAATATTAATTAGTGCAAAAAAATTTGTATACAGAAAAGCGGTTTTCTAGATAAGAATGCTTAAAGTTACAATTGAAATTCAAGCACTGCGATTATACCCTTTGCTCTATCGATTTGAAATTTGGATATGTGATAAGTACGCATATTAAACCTATATTCCACTATACCTGGATGTGTGTGAACAATGAAATGAGGATTTTCGAAAAGTAAAAGTAACCAGGGCAGGTAGAATTATAAGTACCTATAACACATCCAAATTTCAAATCGATAGAGTAGATGGTATAATCGCAGTGCTTGAAATTCAATTATAACTTTAACCATTCTTATCTAGATAACCACTTTTCTTTATAAATAATTTTTTCCACCAATTAATATTTAAGAAGAGTGTTAAAAAAAATTACAAAGTTTCACGCCAATCAAATAATGATTTCACAATATTGAAAAATGTGTATTGAACCGTCTTAAGTGAAAATGATGGTGGTCTCGTTTTTGTTGGACAACATCAACATCAACAATAATCGCAAATAAAACATAAAACATGATGTATTATAATATAAAACTATGCCTTAAATAATAATAATGAACATGAATTATTATGTTGTAATTACTTTATGTTGCTCAAGGTTATTATGTTATTGCAGTAAAAAATTTATCGCATTTTTCATAATTTATTTAAAAAAGTGTTTACATTACGTAAAATGTCTCATAATTGGGATACATGTTAGTTGTTAGTATATGTGTATTTAAGAAAATAATTATTGATTGTTCTCATACTTGTTGTTTATTTAGTTTCAAACATTAAGTACATATTTTGTTTTAAAAACAAGTGAAAACAAAAAATTGATTGAGTTAATTTTTGAAATACCATGTATAGAATGTTTTAAATATCAGGGCTTGCATTATCCCTATTTATTGTAAATGTAAAAGTAAGGATGTAGGATGTTTGTTTGTTTGTTTGTTGGTTTGTTATGCTTTCACGTAAAAACAATACCTATAGCTAATATATCAGAATAACACATGAGCTATTAATTTATAGAAATATTTTATTTTTTTACTGCTCTATCTATGATCATCATTTGAACCATAAATTAAAGATTTCTGTAGAAATTTAAAATAATAAATGTCAAACAATGCATGGTCATCTTTCCTGATATATTGTGCATATATTTTAGCTGAGTAAAAACTATCCCGGCAAGTGTTATGGAAGGAAGAAAAGTGAGATCAAGAGAGGTGGTTTTTACTTTTAAGCCCAGTGAAGCGCATTTTTAAATATGAGAAGAATTAAAAAGACTATACAATTATGATGGCCTTTCGGCTGCCATTTATTTGGTTTTTGAAAATTTCCGAGTAAAGTATTTTCAATATTATTTGTTTGTTTTGCGGGAATATTTTACAAAAAAAGTAATTGAGCCACCTGAAAATTTTCAACTCTCTCTCTTTTATAGTTTTGGACACCAAAGTTTTGTCCTTAGCTCCCTCACGGGTAAACACTGACGTTTACACATAAATGTTTTTATTAGAAACATTTAAACATTTTTACATACAAACCTTTGTTCTATCTCTAAAGGTTTACAAGATGGGTTCTATGAACCCAAGACCCAATTGATCTATTTTGATCATTTACGAAACTGAGGCTCACTTTTTACTTCCTGAGCTCTCTATATCATAGTTTGTTCAGGACGTTGTATGCTCAGCTTGATATCTCTCTCTTTTCGTTTTTGAGCTATCGTGTTAACAGACGGACAGACAGACAGACGGACTACCGGAAATGGACTAATTAGGTGATTTTGTGAACACGTTTACCAAAACTTTGTGCGTACTATCAATATTTTTAAGCGTTACAAACTTGGGACTAAACTTATTATACTTTGATAAATATCACATATTTACAGGGCATACAAATTATACAATTTATTATTTCAGTACCCCAATTAGGAAAAAAACTTTTTGGAGGTACCGACACACTTCGTGACCATGTGAGATGGGTTCGAAATGTTCTCAAAAACAAAAATATAAAAAAGATACATAAAAATTGGCACCGGAACGATGTTTTTTTTGCAGGTTTTTTGAAAACTTTGGGGAAATTGTATTTATAATAGAAACGGGCCTGAACCTGTTTGTTTTTGAAAATTTATGAACCGCTGCTAACCAATTGAAGGGGTTAGCGATCAAAGTGAACCCACTCAGGCCGATGTATGACTAAATATCTGAAAAAAGATAAAAAAAATTGTTTTATTAACTGGCCTGGCAGTAATTGCATAATTAACATTTGGAGCATTTTTCGGTAATTTTGGCATTTATTTAAAACAAAAAAAAAGAAATGAATTATTATTACCTAAAGATGCAATTTTAATTAATTTTTGAAAAATTCCTCAAATGGTAATTCTGCAATTACTGCCAAATAATGATTTTTTTATTTCTTTTAGATATTTAGTCATACTTCGATCTGAGGGGTTTTATTTTGATCGTTAACTCCCTCAATTGTTATTCATGCTCAGTTACGGATTTTATCGGGTCTATATGATAATAAATTAAATATATACTTTAATCCGCATATTTTAGTATTCATGCATTTTAAACCTGAACTAAATAAAGAGAATTTTTTTAATAAACAGCTGAGTTGCAATTTAAGTCATAAATGTAAAGTGATTCTCGTAATAAAGTATTAATTCTTATAAAGCTGAAGATAATTAACACAATTTGAAAATATTTTAAACACAATTTTAACTAAAACATTTTAATCACAATTTGCTCGAATTTTTGTCTTCATTGCAAACTAAAAAAAAAAAAATTTCTTACAAAAATTGTTATTTTTTTTATGAGAAGCAATTTTCTTATTTAAAGTGTTATTCTGTTACCGTTTATGATCTAAATTCGCTATTAAACACACCCGCAGAACTAGGTCCAATCTGATGTCAGAACATGATGTCCCCTATCAAACTATGCTGGTTTTATTGCAAATTATTTTTAGCCACCGATCTAAAAAAAAAGAATGTTATAAAGATGTCTGTGTGTCTGCCTGTGGCATCGTAGCCCCTAAAAGATGAACTTTTTTTGGTTTCGTTTGAAAGGTAATTTAATTTAACGAAGAGTGTTCTTAGCTCAATTGCAAGTTTAGAGTTCCGCACCCGAACAAAAAAAAAAAAAAAAACTTGTTGACGATCTTCAAAAGCTTTAAGGAAAAGGGTTCCGAACCCGAAAAATTTGTCGGGGTTTTTTAAATTTTGTAAATTTCACTTGTTTGATTGGTTAACTACAAAACGAGATATTTAGATATATATATTAAAACGGACCAATCTGTAGGTATATAAGAAGAGCTCTACTAAGCTAAAAAATTTTACAATTATTTAAAAATTTATAAGTATACAATGAAAACGAAAATTTTAGACAAATGTTAATAAACAAGTGTCATGTTAAAAAATTTACTTTTAGATAAATTTCCAACGATAGTGAATTCTTTGAAGTGTTTCATATTCACCATAATTTTTGCAAAGTTTTTAAATTAATATTTAGGTAATACCTCAAAATATTATTTCGTGTGAAATACTCGTTTTTGACAATATTACAACAATCAAAAAATTTCACAGAAAGACCGATTTTCAGCGTTAAATTAAAATTACAAATAATGGAGATAGATTGTTCCGAGAGTGGAAGTTTTTTATTGTAAATTTCCTTTTCTTTAAGAATCTTTTTTTTAAATTTCTTAAACATTAATATTTTATGGAATATTGGCGAAAAACAAAATACCTTTTTTCATCTGTACCTTTTCATAACTTTTGAAATGTCTTATGTGCTGAAAAACGCTTTCTAGATACATTCCGAATACAACGAGCCAATGACGGATCCATCCATACGGGCGTAATGGGCATGCCCATTACCTAAATAGGATTATGATTTAATAATAAATAAAAGAAAATGAATCGCTTCAAATATTGATCCAAATTTCATACTAAAATTAAAAGCTTGTAAATTTCAAAAATCGAAAAAAAAGACCTAGAGAAATCGGTGGAAGAGTACTTTCGGAAATCAATTTACATAACCTTATTAGATTCATTTGTCAATGATTAAGGGCCAAGATTTTCTCCGAAGGTACTTGACCAAATGCTGGTGTCAAGGAATTGAATATCGATATCCAGGTAGTGAAAAAAGTGGTGCTGATGAACCGACGATTCATTATTGATAGTGAATCAACTATAATAAATGAATACCGACTCTGGATGGCCAAATAGAAAACAGAATGTTAAAACAATTCCGCCATACCAGAGTCAGTAGCTCATCTTAGTGAAACATGCTACCAAGATTTGTACCGTAACTCTTTCGGTCAGCGTAGCTACCGCAAAAAGATTGTTTTATGCACTTCACGGGGTTAAATATTGGTTGCGTGCCTCAATGGTACAATAAAGATTATTCTGTCTAGCTCTAATAAACATCTGGATATCGATGATATTATGAACACTTTCGCGAAAAAAATCAAAGCTTGAAGTAAGAACCTAATTAAAATTATTTAATGTAAAATGTAAACTGGAGTTTAATTTTATTTGAAGTTTAGAAAATTTTATAAAAATTGGTTCAATTGTCTAAATGCGACAGTGTGATGTACAAACAAACACACATTTACTTTTGTAATTTTTGTAAGCGAACAAACAATCATTTTACAGGTTTGTTAATTTACTGATGTTAGCCCCACGGCATTGCTCACGAAAGGAGCCTAAAATACACTGTACAAAACTTTCGAGTCATACTCCGATTCGCATTTTGCTGATTTTCGGTGCTATTCCGTGCCCACCACCTTTTTTGAGAGTTGGATCTGCGCACACGTATTTTTACGACCAGTATTTCTATATATCACCAATTCGAACTTGATGTGTTGATTATATAGAGAATTATAAATGATGTACACCGAAAAAAGGAATACTTCTCTTCGAAGCTAAAGTGTTACAAACCTTACATGCCGTGTCGACTAGACTAGACTACTATCAATGTAATACATAACAAATGTAAATATTTCAATTAATGAAACTATTTTAAAAAATAAGATTATTTTCTTTTATTATCTATGCCTAGTAAGCATTTTTCAAAACCACTTCAGTTTTCAAATATTTGAATAAAAATGATAGGTACATACTTAAATACTGCATACATGTATGTATGTGTTTACAGAACTTTTTATCAGTTTGGTTATTATAATTTACATATAATTTTTGATGTAATAGTGTTCTGTAAGTTTACATATAAAATAATCAAGATATGTTTTACAAAATAACAAACCTATTATAATTAAACTAGCAGTTATACGTCCGCTTGCCGAAGGATTCCAACGTTCTTAAAAAATTATATTCAAAATAATGTCAAGAATTACACAAACTCTTCATAAGTATAGTACAAGTAAACTCAGAGTAAATATGACAGTTTAAAACTGATTTTCACCTATAGTAGAGTGAAATTACGCCTTGTGTATGGATTAAGGTAGTACCAGCATGAAATCACTTTTCGACAGATTTGGCCGAATTTTTTTTCTCGGGTTTATAATAGCTTTATTTATGAATTCCTAAAATTTCATAATTTTTGACCGTTTAGATCGCGAGATATTTAAAGACAAAGTTCGCGATTTTGAGGGTCATGTCCCATTTAAAGCATGTAAAATGTCCGGTCTCTCCAACTATTTTTATGATATTATTATATATTGGAGAAAAAGTAGAAAAAAATGTTTATACAATACAATTCTAAAAAAAAAATTTAGAAATTAATTTTCACTTTCGAGATATTAATTTTGACGTAAATTGATCGAAATTGGGACGTTGGCATAATTATTTCCCATTTTAAACGGTCAAAATTTCTGAAACTTTGGGAATTAATAGTAAGCATTATTAAATTCTTAAATTTAATTTTTCGTTAAATTCTGTCGAAAAAAAAATTGTACCATTGCTTTAACATAGAAACTGCAAATACCATGCTGGAACTACGTTAAAAGTTCGAGCAGTGAAACTTTGAGGTTCTTCTTTTCACATCAATATAAGTATTTTTTGAAATTTTTTACTTTCCCGGAGTGGTGCCACATGTCTAACCAACAAAATAGTAGCTTTCATAACTTACAACTTTCGGTTAAAATTTTAGCGAAATCCGTTAAATAGTTCGGCCAAAATTTCCAATTTAGTGAATTGTTTAAAATGGCTGCCATTTTATGCCATTTTGTCCTACGAGGTAAATTTTTTTTTTAAATTGTAGCATTTTTTATTATTTTTCAATTTTATAATAAGTGGCTTACCTATAAAATGACTCCTTGATCCATATTTTTGCGAAAAACGGAAAATTTAACACTTTCTGGAAATAATTGTTTGGGGGGTGTATGTTCTGGCTGTGGGGGGTGTTTTTGCTTTGGCTTCAGAAAATTATTTTTCAAAAAGGTCTATATGGCTTAAAGCAAATTTTTAAGTTTTAACCCCCGCGCTGTTAGGGGGAAGGGGTGTATGGAATAAATGTATCTTAAAAAATTTTAAAAAGAGGTCAAAATAGTAAAATGCTAAAGTAATCCAAAACTTTAGATGTTTTTATTAATATAGCCCTTTTTACAACATTCACCCCTCCCCCTTCCGCTTTCATATTTTTTGCAAATTCAAAATTTTGAACAATTCTAAACACTTTTTGACTTATTTTACTTTAATATTTTTTACTTTATCTCGCCGTTTTCGATATATAAACGTTTGAAAAAAAAACGTGTTTTTGGCTGCGCTAGACTAATTTTTCTGTTTCGTTTCCTACATTAAACGTGAGACTCAAATTAAAAACACGATAGTGTCCGCATAAATTAACCCTGTTTTAGTTATATAATAATTATTATTATTAGTTTTTTTTTTTTTTTACTTTTCTATGACGTATTAGAATTACTGGCAAACTGTATACACTTATTAATAAAGGCTTTGCCTATCTTATTTGTTTTTTATTAGCTGGTACACTGTTTCCTTGCAAAAAGTCATCTTCTACTATCTCAAGGCAGTGAGAGTATACTTCACCTAGCTATAGTTAACTCTGACTAGTAAATGTTGATCAAATTTCAACACTTTTCGGTTTGAATAATCTTTTAGTGAAAATAACAGTCTACCTAGGAAGAGTCAACACTTACTGGAAAATTAACTTTTCTTACAACATGTATATGTTACAGCTAAAGCTTCTAGCCGGTCAAAACTACTTTTAACTGCCAAAATCAATCAAAACCACTTTCGACCATCTTCATTGGGCAAATTTCTGTTATGTCACTGAAAAGTACTTTTACTCGATGAAGCTGGACAAAAGTGGTTTTGAGTAACTGATTCCGCCAAAAGTATTTTTGGCTGCTCATATCAGTCAAAATTCGTTGCCGTTGAAAAACGTTTGTTTGAGTGTACTCAACAAAGACATATACATGCGTACTTGTGATTTTTCGATTTAGCCCCATAGGGTGGGACAGTAAATTCTCTTTACTTGACATTTAAAAAAAAAAATCGAATTTTTTTTTTAAATTTTAGACAATTTTCGGCATTTTTTTATTCTTGATATTTTGTAACTAATGCCACCGTTTTCGAGATATAAGCATTTGAAAAACAAAAATGTGAATTTTTGTCGATAACTTAATTCTAGCAATTATATCTTCAAAGTATTATATCAGAATGATTTGTGCTAATTTTATATTATATTTACTGACATTATTATTCAATATATTCTAAAAATGAAATATAAACGATAACGAAGCCGTATCTCATAAATGGTAAATCAAATTGAAAGACTGTGATGTAACTTTTTCCTTAGAAAATATCGCTCTATTTAGAGTCATAAATTCATTATAAATAGAAAACTCTTTGTAGAATACGATTCATTTATAGAATAAGATTTTATCTGTTTATTTAGATTTTAGCTTTTGGAAAATAAAGGTTTTTCTACTTAAAATATCCAAGTTAAGTTTTTCCACCGGGGTAACCTTAGTTCGGATGCAAGAAATTACCTATAAAAAGTCCATTGCAAATGGATGTGCGTAAAAAAAAAAATTCGTCAAAGGTCCAGAAAATATTTTTTTTTTCAAATACATACCTCGTAACTTGCATACTTTACTACACGAAAAATATAAAAAATATTTTTTAAATTAAAAATATAAAAAAAAAAATTTTTTTAATTCATTTAAATATATATATATTTTTTTTGTTTGTTAATTTTTTCAGCCAAATATCTAGAGAATTGTTTCTTCTATTGATATTTTGCACAGGACCTTTTTTATGTAAAATTAATTCACACAAACAAATTTTATAATAACTAAAATTGCGATAAACCTAATATTTTGCGAGATATATGTTTATGATTTTGTCAGTTTTACTGCAACATATATAATTACTACAAATAATTCAATTAATGTTTCATAAAATATTGCTTATATTTACTGCATCTAGTTATAATCAATACCAAGTTAATTTAAATAACATTACCTACAGATACATAATTATTATCGCTTAAACTAGGACAACTTTTTTTTAATTTTATAAAACCCACACACCCGTCACATAAATATAAACTTACACAAAAAGGACATTCAATTACATAAGCGTATATCCTGCAGAGTTATTAATTCGTTTTTCTAGGTAGAAAGATTGTTGAAGTATAATACAGTCATCCTAGATTTTTAAATCGCATTTATGGGGGAAAGCTCGACTTTTTGGTTACTTTTAGGGTGCTCAAAGATAAGTTTAATTTTGAAAAGGCAGGATGCTCCCCTTGTGTCAACAATTAACCCGACAATATAAATAATCTGTCGTTATAAACAATCCGACGATATATTCATTCAACGGTTCACACACATACAGTACTATCTTAAAAACAAATTTAATTTTTAAATAATATAGCATTATCTAAAATTCTAGACAATTCTAAAAAGAAATAAACAATGCTTTTTTATATTACTTAAACAAAGATAGAAAACGTATACAAATAAAATATATGCAATAGAATATACGTGACAGTTCTAGAGTTTACTAGACTGTAGAGAGTAAAATTCTCTACAGAAAAGGTCCTATGCATTTTTGGGTAAGTCATTTATTCACAACAATATACTGGAAAGTTAGGGCAAAATTTGAAACAAATAACTTTTCTTTTTGCGATTTAAGCATTTTTTGGAAAAGGAATGGAAAAAAAGTCTTGATGAAAGTTATATACATATAATAAGAATAACGTTGAACAGGAGTATTGAATATATCTTTGAGGTTAAATCCGTTTATTGTTTCCTGTCATAACTCGTTCTTCTGGCCAATGTTGCCAACCCAAAAGAAAGCTAAAGCAGCTCACCAATTCCATAAAAGCAACATATGTATGGTTATTGTACTCTAAAATAGCGTTATTAATTTTTTAGAGGCGCATAAGCTGCTTTTAAAAATCTCTGTATGCGCTTTGATCGGGAGTTATAGCAAACAATTGTTTGGACAAAAAAACTTGAATGCATTTATGGACATTCATCGGCTAAGAAAAGTGGCTAGTCTTCTAGACTACTTATCCCTATATTCTATAAGAAAGTACAGATATTTGTTGGTTTGTTACGCTTTCACGCAAAAAACAATGAATGGATTTGAATGAAACTTAACGATAATATAGCTCATATATCCGAATAACACATGAGTTATAATTTATAAAGATATATTACAAAAATTATATTTATTGTTTTGACATTTATAGTAACATATACTTCGATTGTTACGGATGGGGGGGGTAAAGGAGGAAAAGGGATATCCAGCGAAGCGGGTGTATAACTGCTACTTTAAATATAATTTTGAACTTATTTGGTTTTTTTTTTGAGCACACCTTCCTCGGTGATTCAAAATCAATTGATGGCGGAATCTTAATTAGATTGCCGAAAAAATAAAGCAATGAACTGTAGATTTCGTGAGCAGTAAGACGTGATGCGGTTTTTTGTATTCGATTCGTGAGGGAAATTTTGTGAACAAAAGTTATGACGACGAAATGAAAATCTGGAAAAACTAGAAAGTAAATATCGATTTAAATAAGTATAGTTTTGTTATTCAGTTAATATATCGAATTAATCCATTGTTAAAAATGGAGCCCGAGATATCTGGTGCTCTTGATGAAAGGGAATGCTCACGAACAAAATGTGTTACATATATACTGCCACTGTGTATACTGCCCGCCCTAGCCACCAGGTACCACGGGGTCCATTTTCGTAGAGATATTCGATTAGAGTAACGACTTTCGATGAAATATGTTACATATTCTCGTAAAACTCCAAGAGACGAAGTGTATACAGCCCGTCCTGGGCATCAGATACCGCGGGGGCCATTTTTGTTGTGAAATTCGAATTCAGTGGACCCAAAAACTCCTCAGTAATAAAATTAGACTCATTTCTATCGATATTTAGTTTTTCCAGTTTTTCTTCACAAAGTTTGTAGACGAGATCCGTCTTACTATTCACGCAATTGACAGCTACTCCGTTTCAGTGCGTTTAATCAGTAAACGCACTGTATATGAATGGATTTTAACTATTTAAACCGTTAAAAAAACAATAATTAAATCCATATTATTCTTTTGATTTCAACAATTCTATTGTTAATGAATAATTAATAATTCACAATATTTTATTATCATAAAAAATAATTATTGTACTGTAATAACAATTTTTTGGTTTAAAATTATTTAAAACACATCCTATTTGATAGAATTAATATTACGCTTTTTGTTTGTTGTTCTTAAAATAACCTTCATAAATTTGCCATATATTCATATTCATTTTCATTTAAAACTGTATACATTTTAAATGAATTGTTACGTAAAAATTTTTCATATTTTTATATGATTATTGTAATAATTAGTTTGTATTATGAAAACAAGGCCAATGCAAATGATCGGAAACAAAATATAACGAAAAAATTATCATTTGTCTTGATGATGCTCACTAACTGTAGTAGATTTTAATGAAATAGCATTTGCATGCTCTGCTGTGTGCAGGGTTGTCAGATTTTATTATTTACACTTTAGTGGATTTTAATACTAAGACTCTATCTAGCGATAATAAAAATAACTATAAAGTACCTGAGGGTATTAAGGCCTAGTTAAGGGAAATTAGTAATAAAATGAAAAATATCTACCTAATCAACAAGTTTTATTATTAATCTGTCATGTACTTAAATTACTACAGAGTTTAAACAAAAAATAGCTTCTCTAGCTTAAAACCAAAACAATATATAACTTTTTTTAAAACGAAGAATGTAGACCTTATTATACTAGGGTAGGGTAAAAAGGCCTATACTTTAAACTATCAAAAAATCAACTTAAACTACGTAAATTGGTATTCTTAAGATCAATAATCATTAACATAAAGCAATAGAAATCATAGTGCTCTTAGAAAATTAAATAAACTGCCTTTATTCGCATCCATCAAAACATTGAAAGTCATCAGTATCTTCTGCAGTCAAACCGACACATTATTTCTGGTACCACTTAAAGCATCGCGAGCATTGCCTCATAGCATCGTCCATTCTATCCTCTTTGCAGGCATGACAGTACCAACTCACTTGTTTTTGTGATTTACCTTTAACGGTAGTAGACTTTTTTGTAGACACGATTTTAGCTTTCATATAATTTAAAGTCTTTTTAAACTTCGTTTTTGCTTTTCTACCTGCTTTAACATCAGTAAAGTTTTCGTCTTGTTTATTTTTCTTTCTTTTGTTACCTTTCACTTCTTTACTATTTATTTTCTCTTGATTATATTAATCAAATAGATCTTTTGTGAGTGGAGTCCTTCGAAATTTAATGGTTCTTCGTCTAATAGTCGGTGTGCATGTTTTACCTTTAAAAGGCGTAGGCAGAAGATCATAAAAATCATTTGTTTTCAACCGACTGAGTGGTAAATCATCAGATTCATCTGAACTAGATCTTGTTCCATATACTGTGCGATAAAAGCTGCGTTGCACGATTGTTTCTCTTGAGAAAAAAATAATAGTATAATAAGGCTTATTATAAAATTTTATAAGCCCTATATCCGCCAACTACGTGGTTACAGACTACGTGTTCTTTAATACGGTAACCTAGGAACAATCATACATTAATTAATAATCGGGCAGTCAATACAAAACTTTTAACATAAAGTAAACTTATAAGCAATAGAAAAAAAAAAACCAAGTGTCTCTATCCATATAAGTTATGTGCGAGCAGGATAGATTTAGGGTTGAAATTATTTTTATCCTATTTTCAACTTTGATGATAAATTTTAGAATATCTTTATGAATGTAGACGAAAAATAACGATACAAATTTTCGATACCTGCCTTGGTTTACCAAATACCCAAAGCTGAATAGTTAAACAAAATTTTCAATTTTCGATATTTTGAAAAATACGCTAGATATCGAAAAATTGTATTCCTACTTTTCATCTTATATCATCAAGTTATAACATAATTCACAATCAAAATTGAAAATATCAATGTTTTTAGATTGTGTCCCCACTACCGTGCTCATACATCCTTACCAACATTTTAACAGCATAAATAATAAACTCTACCGTGTATTATTTGAGTGATTTGAGTATATAACAAGCTAATTGTGGTTAATAATATAACAGTAATTATATATTTCATTAAACAAGTATACTCTGTCTCGCAAAAAACGCTCATTTTAGTATATATACATTCTATGAAAAATAAGGGATGCCAATTGCTCGTTCCTCGCCCGGCAGTGACGGGCGGCCAGGTTTTTTAAAATTAAAATAAATTAGCATTATGATTGCTGAACCGCCACCACGACGGATTTGACCTCAGCAACTAGAGTAGTGAGAATTGATTTTGTTGGTTTCACGATAAGACATCAATTGTAAAACTTTTATATTCGTTCTATTTGTTTCATGTTTGTTCATTTTGTTCGAGTCATGCTTGTGTAAATTTTTTATGCCTGTACCTTGTAATTAAGTGTTGATAGATACTTAAGGATTAATGCCAAAACAAACTGACTGATAATTTTTGTGCAAAATGATTGACAAAATGCAAATTTCTAATATATTTATCGTACTTCATACTTATATTTTTGATGTAGTTGAAATAAATTAAATATCACGAAATTGGACTTTTTTGAATTTCCCTTTTCTCACTGCAATCCCCCCCCCCCCCACAACACCACCATCATAATGTGCCGGACGAGAGACCTGAGACACACAGGTGGGAGTACCGATATTAACCAAAACGAGAATTTCTACTCTAACTTTGTTGACATAGCACTCTTAATATTCTCTATGTCAACGATTTAAATTTTAACACAACAAAATCAGATAGTTTCAAAATGTTATTCAATGAATTAATTGCATTATGAAATTTTTTAATCATAATGTATATTTATCGCTTTTGTTACCTTAGCTTCTCCTTTTTAAAGATCATTTGCAGATTTTTGAACGAAATAATCTAGCAGCTGTAGCTGTATATATACTAAGTATGGTACTCTTAATTTTCTGGAATCACTGCATTTCAAAATTTTACTTCCCTAGTATCAAAATTTTTGATAAAAATGCGTAATAAAAATTGGTTGAAGCAAACATAAAAATGTAGCTATTTTACTTAGTTTTTCCAGTTTGCTTGAACTTCATCAAACAAATTGGGTCTGGCGGAAAATCGTATAACTTGAAAAAATAGACAAACTTTGAAAATAAATACTACAGTTTTTGATGAAAAACCAGTCCTTTCAGATCAAAATCAACAAAAACTGAAATCCGGTCCAAATTTTCCTTGTTTTTCGGCATGATCTGGTCGTTTGCCGAAGTCGAAAAGTTGGGTTTACATTGGCTTTACATTGCAAAGAACATATCAAAAAAACAAAAATACCTGATTTGATGCAAGATCCAATGTTTAATTGATTTGATTGATTGAAGTAGTAAATAAGTGAACCTAAAGATTTACTAGAATCTGCCTTGGCAATTCATGGCAGATTGTAGTGATGGCAATTCAAAATTCAAGACTATTTGAAAAGAAATGTTCAATGTTTGTCCTGACGCACTGAACATGTATTGAAAACCGTTATCCTTGTTTCTTTACCATGTATATATGAAATATATCAAGGTATATCTTTAGTCCCAAGTTTGTAACGCCTAAAAATATTGATGCTACGAACAAATTTTTGGTATAGGTGTTCATAAAATCACTTAATTAATCCATTTCCGATCCTCCGTTCGTCTATCTGTGGGCAAGATAACTCAAAAAGTAAAAGAGATATCAAGCTGACAATTTGATAGCCTGCTTAAAGCGTAAAAAGTGAGATCGAGTTCGTAAATGAGCAACATAGGTCAATTGGGTCATGAGTCCCTTGGACCTTGTAAACCGTTAAAGATAGAAAAAAAGTTCCATATAAAAAATAAACAACTTTTGTTTGAAAAACTTCTTTGTACACATCACTGTTTACCCGTAAGGGCGGAAATTACGTTAATAACATTATATAGAATGCATACAGGTATTGTAAATGTTTTAAATTTATACGTTACATATATTTTGTATGTTTTTGTTTGTTTATTACTATATCCATTAAGGAAGTGAGAAGAAAGATACTCTTTGCTTAAAGATATTGCTTTGTGTGTGATAATGGTTATTTCTTCTTTAATTACATGACTTACATGACTTCTTTCTTTCTTTAATTACATGACGTAAAAAACAAACGATTGCGTAATCAACACTGTGTATAACATGGTATTTCAACAATTAACTCAGTCAATTATTTGTTTTCACTTATTTGATATGCATTTGTAGCGATTTGATTTTTATTTATATGAGCATTTTTGTAAACGGTCATCATACAATTTTTGTTAAATCTTGTGTATGTTACAGTCAAAATCCATACTCAGTCCCAATTGTCTCTCAATGAAAAAACAGTCATTATATCATATTGACTACAAACATTAATAAATATAAATATTGATTGGAAAAAATTATTCAGAATCAATACTGCCTTCAAAAATGCATCAAAACCGATATTGACTAACGGAGGTTTCAATAAAAATCAATCCTGACTGACAAATATTGATTAAAAATGGTTTCGATGACTTAAAATGGAAGTGTTTACCATAGAGTAAGAGTAAGCGCTTACGAATTATTTACTTATGGTAATTCAGTTTTTCCATATCATCAAATGAATAGCCCAGAGAAATAAGACAATAAAACAGTCAATCTGCTTAACGATGTTCCAGCATGGTATTTGCAGTTTCTATGTTAAAGCAATGGTACAATTTTTTTTTCGACAGAATTTAACGAAAAATTAAATTTAAGAATTTAATAATGCTTACTATTAATTCCCAAAGTTTCAGAAATTTTGACCGTTTAAAATGGGAAATAATTATGCCAACGTCCCAATTTCGATCAATTTACGTCAAAATTAATATCTCGAAAGTGAAAATTAATTTCTAAATTTTTTTTTAGAATTGTATTGTATAAACATTTTTTTCTACTTTTTCTTCAATATATAATAATATCATAAAAAATAGTTGGAGAGACCGGACATTTTACAGATGGAGAGACCGGACATGCTTTAAATGGGACATGACCCTCAAAATCGCGAACTTTGTCTTTAAATATCTCGCGATCTAAACGGTCAAAAATTATGAAATTTTAGGAATTCATAAATAAAGCTATTATAAACCCGAGAAAAAAAATTCGGCCAAATCTGTCGAAAAGTGATTTCATGCTGGTACTACCTTAAAAAATCCAAGGGAAGTTTTTTCACCAGGACTTTTTCTACGAGAAATGACTGATAAAAGTATTTTGCCAAATCTTGTGCGCAAAAAAAAAATATTTTAGGGCAAAGGTTGCGAAAATATTTTTTACCCAAATATCTTCGTATATGTAATAAGTTTATTGCAATTTTAGTTATTATAAAAGTTGTTTTAGCGAGTTAATTTTACATAAAAAAGGTCATGTGCAAAATATCAGTAGAACAATAGTTCTCAAGATATTTTCCTGAAAAAAGTTTTTTTTTAATTGCTCAAAAAAAAAATATTTAAAAGAATTTAAAAAATTATTTTAATTTTTTTTTAAATTTTTTAATTTATAAAATATTTTAGATATTTTTGGTGCAGTAAAGTATGCGAGTTACAAGGTATTTGAAAAAAAAAACCTTTTTCGGGACCTTTGACTTTGAATATTTTTTTTACGCACATGATTTTGCAATGGATTTTTCATTGGTAATTTCTTGCATCCGAACTAAGGTTATCCCGGTGAAAAAACTCAACTTGGATTTTGTAAGTAGAAAAACCTTTATTTTCCTAAAGCTAAAATCTTTATATATACAATGCTAATGTATATATATATGAAAGACTTTAAACTATAATATATATATATATATATATATATATATATATATATATATATATATATTTTTTTTTTTTTTTTTTTTCGGGGGAGGAGGAAATGCATTATGCACTGAGTGTCGGACCCTCCCCGACTAAAACCTCCTCTCTAAAAACTTCTCCACTCTTGGAACCGCGTGAGCATTACTTCAGGAGTGGAGTGCCTTTTGACTTCTCAGGTCATTCAATCTCCTTTCTTCTCTCTTGCACGATATTACGCGCCAGCGTAGCAATTATCGACCAATTTTCGTCACTTCCATCATAAAATCTACACAGTCGTCAGGGGTTAGAATTTTGCCTGCTTTTGAGTTTGCCAGTTCAATTAGCAGACTCCACTTTTTGCAGTGAAAGAAAACATGATGCGCATCTTCCACAACATTACAAGTACCACAAAGATCACTGTCCTTCAGGTGGAACCGTTTAGCATAGCTATTAAACCACCCATGCCCGCTAAGAAGTTGACTGAGATAGTAGTCAACTTCTCCATGTTTACGACCCAACCGCTTGTATAAATCAGGTATAAGCCTTCTGGTCCAAGTGCTTTTATCGGTATCTATTGTCCACCTTTTTTGCCACTCGGCGAGATCCTCATTTTCTCTCACATCACCGATACCTCGAGTGTGTCGATATTTCTGACACCTAGTATCTATCTGAATATCGATAGGTAAGATTCCTGCCAGCACCAGTGCCGTGTTTGTAGACATTGTTCGAAAACCACAACATATTTTCAAGGCAATCCTGCGTTGAACCCCTGAAAGTAGTTTTCTGTATTTGTTCCATTTGAGAGCTCGACTCCATATGGGTGTAGCATACAACATGATTGAGTGGGCGACATTCGCCAAGGTCCTTCGGTTGCTCGATTTCGGACCACCAATATTTGGCATGATCCTGCTGAGTGCCGCTATTGATTTCTCAGCCTTGATGGTAGTCGCAACTACTTGTTGTTTCATACTACAATTGTGGTCAAAAATAACACCAAGATATTTCAAATGTGCACTGTATATATATACTGTATATATATATATACAGTGCACATTTGAAATATCTTGGTGTTATTTTTGACCACAATTGTAGTATGAAACAACAAGTAGTTGCGACTACTTATTATTATTATATAGACGATATATATTATAGTTTAAAGTCTTTCATATATATATACATTAGCATCCTTTTTATTGTTAGAAAATCGTTTAGTTTAGTAAAATTTATATCCAGACATAATATTTTAATATAATTAACCCTTGAAAAAACACTTAACTTGGTTGAAATTAAAAGATTTAAATTTCATATGAGCCGAAAGTTCATATGAGTAAGAAAAGTACATAGAGAAAACCCTGTCTTCACGTAATAACATATATATATATAATGCAAATGTTAGTACGTGAAGACAGGGTTTTCTCTATGTACTTTTCTTACTCATATGAGCTTTCGGCTCATATGAAATTTAAATCTTTTAATTTCAACCAAGTTAAGTGTTTTTTCAAGGGTTAATTATATTAAAATATTATGTCTGGATATAAATTTTACTAAACTAAACGATTTTCTAACAATAAAAAGGATAATAGAAGCTAATAGAATAGAATAAAACCCTTCTCTCGAACATTCTTTTAACCAGAAGCCTCTAGAACAACCTTGAGTCTTTCTTGAGAAACCACAGAGCTCGGATCTAAAAACAAACCAAATCGAGAATAAATAGAAAGCATTATTTATGAAGTTAAATTTTTGAAAATGTTTCTAACTTTGAAAGTGATTTACAACTAACTATTCTAGAGTGTTCTGGTAATATAAATTTCGAAATTTATTTATATAAACCAAAATTCAGTGACTTTCCGTCAGTTTGATCGTGTTTTCAGTCGAGAAATGAATAATTGAAATTTAGAGTGAACAGTAATAAAACGAATTCAACTGATTTTGACAAGTGAAAAAGAACGAAGTATTTGAATATTCTAGTGTTCTGGTACTAGAAATTTCGATATTTGACGATATGCAAACCAAAATCCAGAGCCTTTCCGTCAGTCTGATCGTGTTCGCAATCGAGAGGTTAATTTTGTATAACTTTATTCCATTATCTCTCAACATCTAAGATAGAAATCTATAATATTTACGATAAAAAATTAAATATTATTTATACCATTAAACATGCGATGTATTTTAACCCGAACAACACCGGATTTGGCTGCTAGTTAAACAAATTATAAAAAATTTACTGATAATCTTTACTTTTTATAAAATTTACTGGTATCATAAATGTAATAAAGAACAAACTTAATATTTTGTCTTAAAAAAAAGAATATAAGTGAGAGTTTAATGTAGAAGTAAACTTACCAAGTAACCAATTAAGTCCTTGGCCTAGTAATAATTGGTTCTGTATTAAATACATCTCTTACACGACTACTAATTGTTCAAAATGTAACAAAAATCATACATTATATTATAAGTATAGTCAAAACCGGTCATAACGATTTTGAAAGGACGGTAAAATTATAGTCATTATGTCCAACAGTACATTTATATAGCGATATGGATATTTTATATCTCTGAAATAATTATTAGGCTGGTTGCGTTGACGTGAAAATTAGCCATTCCGTCAAAAAATTAGATTACAGAACATTAAAACATTATAAAACATTAGAAGAAATTATTCACACCTTTTGATTTAAAATATTTATTTGCATTGATATTTATATGTAGTGTCCGACCAAAATCTAACTTCGGCATAAGTTTCGGTTTCGGTAGTGCTGAGTTGGCCGGCCAGTCCGGAGTAATCTTGTTGTGACTTGATGTGTTGTGTTCTATATGCGTTCTTGGATTTGGTTTTATTAATTTTAACCACCCAAACATAGAAACAACTGCCTGTTATCGCTATGATTTAATTATGTGTGATCTTCCAATACTTGTTTGTTGATTTTTACTATGAGAAAACACATAATGTACAAAATATTCATTTATTTCACTAATAAACTGCATTTTAATTTAATCACTATTGGTGTGGATTTTATTTTGAAAACTATTTCAACTGTCTGTATAAATGCAAAAAATAAGCCAAATTTCAGTAAATAATCAATAAATGAGACAGAAACCGAAGGTTCGGTTTCGGTTTCGGTAGACATTCCAGCTGCGCTCGAACACTCATTATATGTTTTTAAAGAGAAAAATGTATAAAAAGTTTCATTAATCTTGAAGAAAAATTAAAGCTAATTAAATTAATATATGCACTTTATGTTCATGATAGATTTTTTGAAAAAAATTAATTAATTAAAAATTGAGACGGCCAAACGCAAAGTGGTCGACATCTCCGGTTCTGCTTATCGGATTGAGGTCAACTTAAACTTAAAAATTTCCCTATTGTTTTATCTTTTTTCATTTGCCGCTGTTTAATCTGAATACGACTTTCCTGAGTCAAAATATTCAATTTATTTATTAGTCGATAATTTTTTTAGCAATAGACGGGGGGCTAAAAATAACAATTTTTTTGAATATTTATGTTCATTCGGAGTGGAACTTCAACAAATGCCACAGACAATCCCAAATTTCTTATAAACAAATTAGTTAATTTAATTGCAAAGTACGTGAGGTATAATAACAAAAAAATTGTGTATTCTTTGAACAGAACCCAATATTTTGCCCGAAATGAAATATCTATACTTCCTTTTGTTAAGCAGAAAAAATTCGGAAAGAAATTGTTAATTTTGGACCCTTAAGGTAGAACTATCGGTAATAGGCTTTGCATTCAGAATTTAATGAAACTTGGCATAGTTGTCCATTATTATATCATAATTAACCAGTTAAATTTTTAGGAGCCTTCAGAGAGCTTGAAATCTGTATGTCCAGTTTTGTGAAATAAAATAAAATCTGTGATTTCCCATAAGGATCAATGTTAAAATATATTTAAAATATCTTTTTTTCAGTTCTCTGAAGACCCCTAAAAATTTAACTGGTTAATTATGATTTAATAATGGACAACTATGCCAAGTTTCATTAAATTCTGAATGCAAAGTCTATTACCAATAGTACTACCTTAATTTGTTTATAACAATTTAACGTTCAAAGATAAAAAGTCGCAACTAGTCGACGTATTTTGTTAAAATCTTAATTTTTTTGCTGATATTTCTTTTTCGTCCGACGCACCGTTTTACAAGAAAAATTATCGCTCAAAATGATAACTTTTAACAATGAAACCCATGGTTTACAAATTTTTTTGTCACCATCGTATTCAGCGCATTTTTTTATATAAATATAGTCAATATAATGGCCTCTTTAAATTTATGTAGAAAAAATTTACTCTTTCAGAGAGAATCACGAATTGCTAAATCTATTAATCTGAAAATCATAAATTACTAAATTTGTGGTCTAGGACCTCGAAACCAGGTAATTTATTTAAATTTATAAAATACAAAAAAATAAATAAAAAATAATAATAATAATGCCATAATGTGATAAAAAAGGATATATTAAATTTTTTAATGCATGTCCTTTAGACTAAGTTTTGCTCGGAATTTTCAACATGATTTTTCTTTCCTTTAAGATTTATTGATAATGCAATTCTTTTTTATTTTCACAAATTATATAGTGGATTTTTTTATTTTATATGTACTGTATTCTGTATGGATTTGACCCTGCGTTTTTGGTTTTGACGTCCTTACCTATTTGAAAAGGACATGCGCAATTCCTCTCTGTAAACGATGTCAGCACAAACGATTCTGACTGTATTATTTTATAAATACAGATACATAATTTATTCACTATAATATATTCATTTACATAAAAATATTATGTATTCTTGTCTGCGCTGTTGTCTTTTTTTGTTTTTATTTCTTTCAAATATTATTTGTATGGTATAATTGGGTCATTGTTTCTTTGTAAACAAATATTTGTGTTGTATTTTATGGTGGATTTTCCCATTTTGATGTATTCATCAACCTTTTTTTGCATATCAATATATTATCGATGAATACGAAAATCATATATAGAGAAATGATTCAATAATTTGACATCGTAATATTGTACAATAACAAGTGAAAACAAACAATTGACAGATTTAGTTGTTGAAATACCATGTATAGATTGTGTTGATTACACTGTCACATTATACCTATACATGTCACACATACATAACTGATAATCTCATCTTAATACATACTATAAAATTTGCATCTAATGTGTGCCCTCGTGAATAAACAGTAATTTTTACAAAAAAATGTTTCAAACAAAAGTTGTTTGTTTTTTGATAAGAAACACTTTTTATATTCAAACTTTTGTTTTATCTCTAACGGTTTGCAAGATGGGCTCTACGGACCCAAAACTCAATTGACCTATGTTGCTCATTTACAAAAATCGACCTCCCTTTTTACTTCCTGAATGCGCTGCAAAAATTTCAGCTTGATATCTTTTTTCGTTTTTGAGTTATCGAGTTAACAGACGGACGGACAAATGGCAATGGACTAATTAGCCTATACCAAAATTTTGTTCGTAGCATCAATATTTTTAAGCGTTACAAACTTGGGGCTAAACTTAATATACTTTGTATATTTCATATATAAATATGGTACAAACAAACTTGGGACTAAACTTAATATACTACGTATATTTCATGTATACATGGTATAAAAACACTACTGGGTGAATTTTTTGAAAAATTTGATATATTTTATCGTTTATTGCAAAGACACATTTATTCTAATACAAAATGAATTATAATTTTAATTTTCTAAACACATATAATCACAACTAACATATTTAATATTAATTCAGAATAACTCTTCGCACGGAACTGCCAACTGTCCATATCGACTATCTACTACGAATTCTTGTTATTTATTATTTTCACAGAATCCATAACCGAGCATATTCATACACGTCATTTCCATCGAAACTATGTACTATTATTGCTTTCCACAGCTATCTTAGACTCCATATTAATTTAATTGTTTTCTAGGAAATAATTTCACAGGCGTCCGTGATATCAGGATCGTTACAATGTCAATGGAGTATAATTTATATTTACTATAAGCAATAACGCCGGAAAAAGGTCAAAGGTTGCAATTCTATGGAGTAATATGGCTTTTTACGGGACCCGGCTTAAAATGTTCGTATGAGTGTGTAGAACAAAGTTATTACTGATTAGAATGTGTGTTTTGACGAGCGCGAGCTCTTAAAAGTTCGCGCAAGCTAATTCTACTGAAAAATTATGAAATTTGAGAAAACAGTTATTGGATCTTATATTTGAAGGTGTTCTGTGCATTTTTTATCTCGTGGCATTTTTTCTAAAACTCACGGTTTTTGAAATAAAAGTGATTGAAAAAAAAAAAAAACAAAACAAAATTTAATTTTGATGAAAATTTGATATTGTCGAATATTCGCATTTTCAAGCTAAAATTTTCGCATTAATAAAATTAACGATTATCGTATGAGTGTGATCAAATATTTGATTTAAAAATGATTGAAATTTATGTTTCAGACTATTCTAAAAACATTTTGCGTCTTGTAATTTTTCACTTTAACCCACTATTTTTGAGATATAAGCATTAAAAAAAGCGGTCAAATTTTCAAAAAGTGCGGAAACGTTGAGATAAGTTGCGAAATTACAAAGCGCAAAAAGTTCTTAGAATAGTCCAAAACATAAATTTCAATCGTTTTTAAATCAAATATTTGATCACAATCATACGATAATCGTCAATTTTGTTGATGAGAAAATTTATGCTTAGCAGGTTATCCACATTCGAGATAAGCGCAAACATATAGAAATTCTTATTTTAATAAAGATATTAAATAAAGATTACGTAAAAAAAAGTTTTTCATTCGTTTATAAATTGTTATTGTTGACATTAATATCTGGTCGTGTTAGGGTTAAGTAAGCACACATTGATTGCAAATTTGGCAAGTCAAGTGTTATTTATTATCATATGTTTGAACAAATTATTATGCGAATATCGTTTTATAAGAGAAAATATCTTTAAATGTGATTACATATTATAAAAATGTAGGTATACATACCTATTAATTCATTAAATGTTCAACTCTTTGAAATCCATTTAAAGGATAAACCAATTATAAACTGAAAGTAGCTCCGTTGTCGGCGTCACCAACAATTATTTTAAATATTACTGTCGGTTATATTATATTAATATTCACGGGATGTCATCAACTATGAACTTTTTATACCATGTATAAATGAAATACATTTTGTTAAAATATATCCCCTTAAGGACCCACAATAAAAATATTTAGCTAGATTATAAAATTATTAATTAGCTAGACCGGTTTCGATTGCTTTGGCAATCCTCTTCAGTAGCATTAAAATTAAAAAGTCTTAAAATTAAAAAATATTTACAAATCCGAAAAAAGAACCGCATCAATCTGAAACAAATAATAATAAAATATTACCCTTAAAATTAAAATAAAATTATTTACCCGATTATAAATCTTTATGTTACACCCTCTAAAATAATGTAACTGCCTGCTTGCACCTAAAACACAATAAAATATTAAGTTTTAATCCTAAGATAGGATTATCGTTATGAAAATATCAGAAAACCAAGGGATTAAAAATAAAATATAAAATAAAAAACACAGAAATAAAAATAAAATTAAGAGAAAATTAGATTACCAATAAATTAAAAAAAATTTTATCCTCGGTATACCTAAAACAGAATAAATAATTAGAATTTAGAAAAACCTGTAACAAACCAAAATAAAATTAAAGGAAAATAAGCAAATTAAAAACAAAAATTAAAAAATTAAAAAAATAAAAATAGAATTAATTAAAGAACAATAGAATAAGTATTACCAAATGAAGTAAGATGGTGTACCTAAAACAGAATAAATTATTAATTAGCGTACCTAAAACAGAAGAAATTATTAATTAGTGTACCTAAAACAGAATAAATTATTAATTAGCGTACCTAAAACAGAAGAAATTATTAATTAGTGTACCTAAAACAGAAGAAATTATTCGTTAGTGTACCTAAAACAGAAGAAGTTATTAGTTAATGTACCTAAAACAGAAAAAAATTAAAATAAATAAAACAATGAAAGTAAGCAAAATTATAAAAATACAAGAAAATAAGTTGAAAAAATAAAAAAAAAAATTTTACCAAATGACAAACTGAAACAAATAAAAAATCAAATTAAGTAAAAATGATAAGCAAAAATAAAAATTAAATCAAAAAATGATAATAGGAAAGATAAAAAAGATGAAAAATAGCAGAAAATAACGATTCTCGAGACAACACAAATGAAACAGGTAACTAAACGAAACCCTGCCCAAATTGTGTTGCCCTACACAATTTGGGCAGGGTTTCGTTTAGTTACCTGTTTCATTTGTGTTGTCTCGAGAATCGTTATTTTCTGCTATTTTTCATCTTTTTTATCTTTCCTATTATCATTTTTTGATTTAATTTTTATTTTTGCTTATCATTTTTACTTAATTTGATTTTTTATTTGTTTCAGTTTGTCATTTGGTAAAATTTTTTTTTTTTATTTTTTCAACTTATTTTCTTGTATTTTTATAATTTTGCTTACTTTCATTGTTTTATTTATTTTAATTTTTTTCTGTTTTAGGTACATTAACTAATAACTTCTTCTGTTTTAGGTACACTAACGAATAATTTCTTCTGTTTTAGGTACACTAATTAATAATTTCTTCTGTTTTAGGTACGCTAATTAATAATTTATTCTGTTTTAGGTACACTAATTAATAATTTCTTCTGTTTTAGGTACGCTAATTAATAATTTATTCTGTTTTAGGTACACCATCTTACTTCATTTGGTAATACTTATTCTATTGTTCTTTAATTAATTCTATTTTTATTTTTTTAATTTTTTAATTTTTGTTTTTAATTTGCTTATTTTCCTTTAATTTTATTTTGGTTTGTTACAGGTTTTTCTAAATTCTAATTATTTATTCTGTTTTAGGTATACCGAGGATAAAATTTTTTTTAATTTATTGGTAATCTAATTTTCTCTTAATTTTATTTTTATTTCTGTGTTTTTTATTTTATATTTTATTTTTAATCCCTTGGTTTTCTGATATTTTCATAACGATAATCCTATCTTAGGATTAAAACTTAATATTTTATTGTGTTTTAGGTGCAAGCAGGCAGTTACATTATTTTAGAGGGTGTAACATAAAGATTTATAATCGGGTAAATAATTTTATTTTAATTTTAAGGGTAATATTTTATTATTATTTGTTTCAGATTGATGCGGTTCTTTTTTCGGATTTGTAAATATTTTTTAATTTTAAGACTTTTTAATTTTAATGCTACTGAAGAGGATTGCCAAAGCAATCGAAACCGGTCTAGCTAATTAATAATTTTATAATCTAGCTAAATATTTTTATTGTGGGTCCTTAAGGGGATATATTTTAACAAAATGCATAATACAGCCCACAGAAATGCTCATCTTAATTTGAATAATAAATGAAATAAATCAAGGTATACTAAGTTAAATTCCCAGTTTGTTTTACCATGTATATATGAAATATATCAAGGTATACTAAGTTTAGTACAAAGTTTGTTATACCATGTATATATGAAATACGACGTGTTCTGTTATTGACTGCGGAAACCTAGCTTCCTAAAAAAAGCTCATCCAGAGCAACAAAAAAACTCTTTTCCAAATTTGGATCTGAGGCCTAATTTGGGAGATACGGGTATGACAAAAATTGATACATTTTTTCATTCATTGACTATCATTCGATTGCCAGTAGCCAATGATAATCGGTAGATATTACTAAGTATCACTAAGTAATGGAAGGGATTTTAAAAAAAGTATAAAATTATTTAATTGGAATTGGTCAAACTGTCCCACTTTTTACATTTTTATTCTATTTTTGCGAGAAAATAATAATAACTACTAGTAAAAATCTTCTCATTGGACGTAAACAAACAAACCACATCCATTGTCGCATGCTTTGTTTGCTTACGTACAATAATCTAATGTTTTTTCAAAATAATACAATCCACTATAATCATTTTATACTTTTCAAAAATTTCAATCCTTACTTTTCAATCCTTAGTTGAATATTATTAAACGAAATTTACAAATATCTACTGATTATCATTGGCTACTGGTTATCGCATGATTATTAGACCTCAGATCCAAATTTGGAAAAGAGTTTTTTTGTTGCTCTTGATGAGTTTATTTTCGGCAGCTAGGATTCTTCAGTCAATAACAGAACACGTTGTATATCAAGGAATACTAAGTTTAGTTCAAAGTTTTTTATACAAAATTTTGATATAGTTGTTACAAAATCACCTTAACCGAAATCAGAACTTTTAACTAAGCCCACTACAACGATTCTTAACATTTTGCCTAGCGTCAGAAATGGTATTAGAGGTATCGAAAATAACTATTTAAAAAAGTTGCTTAGTTGCTTTTTTATACCCATATATCAAAATTCGCATTAAAAAATTTCAAAACAAAATTCGCATTTTGAATTTTTTTCCTTATTTTGGTCTGTACTCAAAATTATTACAAGTTTATTCACTATTTGAATACATCTCAGTTTTTTCCCTTAGAAAAAATATTATCATTGTCTACTCTGAAATTTTGTTATGTGTCAGCTGAAAATTCTTATTGTGATTTATATCTGTGGAAAATTTTTCTAATTATTTCAGCCCATCTATTAGCATAATAATACTTACAAACGAACATAATATATTTTATTAGTCAATTAAGAACAATGATATTATATGCCTGTTTCCTTCAAGACCATACAGCTAGTTTAATACATGATTCCTAGTATGATGAAAAGTATGATGAAACTACGCAGGAGATGTATAATGAGCTTGCTTTTATAAGTACAGCGACCAAGGGAGAGAGTTTCAAAAATCACATGCATTTATAGTATCTGTTTAATACTAATTTTTACAAACAAATAAAAAATTTTCATAATACATCCAGTTTTGTTATTAAAATATTGGATTAAGATTTGCATATAGGTACTGTGTGTCGCATGTAAAATGAAGACATATTTTCGTTTTTCAAAGAAATATCGATTGGAAATTTTGTCATACAGGGCGGGTTAAATTTTTTAAGATACTTAACCGAAATCTGAACTTCTCAGCCTATGCACCCATCTTATAAACCGTTAGAGATATAACAAAAGTTAAAATGTAAAAAATTTTCCTTATAAAAAAATAAAGCACTTTTGTTTGGAACATTTTTTCGTTAACATCACTGTTTATCCGTGACAGCGCAATTTATATAGTATGTATTATATGGGAATATCAGTTAAGTGTGTGTGGCATGTATGTATGTATGTTTGGCTATCTTTCTTTACTTATATGACGTAAAAAAAAATAAACGTGTGCGTAATCAACACTATCTATACATGGTATTTCATCAATTAACTCAGTCAATTGTCTGAGTTAAAATATACCAAGGTATATTATATAAAATATACCAAGGTATATTAAGTTTAGTCCCAAGTTTGTAACGCTTAAAAAAATTGATACTATGAACAAAATTTTGGAAAAAATGTTTCTAAAATCACCTAATTAGTCCAGTTCCGGTTGTCTGCCTATTATTTTATTATATATTACTATATTATTTTTATTAGTACCAACCTTCAAATGATTCGTGTCAAAATTTGACGTCTGTAAGTCAATTAGTTTGTGAGATAGAGCGTCTTTTGTGAAGCAACTTTTGTTATTGTAAAAAAAATGGAAAAAAAGGAATTTCGTGTTTTGATAAAATACTGTTTTCTGAAGGGAAAAAATACAGTGGAAGCAAAAACTTGGCTTGATAATGAGTTTCCGGACTTTTTCCCTTCAGAAAACAGTATTTTATCAAAACACGAAATTCCTTTTTTTCCATTTTTTTCACAATAACAAAAGTTGCTTCACAAAAGACGCTCTATCTCACAAACTAATTGACTTAGAGACGTCAAATTTTGACACGAATCATTTGAAGGTTGGTACTATATAAAAATAATATGCATTTAATACTAGCGACGCCATTTATGTGTCAGACCGGGGACTTATCAGCCAACCTGTTATACTATGTATATTTCATATATACATGGTATAAAAACAAAAGAAAGTAAATACATGATAAAGTTGTTAAATTTGTAAACTGTTCCGCTAACTTAATTTAGGTATTATTGATTAATGAATAAAATTGCTTGTGTTATTAATGAATTGTTTATAAAATGGAACACATTACCATTTTAAGGGGCATTACTTATAAATTTAGATGTGCAATTAGCAAATACAATTTTGATTTTATCATACAATAATAACATGGGCAAGTGACATATTCATTCAATGTAAGAACTGAAGTATTGTAATTTGACTTTTACTATTGCCTGTATATAAAATAATAACTGGATCACAAGGTGTGGTTTTCAATACGCAGAAATTAGTTAATTGATTTCGTCACAAATTTATTAAAATTTTTTATTTTTGTGTGTTAGGTCAAATTCTAAATAAAATGTTATTAAATTAGTAACATAAATCAATTGTTATTGCAAATCTTGAAAGAAATGTTCAAAAATATTTAATATAATATACAGGGTGGGTCATTTAAATCTATAATAATAATAATAATAATAATAATAATAATAATAATAATGGGGATTAACCTCCGTTTTGCTGACATATGCCTATAACAGAGGCCACCCAAAATATTATTTGTTAATCTTTATTTACATTCGTATATATACAATTACATTTTTAAGATGTGGGTGGAGGCGGTTACTTCGTTCTTCTCCATTAATTTTTCTAACCAAAAAAGTGAATGGGGAATTTTGTAAAAAATTATCAAAAAAACAAATAATGAATTTTCACACGTTAACAAAAGCACGAGTTTTTAATGAAATAAGAAATAGTAAATGTCAGATTAAATTTTATTATATTTTTTAATATATCGTTATAAATCATAGCTCATGTGTTATTCTCAAGTATGAGCTATATTGCTGTACAGTTTCATTAAAATCCATTCGCTAGTTTTAGCGTGAAAGCGTAACAAACAAACAATCAAACAAACATCCTTACTTTCGCATTTATAATATATAGAGATTGCTAAAAAGACCAAATAATTTGTTAATATTGTCTAAAAATAAATTCAAATTTAGCATCTTTTGTAACATTCTTCGGTAATATTTCAACCCTACTCAATTTCAAACTTAGATTAAATATCTAAAATCCAGCCGTCTTTGAATCAACTATTTCGTGGCTAACAGTTTAGTAGTACTTTTGGGCGGCTAAGAGTTTTCCGATTTTACAGTCTTTAAGGGCTGACCATTCCAGTCGAAAGGATATTTTCCAATATAATTTGTCCAAAATACCATTAATCCCAATCTTAAGATCAAAGTTTTATCCCAATCTTGTATAACTGCTTTGGGAGTTTCGATACTAGATCTCTCCTTTTCTTGCTCTTCTTCTTTTGACACACCTCGCAGATTGATAAATGTTAATCATTTCTTTTGTTATATTAGCTTATATTTTTGCCGTTTCATTTTTAAGTCTATCGCGGCCATCATGTCCAATAGAAGTATGAACAGTATCAATAATGTTGTTTTAGTCGACTGTGCTGTAACGGCGTTTTCTTTTCTTCTAATTTTGCGTATTCCTGAACGTTCTTTTTTCATCAATTTTAAAAGACAATCTTTCATATCGTCAATCGTTAAAATTCTTTGTAAAAAGCGTTCTTTCTTTTCTTGATCACAAATTTTTTTCAAATACGTTATATATACAGAATGTTTGATTTACATCTAGGCCTATAACTTTCACGAGTATGACAGAGTACATGCGTTAAGCAATGCATCTAAGTAAGAGGTATTATAGGTGTTATATGAAATTGCAAAAGTGACTTGTATCGTGGCTCATCTGTTGTAGTTCATCTATTCAATTAAGTAACTCCCACTCTCCAAGCGTCTTACAACTATTTCAACGCATATCGAAGCTTCAACACATGTATATAATACCTCTCAGTTAGATACATTGCTTAACGCATGTATTCTGTCATACTCGTGATATTTATATGCCTAGATATAAATTTTTTAAGAGTATTGACTAATATGAGCAGTCAAAACCACTTTTGACCAGCTTCATTGGGCAAAAGTACTGGTTGATATAACAGGCAAAAGTACTTTTGACCAATGAAGCTGGTCAACAGTGGTTTGGACTGATTTTGCCAGTTAAAAGTAGTTTTGACCTGCTAAGAGTTTTGACTGTAGATATATATGTACATGATACAAATTTAATTGATTTTCATGTAATGTTTCCTTTGTGAATAATTAAGCGCTTATTAAGAAATATTCATTGTAATAAACAAGCCAATATGGCACTGTGACGCTTATGTCAAGCAGTTATATAGCAGGTATAATAATCAAATCTGCAAGTGAAATGAATTAATGTGACAAATCGCATTTTATGTGTTATTTTAAAGCCATAAATTATGTGTTACAGACATATCACAAAAAATTTGTAATAGTTGTTTTAATCATTAGCGTCCATGGTTTTTTATCAGTAACATTGTAATTAAAAAAAAAAAGTACATGTCTCATCATTAATTCGATATAATTTAAACTCTTAAAATTAAAACCAACAGATTTCAGCATTCGACGTTCTCTAACGAGTATATATTTGCGAGTATGTTGATCGCTGTATGTTTTACACATAATGAAATCTATAAGTTAAATTTCTTAAATGAAATAAAACTCTTCATTAAGGATGTACGAGCGCCAGGGAAATTTTGGATAAAAGACAAAGTCTAAATCAATTCTGAATATTTAAGGGGTCATAATAGAATTTTAGGTTGCGCGATTATATAAATAAATAAATGACTTTAAAAGTAAGCATATTTAACATTTGTCTTATGGTAAAATGGTAGATGGATGAAATGTTTTCATAGATTTCTCCAAAATTAATCGGTGGAAATTAAAAAAAAAAAAAACTTTTTAAATTAAACTTAAAAGATAAATAAATTATTGAAAACCAAATAAACCCATTGTGCCCAGCTAATTAAGGATGTATGAGCACGGTTGTGGGGATACAAATTAAATTTTTTTTTCCAATTTTGATGGTTAATTATTAGTGTCCGACCGAAGCTATAATTTCTACCGAAACCGAACCTTCGGTATCTGTCTCAGTTTCGGCCGAAACTGAAACTTTTTGAGACATGTTCAAAATTGACTGTTTACTGAAATTTGGCTTATTTTTTACACTTATACAGACAAATAACACGTTTTAAATCAAATTAAAAACAATAATTGAGTTTAATTAAATGAATATAGTTTATATACTGTATTTTCTCACAGTTAAAATCAACAAACAAGTTTCTGACACAATTAAATGATAGCGATAACAGGCAGTTGTTTCAATGATTGGATGGTTAAATTTAATAAAACCAAATCCAAGAACGCATACACAACACAATACATAAAGCCATATCAAAATTACATCGGACTGAACGGCAAACTCAACAGGCATGAACTCAATCTTCGTTAGCCGAACGACGCGCGATAATTCACGAACACAGAGTTTCGGTATGGCCAAAACTTCGGCAGATTTTCTCGCCCTATTAGCTCAGTTGGTTAAGGAGTAACCAATTCGTCCACGTTATGTTTAGGGTAGCGGGTTCAATTCCCACCGTCGCAACAAAATTAATTTAATTAATAGTTGTGATGGCTGGTGTAGTTCATGGTATATGCATTAAGGAGGTGCGTTCAGTCTCTGAAATTGAGGAGCTGATAAATGAAATTATCAGCGGAAAGGTGGTAAAACATATGTATGATATCACAATGGGCTCTATAGCCTAAGTGTGTCCTTCGTGGACAGCCAACCTCACACAACCTTCTGTCAAAACCGAAACCGAACCTTCGGTCCGACATTATGAATTATGTTATAACTTGACAATATAAGACGAAAAGTAAGAATACAATTTTTCGACATCTAGAGTAATTTTCAAAACATCGAAGATTGAAAATTTAGTTAAATTATTTAATTTTCGATTTCGAAAACCAAGGCAGATAGCGAAAAATTTTATTATTATTTTTCGGTTACATTCATGAAGTTATTACAAAATTCATCATCAAAGTTAAAAATAAAGTACAAAAAATTTCATCCACAAGTCTTAACTTGCCTTGGTGCTAGCATCTTATCTTAAGGGTAAACCGTTTGTTTTACGTAGCATAACTACGTAGGCGTAAAATTTTACAGTCATTTCAGAACAGCTGTTTTAAAAGTGGTTGTGAACGTTGTGTATTTTCATTGAGGATGATATTCCAAGGATTAAAACCATGATAATATATGCAATGACATTTCATTATTTCGAGTATCAGACAAAATGACAATTGCTTTTGTTATTAAATTATTTTTTTATTTAAATGCCGTCCATAAGATGGTACGAGCAGCAATGCAATTTTAGGTTTAGGGTTGAAATTATTTTTTTCTTATTTTCAACCTTGATGATGAATTTTCTTATAACTTAATGAATGTAGACGAAAAATAAGAAGAAAATTTTTCGGTATCTGCCGTGTTTTTCGAAATGTCGAAAACTAAATAATTAAACAAAATTTTCAATTTTCGATATTTTGAAAATTACTCTAGATATCGAAAAATTCTATTCTTACTTTTATTATTATATTGTCAAGTTAAAACATAATTCACCATCAAAATAGAAAAAATATTTTTTTTAAATTTGTGTCCCCATTACCGTGCTCACACTTCCTTAATTTGTCGGGCACAACGGATTTTTTTTGTTTTCAATAATTTATTAAGGTTTTAACTTTAATTTAAATAGTTTTTTTTAATTTCCAACGACTAGTTTTGAAGAAATCTATGATAGCATATCATCCATCTACCGTTTTACCGTTTTACCATAAAACCAATGTTAAATATGCCTACTTAACATTGGTTTTATGGATGAGGAGGATGATATGCTAAAAAAAATAAGTCAACCCCAGTAGCTCAAAAATTTGTCAACCCTAGTAGCTCAAATGGTTAGGGTGTTACAAATTCCGTTCGCGGTTTGCTTAAAGTAGCCGGTTCGATTTCCGCCGCCACAACAAAAATTAATTTAATTAATAGTTGTGATGAGCTGGTGTAGTGCATAGTTTATGCATGACGGAGGTACACTCAGCCTCTAAAAAAATTGAGTAGCTGATAAATGAAATTATCAGCGGAAAAGGTGGTAAAACACTTATGGTATCACAATGGGCTCCATAGTCTAAATGTGTCCTTCGTGGGCGGCCAATATAACCTAACCTAACCTAATTTACAACAACTTAATGACAATCAGAGTAATTATATTTTTATTATTCATTACAGTTTCATTTTTATTGCATCTTTGAATTCTATCAATAATGACCAAAAAATACTCTAAAACGTTGCATCACACGATCGTGCAATCACATTTTTCCGAAACTTTTCACGTTTTTTCGAAAATTTCATTTCTACGCACCTTTTTAGGGGTTTTCCACTTACCTATAAGCTTGTTTTAATGAGAAGATTCGAATGAAGGTTAAAATATGACTTTAGTAATGAAGTTCTATTGCTAGAGAGTTTTTTTTTTTACTTTGTAAACATATTATTGTCAAAAAACTATTGTATATTTATCAAAATAGGTATCTACTCCAATTAATACAGCTATCTAATCATTAAGCTACTTAACACATTTTAAGATATTTCATTTGGACGCGTATCTGATTCACGTTTCAGTGAATTAAAAAGTGACGTTGTAATTTTATCAAAATCACATTAGTGATTGTGTAATTGTGTAGTTGTTAGTGTTTGATAATAATTTCGCTAAGAATAATTGTAATTTTGCTTGTAAAAATGAATTGTAAGATTCAAGCTTCTATCTTAATCAAAAACTTTAAAACAACCACCGCTCGTGGTTTTTACGTTATGGTTTCTTAAAAAGAGTAAATTTTTTTTGGTTTTTGGCTGTTTGACATTTTTATGACTAAATCTTACAAACTTTTCAGACTTATCCCTTTCAGTATCCTACTATACACTCAAATTATTGACAATGAAAACAAACAATTTACGGAGTTAATTGTTCAAATATAATTTAGAGACAGCGTTGATTACGCAATCGTTTTTTTTTTCGTCATGTAAGTAAAGAGAGACAGACACTTTTAATGGCCACAGTAGTGTTTATATAACACGACTATGGTGTCACACACACACACACACACACATAAGTGATACTCCCATATAATACATACTATAAAATGTTCTAACCTAATTTGCTCCTTCACGGGTAAACAGTGATGTTTACGAAAAAATGTTTCAAACAGAAGTTGTTTTTTGTTTTGTAAGAAAGATTTTTATCATTTAAATTTTTGTTTTATCTCTAACGCTGTAAAAATTTCAGCTTGATATCTCTTTTCGTTTTTGAGTTATCGTGTTGTCAGACGGACGCACGGGCAGGCAGACAGACAACCGAAAATGGACTAATTAGGTGGTTTTATGACCCCTTATACCAAAATTTTTGTCGTAGCATTAATATTTTTAAGCGTTACAGACTTGGGACCTTATATATATACGTATAGCATGGTGTATATTACATATATACATGGTATAATTACAAACTTGGGATTAAACTTAGTATACCTTGATATATATTACATATATACATGGTACAATAAAATTTTTAATTCGAGTCAACATACATTGAAAAAAATTATTTTAACTTACAAGTGACGGTTTTGTTGCTATATAAACATTGTTCAAATTCTTTATATACCAACCAACAACTACCAATTTATAATCCAAAATATAATTTAAAAATATACATTTGTTACATTCACCTAAAAGAAATTTTATAATTTTCGAAATAAGAAGCCATATTACAAATTTTAAATATTACTAAATTTATCTTTGTATTTTTTTAATAAATCATTATAGATTTATTATTAAATCTTGGATATCTGATCGTAAATGGACTGTTTTATTAGTTTTCATCCGAATCATTTCGCTTATATTCCATTTACTCCAAAAATCGTAAATGAAAATTTTGTAAAAAATAAATAATGAAAATTTTAACCAAATCCCTGAGAAAATTGTATTTTAAAAAATAATGGATGATATTAATAACAATTTGATTGTTTAAGGATTTTGAAAAATTAAATATTCTTTTTTCATTCTTGAAAATGCTATTTTGGAAACCTTAAACAGTATATTACTCGAAAACGATCAACTTAACAATAAAAGAGCAAAGGACCTTTTTGTATAAAATTATACAGAAGGCATAAAAAAATCATTCTTTTATAGCTGTCAAAATAAAAATTAATTTAAAAATATTGGGATCATATCGGCAAACTTTCTATACGCACTAAAAGATGTCTTTCAAACGTAAACATCCAAGAAAATCCTAACGAAAATGCGAAAGTTTGACAGCATTATTGATTGTACCAAGAGCGTAGCTACCGCCGTATCAGCCGTAACATTGATACGAGGCCCCCGGACTATAGAAGCCCCTATAACGTGTGTGTAAGCAAAAATTAGTAAAGTGTTATCCACAATGTCACTAAAGAAATCTTTCATTAATTACGTAAGCATTAAAACCCGGAGACACTCCTGTCTTCTTCAAACGAAGTGATAAAAAACGCTTTCGGAAAACTGTCGGCTAAATACAGTGAAGACATCTCAGTTAATCTTTATGAACAATTAATTGCTCTGAATATATACTTAATATCTGAAATTCAAAAAATTCATTTTATTAAGGAACTCATGGATATATTGCAGATGAATCTCAACTCAGCCTTGCATCCAGTTTTCCGGAGGTAATATCAGCATACTTTCTATTCTTGACCTTTCCAATTATAACCGCAACAACTGAAAGAAGTTTTTCAAAATTAGAACTGATAAAAAATTACCTAAGGATTTCGATGGGACAGGAACGGTTATCAGACTTGTCACTATTGTATACAGAGGCAGAAATTTTAGAAAAACTGAAATTGTCTTCAGCTATAGATGATTTAATAAATCAATTTGTCGAAAAAAAGGCAAGAAAAGTGTTTATTTAATTTGAATTATTTGGCTAGCTCAATTTGTAGAAGGAAGTGATAACTTATAATCAATAAATATTTATTTTAATTTAATGCAAGCATTTTTGTTTCTTTTGTAAAAAATTATTACCCTTCATTTGGGCCCCCCAACTAATTTTGATACAGGGCCTATCCAAGGCGAGCTACGCCACTGGATTATACTTAATGTAGCTATTCTAAAAAATGATTTTGATAGTAATATTTCAACGAGTTTCATGTCATTTTGTATTAAAATATGTGCATATCATCACTAAATAGTTTTTATACCATGTATATATGAAATATACATAGTATTATAAGTTTAGTCCCAAGTTTGTAACGCCTAAAAATATTGATGCTACATAAAAAAAATTGGTATAGGTGTTCATAAAATCACCTAATTAATCCATTTCCGGTTGTCCGTCCGTCCGGCCGTCCGGCCGTCCGTCCGTCTGTGGTCACGATTACTCAAAAACGAAAAGAGATATCAAGCTGAAATTTTTACAGCGTGCTTAGGACGTAAAAAGTGAGGTCAAGTTCGTAAATGAGCAACATGGGTCAATTGGGTCATGGGTCCGTAGTACCCATCTTGTAAACCGTTAGAGATAGAATAAAAGTTTAAATGTAAAAAATGTTCCTTACAAAAAAATAAACAACTTTTGTTTGAAACATTTTTTTGTAAACATCACTGTTTACCCACGAGGGCGTTAATTAGGTACAAATTTTATAGTATGTATTAATATAGGAATATCAAAGTGAATATCTTTTGTTATTTACATGACGTCAAAAAAAAACAAACGATTGCGCATCAACACTTGCGCATTATATGAGAATATCAGTTAAATATGTCAGATATGTATGTATGTGAAATGTGACAGAGTTATCAACACTGCCTATACATGGTATTTCAACAATTAACTCAGTCAATTGTTTGTTTTCACTTGTTATATCATATCTATTGACAATATTATTAATACTACTTACTATAAGTGTGATAAAATTATTATTTAAAAAAAGGTTTTGTTTCATATTTTGTAGTTTTTGCATAAAAAAAATAATAGTGCCATTACAGTTACAAGACTCTCTTTTTCTAGTCCGTGAGCCAGTGACACATTTACATGACCAATTTCCTCTCAAGCGAAAATTAGTGGAATGTATCAGAGAGTTTAATCATAAAGCCCCGTGAACTTCAGCTACGACTTCGTTGGGGGGGGGGGGATGAGTGGCGATAGCGTCCCACATTTGAAGAAAAAAAAATTCAGTCATTTCCTCCTAAACTAACAAATTTTAAACTTGTACTTAACCCAATATCTAGAAGAAAAAATAATCAGCTGACTATAACGTGGGGTAGTTATTATACGTCAGCTCATTGATACATGAAAAAAAAAATTTGTACTGTCAGTGATTTTCTCTCAACTAAAAATTAACCTGATGACAAAGCTACAAACGGTTGCATAAACAATTTTTTTATATTGTTGCAAAAGTAAACAGTTTTAATTGAATAGTTTTTTCAATTGAACCAAATATTTTTTTTTTTTTTTTTTGGAATCAATAATAATAATAATCAAACTAAATTAATAATTATTAGTATGGACTGCTAATGACGTATGTCAATTCCTTACGGAATTGACAATATTGACCTGCCAACTACGTCAGGGAATTGAGTAACCAATTATACGGGCTTCGCCTTATCCAGCTCCACTCCGGAGTTGAGACAACAGAAAATCATTTGACTCAAACTTTCTTTTTTCTCAGTGCAGCAATTCGCAAAATGAACAAGTGTACATTGAAATTTTTTTAAATACACACTACATCTATCATGGAACCTTTAGACGAAAAAACGAAGGAATAAAGTTCGAAAATTTTAGCAGTAAGTCGGATTTGAATGCGCTTTTCGGGATTCGATTCGTTAGAGAGTCATGAAATTCATGAATAGTCTGATTTATAAAAAATTAAATATATGCAATTAGCATAATTAATATGCATTTTATAATTGCATTTTAAATTGGCCGTTAATGTTTAAATTCACAATTCGGTTAATAATAATAATAATAATAATATTTTATTCGTTCTCTTTCGATATACAATGTATACATAGAATTCGTCAAAAAAAAAAAAATTAAAAAAATTAAAAATAATAATAATAATAATAATAATAAAAGATAATAGTGATGCACATGATTTTAATCGTGTTACACGGGGGTTTTGGGGGTTGCTAAACACGAATATCGCCACAAAATTGGTCTTAGGGATACCTGGTGCTCAGGGTAAACGATTTCTCGTCGCCTAGTGCAGTTTTCGAAAAATTTGTTTTATAATCGGTCCAAACTCGTTACACAAGGGTTTTGGGGTCGCTGAACACGAATATCATGACAAAATTGGCATCAGATGTACCTGGTGCAACAACACCCCAACACCTCCTGGAGTTTTGAGAAATTAACCTAGAGGATTTCATTTTCATCACTATTAACCGAATTGTGAGTTTAATATTAACGGTCAATTTAAAATGCATATTAATTATGCTCATTGCATATTTTTAATTTCTTGCAAATCAAATTAAGTAACAAAATTTCCAAATTGAATGCCGAAAACCGCATTCAAATCCGACTTACTGCTCAAATTTTTCGAACTTTGCTCATTTTTGTGCTTCGTTTCTTCGTCTTCGTTTTTGTGCTTCAATTCACTTGCGTAATCAAACTTTCTGCTTTTGTAAATTATTGTAACGTTTGTTGATAAATTGATAAACAATGTAGGGTATCTCCGCACATCTTTAGACTGTTTACAATACATTTTGTAATAGTTTTGAGTATGCGCTTTCATTGACTGGAGCCGAGATATGACGTAAATTTTCTTGGAAATTGGTCTGATTAAAAACTTGTTTTATTTCTTTTATCAAAACATAAAATAAAGAAGATAAACATGTCGAGTTCAGATAAAGAGATAAAACAATCAAGTAAATATTTGTCGCAAATATTCAAGTATTCGCAATTATTTCATCAAATTTTAATCAAATCAAAACAAACGAATTTTTCCAAAAATTCCATTAAGGATGAACGAGCGCCAGGGCAATTTGCTGGCCAAGCTAGACTAAGTCTAAATCAATTTTAAAAATATTAAGGGAATTGTCCGATTATTTAAAGAAATGAATGACTTCAAAAGTAGGCAAATTTAACATCTTGTGGGAAGATGGTAGATGGATGATATGTTTTCATTTCTCAAAACTAGTCAGGAGAAATTAAAAAAAAAAAATTATATCGGATCTAATTTTTATCATGACTTACAACACCAGAAAGTACCATTCGTTATCAAAATCGACTTGGAATTTTTTAGATATCTTTGTTTCTCTTCAATAAAGAACAATTATGTAATTGTTTTAACAAATTTCTCGTAAGAAAATAGGGCTATTGCTTTGAGGCCGATTCTTCAAATCTCAATTGATCCTTCGTAATAGATATCAAAAATGACTGTAGGACATTTAATAACTGAGCCATTAGGGTTGAATTTATCTTTAAGTAATACCAAAAATTTCATTAAACAATTACTTTTTACGTTTTTGACATTTTTGTAGCGCAAAAGTCTATTTTTATTCATGACGTTAGAGGCGCTATTCGGCGCTTCTAATTTAACACCAGGTGTTGTTTTACCTATTTTGAGGTTCATAATTTCCATTCAGGATGGGCTGACAAAGATCAAGGCAATGGAAATTGAAGAAAAAAAACATCATAATTGCATTTTACAGGGACGTAACTAGGGCGAAATTGAAGCGCAAAACAAAAAGTATGTTTTTTGCGTAAAATAAAAAGTTAGTACAGAATCATGTAAAAGGCGCTCATTATTTTGTAACACTATATCATAATTTCTAGAAAAAAATACCATAGAGAATTATCCGAACTCCGAAATAACTTTTAACATACAATTATAAACATATAAAAATAACAAGTGAAAACAAACAATTGACTGAGTTAATTGTTAAAATACCCTGTATAGACTGTCGTGAATATTAGTTTAGTCACCAACATAACTATGGCGGCCTCCATTTATTTGGTTTTCGAACATTTTCGCTAGTATTTTCTAGAATTTTTTTTCGTTTTTCGAGAATATTTCAAACAGTTGTTAGTTGTTAACTTTTGTTCTATCTGTAACGTTTTTACAAGACCCAATTTTTACGTTCTGAGCACGCTATAAATATTTCAGCTTGATACCTTTTTTCGTTTTTGAGTTATCGTGTACCCAGACGGACAGACAGACAACCGGAAATGGACTAATTAGGTGATTTTATGAAAATCTATACCAAAATTTGGTTGATACCATCAATAGGTACAAACTTGGGACTAAACATAGTATACCTTGATATATGTTACACATACACATGGTATAATAACGCGCATTTGTCCGCGTCCGCGCGCGCATACCTTAACCGTCGGCCCAAATTTTAACAATAATTTAATGTCATTTGTTAAATTTTTATCAGTGTATATTACTTAAATAATCAAATTTAAGAAATACAAAATGTGACTCCAATTGATCTTTATAAGAAATTTTTATTTAAAAAAAATGCAATTATTTTGTACTTTTGCTATTTAAATTTAGATGTTTAAATGTTTTAAATTTATTTTAAATATTTATATCTTTCGTTTTCATTAAAAATTGGAATGAAGTTATTCTTTAAACTTAATTATTTATTTCAGAATTACTTTGCACCTAGCAAAAATGTTTTATGCAATTTCGGAAATTTATAATGATTCTGGCTCGTAATTTAATTTTTTATCGCTGGTTTAGTTACAAGTGCTTTTATATGGCTAATCGAAGGCATAAATATCAAAGACCTTATGCCTTCGATTAGCCCTTTACCTTTGTATTATATGCTGGAGATAGAGAAGACATAATCTGTTTTGCACAAAGACCCACCGGGCCTCTGCAAAAAGTCTGCTGTGTATACACCAACAGCAATTATTTAAAATTTAAACTAAGCAGAACTACAAGTGCAATCTGTAATTGTCAAATTGTCAAATTTGATTCACAACAGCGATATACAATTATTCTGAAATTGTACGAGATGACACAGATGCATAAAAATTTTGGACAAATTTTGTTTTCAGGGATCTAATCAAATTTCTTATGTAAAATACTATCTGTACACCAGCTCTATGTACCCTCGTTGCGGCCCTGCTATTTTACACCACTTTCAAATAGTATCTGGTAAAAAGCAACATATAACAATTTTACATTAAGCTGCCATACTACATTGGTCCGTTCACGGTATATCTAGGGTAGCGAGTTCAATTCCCGTCGTCACAACGAAAATTTATTTAATTAATAGTTGCGATGGGCTGGTGTAGTGCATGGTATTTGCAGTTGGTAAAACACATATATGGTATGACATTGGGCTCTATAGCCTGAGTGTGTCCTTCGTGGACAGGCAATATTACCTAACCCAAATGTAGCATATTATTTCGCATACACATGGTACACACAAATAATTAGCTAAAAACGTATGTATCTCAGAAAAACAGACCAAATGAATATAATAATTATATATATATATATATATATATATATATATATATATATATATATATATATATATATATATTTTTTTATATTTGTAAGAAAAACAATTTTATTAAGACATAATTACAAGGTTATATGAGTGTAAAGAGTATTGTTTAGTGTTTAGTGTATGATAAATAAAATTTTAAAAGTTATGTATTTTGTGTGATGTTTAGTTTTTAAAGAAAAAATATATAACATTTATCGTTTCAAGATAATAATGTTGACATAACCAAAATTAAAAATGAATTAATGAACAAATTGAAAAGATGAAGCCTTGAGATGACTTACCTACTTGAAATGTAAAAAAACTCGCGAGCAGCAGAGCGCCATCAGCAAGGTTATATACCCCCTCAATAGAAACTTTTTTATTGAAATGAGATCGTTTGTTCAAATTTTGGAACACATAAAAAATGTACATAAAAGAACGGAAAGGGCTCTTTATTCAGTAAAATTATACACGAAAATGGGATGAACCTTGCATCAAATCGGGTATTTTGTTTTTTTTTTCGATATGATGTTTGCAATGTAAAGACAATGATAAGATTTTGCCGAATTTGACCTGGAATAACTCGTTTTCCATCAAAAAATGTAGTATTTATTTTAAAGAAGGTTAAATTTGCAACAAGTCTGATAGTTTTGCGACAAGTCGGAAATACAGCTTATCTAAGTTTATCAATTTTTTCAAGTTATAAGATTTTTCGCATAATTTCATCTTGTAAAACGCTAGAGATAAAATAAAAGTTTAAAAGTAAAAACTGATTAAAAACTTCGGTTTCGGAAATTTTTGAACAAGTATTTTCTATAATTTTTTTTTTTTTTTCGTTTTTCCACAATGTTTCACAAAACCACTAATTGAAGCTATCTGCAAATTTTAAACTCCCTATTTTTTAAAGCTTTGGAATAAATGGACACCAAAAGTTGTTTATTTTAGTTGTTTAATTTAGTTGTTTAATTTAATGATAAGGAAAATTTTTTATGTTTAAATTTTTCGAAAAAACGTAGGTATAACTTGAAAAAATAGACAAACTTTGAAAAGCTTGAATCGATCTTACTAAAACGGGCTTGATCTCAAATTGTTGCAAATTTAACCTTTTTTAAAAATAACCACAGTTTTTTGGATTTACATTGCCTTTACATTGGATTTAACATTCCCTTTACATTGCAAACAACATAGCAAAGAAACAAACCGCCTTTTCATGTTTAATTTGATTGAATGAGATCGTCTGTTTCTTCAGATTTTGGAACACATTAAACATGCACATTAAAGTACGGGAAGGTCTCTACGAGTCGACTCTAACTAACGACATTTTCTAAACATTGACTCAATTTTAACAAAACTAGTTCAATCGCTCTATTTGGAGGCCAACTTTTTTGACATACTTCGTTTCTATCTCTTTGGCGGCTTTTTGAAAAATCGGTTTTTTATGTTTTTGGGAAAACTATTGATTTTCGCTGATAACATTGAATAAGAAAGTTGAAGAAAGTTCAATAATACGTATTTTGAGCCAAGACTTTACCCTGTATCTTTATCCGTTCTCTAGTTATAAGCAATTGAAATTTTGAAATTGACAAATTTTATCTATGAAACGGCGGGGGTGGGAGATATAGTAATAGTAAGAAAAGGTTTCACTTTTAACCACCTCAGATCAAAGTACGGCTGAATATCTACAAAATATCAAAAAATCAAGTTTTTTATAAACTTCCCTGGCAGTAATTGCAAAATTAACATTTTGAGCATTTTCCAAAAATTACCGCAGCCCCTAGCATCGGATCGCAACGGTTTGTGCATTTTAATGCTTTTTTGTAAGATTTAAAATCAACCAAGACTCGTCTCGATAGATCCACTAGAACCCGAGATATCAATTTTTTTAATTTTTTGCCATTTCTGATACTGTACATAATTTTTGGACACAAAAATGCCCCCGGCATAACAACTGCCATTTAAGAAAACCATACTTAAAATTTAAAAGAATTAGGAATTGTTTATCCATGCGAAATTCATTATTCATTTGACCAAGAATTTAAGTGCTTGCTACCTAGATAATCATCTTTCAACAAATAAATATATAAATCGCTCTCAACCCAAAGGTACCGGGTTCAAACCTCGTCAAAGCAACTTTAACTTGCTAGCTGAATTTGGTGTAGCTGTAGAGGTGTACAAAGTCAAAGCCTGAAAAGTTTTAATCAAGCGGGAAATGTACCGTGTCCTGAAGGTTTTAACACAAACTTATAACGTACCCCTTCCGTTCGATAAGTTTATATTTTCGGAGAAAATAAGACAAAAAATTAAATAAAACTAGGTAAAAATATATTTGTATTGTAAAAATTAGTTAAATGTTTGTTTATGGAATTGTTTTTAAAACGTATTAGTGTATAAATAAAAACATTTGATTTATTTTTAATTTTCATATTTTTTGTGCTAAAAAATATGTGTATCTTGTTAAAAATATAAGAAACTTAATATATTTGAAAAATAATTATTTTTTAGATTAACATGATTTATTGACTTACATTATTATTATACTGTTATATAATATTACTAGCTATTACCCGTCGGGTTTGCTTCTAACTTTATAAACAAATATCACCATTCAATATTTCTCTTTCGTCTCTTAACTCCTGTCGTTTATCTTATGTCATCGGCATCAGAGCTCGATGTGCTTGAAATATGGTATATATGCAGTGGAACCTGGTTAAGTGGTACCTGGATAAGTGAGAAAACTCCATAATTGAACTCGCGCTGAGGTCCCAACACTTTAGCACTGAATTACCTTCTTTAGTGGGACGAAGCAAACCTCTATATCTAGACTTCCTTCTTTAGATTTTATCGCCATAGTAGCCTCTATAACTGTTACATCGTTTTGTTTGTTTACTTACTTATTCTTATTCTGCCTGCCAATTCCGCACTTAACCAAGTTTATCCTTCAGTTTTAGTTTTGCTTTACTATCATACGGATGTTTATTTGAAAAATGCCGAAACGAAGGCTCAAATCGCTATCAGTACGGGAAAAGTTATTAAGTTAATATCCGTTTATGAAAGTGAGAAGACATGCGTTGAAGTCTGTGTCGAATTTCATACGCCGAAATCTACTCTTTGTAAATTAATTCAGAATAAAGATAAAATTCAATCATAATGTTCTGAAGGACAAGGAAAACTAAAACGTGCTAAGTAACTTCGAAACAAAAACGTTCCGGTATTTGAACCGATAATTAAATTAAGGCACAAAATTTCGCGCGAAGGCTCGGTATTCATAATTTGTGTAACAGTAATGGTTTATTGGAAGGGTTAAAAAAAAGAAACGCTATAGTTTTTTATGCAATTTGTGGAGAAAGTAACGCTGTTGATGTTTATTGAAGATTCTTCTGGGCAATTATTATCTAATACCTTTATTATCCTTTTTTGATTCGAGAATACGTTCTTTTATTTAATAATCACACATCTATAACTAAAATAATCTGTATTCTGACCTCTATTAATGAAATCCTTTGTAATTGAGATAGATATTTATTTATACCTCTATAAGTGAGCTAAATTTGCAGGTTCTTTATGTCTCACCTAACCAGATTTCACTGTACTTAAGTTTACTCCTTAGAAGGACAAAGAAGTGATTCGAACAAGAAATTGGATTCCTCTCAATCATTTAATTCCATAACTATTAAATAGTAATACTTCTTCATGAGATCTTTTTTATGAAAGCAGCCCTAATAAAAATTTTCCATTCAATCCTATTCAAAATTAGTTAAAGAAAGATTTTGAAAAAAAATGAAATTTTTCCCCCTTTCATCGTATGGACGCCCTTTATACCTAAGAACTGGTTGTTAAAAATGAATTTATTTAGTTTTTATACCCTATATATGAAATATATCAGAGTATATTAAGTTAAATCCCAAGTTTGTAACGCTTAGAAATATTAATGCTAAAATTTTGATATAAGTACCCATAAAATTAAAATAATAAGTCCATTTCCCTTTGTATGTCCGTTAACACGAGAACTGAAAAACGTAATGATATATGAAGCTGAAAATTTTTTTTTATCTTGCTCCTGGCACAATAAGTGATGTAAATGGACAATATGGGTCAATTGGGCTTTGTAAACCGCAAGAGGAAGAACAAACGTCTGATTGTAAAAATTGTTTCGTATACAAAATTTTTCCAACACCTTTTGTTTTTTGAAAACATTTTTTCGTAAATAACTTTGTTTACACGTGAGAGTTCAAATTAGGGCAAAAATTTAGTTCACTTCTTCTCAAAAACTATAAAAGTAGGTAAGTTGAAAATTTGTAGGTAACTTTATTGATTCAATTTTATAGTAAACTCGTGCTTTGAACCGTTTTTGTGAATGTCTAGGTAGTGGCTGCTGTCCTTACCTACCACCCCTTGACGACGCCCATGACACGATAACAGGCTTTCATTGTTTCTAACATTATGTTGTCTCTAACCACCACTGCCCAAAAGATCAGTACTAGCAGCCAGTAGTATTAGGCAATAATGGATTAAGAGCCAGACCAAAAAAATTCTTTGAATTTACTAAAACTCATTTGAGAATAGTAGTTTTGTACACACACATAATGTGGTTAGCCAAGCGAACGGTAGAACAGGGGTCAGTTATGTGCTATCAAAACTTTGATGATTGTCATGGTATTTAAATGAATTTACTAAAGCAAAAAATTGTAATATAAATTGTATATTGCATATAAATAACAGTTTTAACAATCAGTCAGTTAAATGTAAGAACAGAGCTGGTCAGTCAGCCCTAATTTATGTACAATAAATAATTAAGATACAATTAATTTTTTAACTTGAAAATTTTTTTAGAGGTTCTTAATTGTACCAGCTCTGCTCTCACATTTAACTGCATTGTTTTGATAGCATATATCTGAGTCCAGTTCTACCGTTCGCTTGACTGGTCGCATGTGTGTGTGCTCTATCAAGTCTGCTCTATCAAAGTTGTTGTGTTTTGCTATGACAATATGCGTTATGTATTACACAATTTAATCTCAATTTAATGTATAATTTGATACCTCCCACATCTCAGTGTCTTTGTATTGGTCAAATAATTTGATAAATATGTATAATTTTTTTTTCTTTATAAATAACGACAATAAAATATTTTTTTAGTATTCATTACCCAATTAAATCAATTTACAATCAATTATTGTTTTATGACAGTCCCCTCTATATTCTAAAGTAACACCTACTAATTTAATGAGTTTGATAGGTCTGTGAATTCATAAATCTTTCTATTTTGCCCATAGCCACATCTCCCGAATCAGACCTCAGATCGAAATTTGGTAATGAGCTTTATCATTTGTCTGGATAAGCTAAATTTACTGGTATAATTTTCTTCTATCAATAACAGAGCACCTTGTATATGAAATCTTTCAATGTATATTATATTTAGTCCCAAGTTGAAACTTAGATTTTATTTGTTATAGCCCACCAACATTCAAAACATCAAATCCACAATCTCGGACACAATTGAAGTTACAATTGATGCGAGAACAGCAACAAGAAATAGTTAGAAAATCACTTCAAGCATCACAAGAATCACAAACAAGCAACTCAACAAACACAGATGATATATCAACAACATTAGTTAAAGTTCCTATAACAAGTATAGGCATCGACTTACCACCACAAGTTCTAAAAGTTCGCACTCAATTAGAGAATCCCACACGATACCATGTTATTGAAAAACAGAAAAGTCAAGTGCGACAATATATAACAGAATCATTTGGTAATGTATCATCGTCACATAATGGATTCTTTTGTCCTTCGTCTACTGTGCCATCAAATAACGTAAAATCACAAACTACTAAAGTAACACACCTGCGAACAGGAATTCCTCAAACGGCTCCATGTACATTTATTTCCGATGCCGAAGATAATCGAACCATGGGTTATGCACATTTACCATCGGACGTTCGTAATGATTTCTTTACTGGATCAAATGCGAGTCCAGACACTCAAACGGTTTCACCTAGCTTAAGTTCCGTTGCCACAAGTGCATCAGAGGTATTTATACATTTATTTAAGTATTTTAATTTGAATGAGTTTCAAACAAGTACGCTTTTCAGATTGGATGACAAGTTCTCAAAGTGCCTAATGAAAACACTGCGCCAGTAGTCTAAGTAAAAAGTTCAAATTGGTTAAATATAGAAATATCATTGGATTCGGAATGATGTCTAGAAAAATTTGCCGGAAGCGTTATTTAGCACATAAAAATTATAAACCATTATAAAAAATTATAAACCATATAAAAGTTATAAACCATTAAAGATGAATAAAAAAAGATGTTTCGTTTTCGCCAATATTTCCTTAAATATTAATACTTAAGAAATTAAAAAAATAAAAATAAAAGATTCTTAAAGAGAAGGAAATTTCCAATAAAAGACTACCACTCCCGAACGTCTTCACTATTTATAATCTTAACTTAAGGATGAAAATAGATCGTTTTGCATAATTTTTAGATGATTGTTATGTCATAAAAAACGAATATCTCACACTAAATAATTTTTTACGATAATAAATATTGAGAACACTCCGGAGTATTAAGAACGCTCCGAAATTTTTTCAAACTTTTAAATTAATATTTTATACCTTAGAAAAATTATTTAGTGTGAGATAGTCATTTATATCGCTATTACAACAATCTAAAAATGACGCAAAAAGAAATATTTTCATTCTTAAATTAAAACAAGTGAAAACAAACAATTGACTGAGTTAATTATTGAAATACCATGCATTGTCAGTGTTGATTTCTTTATCACATTACACATACAAACATGTGACACATACATAACTGATAATCAAGTATAGTACATATTATAAAATTTCCGCCTAATTGCCGCCCTCACGGGTAAACAGTGATGTTAACGAAAAATTGTTTCAAACAAAAGTTGTTTAATTTTTGATAAGGAACATTTTTTACATTTAAACTTTTGTTAAAACTCTAACGGTTTACAAGATGGGTCCTACGGACCTAAGACCCAATTGATCTATGATGCCCATTTACGAACTTGACCTCACTTTTTACGTTCTGAGTACGCTGTAGAAATTTTAGCTCGATATCTTTTTTCGTTTTTGAGTTATCGTGTCCACAGACGGACGGACAACCGGAAATGGACTAATTAGGTGATTTTATGAACACCTATGACAAAATTTTTTCCTAGCATCATTATTTTTAAGCGTTACAAACTTGGGACTAAACTTAATATACTATGTATATTTCATATATACATGGTATAATTATAAATAATGAAGATAGACTTTCGGGAGTCGAAGTTTTTTATTGGAAATTTCCACCTGCTTAAGAATCTTTTTTTTTAATTTTTTGAATATTAATGTCTAAGGAAATATATGTGAAAAATCAAAAAAAATTTTTTCATCTGTAATTGTTTATAACTTTTACAATTTTAATGTGCTAAAAAAACGCTTCCGGTACATTTTTCTAGACATCATTTCAAATCTAACGAGCTATCACACGTATTTTTACGACCAATATTTCTATATTTTACCAATTTGAATTTGTTGACTAGACTACAGAACCTTTTTGTGTACGATTTTAGTCGATATTTTAAAAATTATTCATTCAAGCATCGTCCAATGGATACGATTATTATTCTTTTTTTTTTTTTTTTGTCAAAAATTACTCTAGAAAATGAAGAGTCAAAGCCAAAATTTTTACGAGCTATTCAACTGAATTTTGTATTATAGTTAGGGCTGCATGCTATATGCAAAGTACTTTAAATAGTTGAATTCCTTAATATTTTAGAATTTTAGAAATGGAACACTTAGTAACTTTTTAATTTATAACTGATAAAAAAATGATACAAAATTTAAAAAAAGGTTGTTACCAAAAATTTTTTAAAAAAGCCATACTAACAAAACTTTTGATAACCACTCTAACTCAGCAGTTTTTGGATAAAATGACCTAAGTTACAGTTGTTATACTCAGTAGGGGAACATGTTACGGAAACCATGAATTTTACTTCGTCTCATTTCCAAATCAACTGTGATGAGAATATTTTTTTTTATTGTAAATTATTCTCTATGAAATTTCAAAAATTTTCCATCCTAAAGATTTGTCAAAAATAAAATGGACAAATCTGCTTGAATTTTTATGAAAGTGTGTTTCAATTTTTGGTAAACGTTGATTGAATGCAAATTGAATGCAAAAACTAAGAACTAATAAAAATATTTTTGCTTGCCAATTCTCAACTGTCTCAACTGTACGAATGGGTGGGGTTTTACAAATTCCTGGAAACTTGAAATTACTACGGCTTTTAATTAGTTGCATATGGCCAACACTGTAGGTTTAGGTAGCTGTAATTATACGTCGCTTACGTAGACTAGCATTCAGATTACTTTTTCGAATGTTTAGGAGTAAGAAAATAGCCTTAAGCGTGGAATATAATACATCATATAAATTTCGATTTTTGCCTAGATCAGTTTTTTGTATTTTAAAAATACGTATTTTCGACTACCAAGTAGTCATCATCAGTAAGAATTAGCTAGTGATTACTCTTATTATGAATGATACTCTTTGCTAATTTGGTGGCGGAGTGCAGTCCGCCACCAAATCGAAAAAATAGAAATTTATTTCGAAATATCCTAGAGTTCTCATTTATTATCTTCGATAATATTTATAATAATACATCATACCAGATATGCTTGCTTCTAATAAAAGAAATAATTGTATTTATATACAAGTCATATAACATTCAACCTGATTAATTCATTTAATTAGCGATTTGGGTCGTCAATTAAAGAGTATATAAAAAATTTTTTTATATTTTAATTCTTTATATTTTTCGAAAAATTGTATTTATTTCGACTATAATACAAGATTTACGTTACATATGGACCACTGACTTAATCGTTTCAAAATCACTTAATTGCGGCGTATGCGCGCGCATCGCACTCACATAATATTTTACATTTTTATACCATGTATATATGAAATATACATAGTATATTAAGTTTAGTCCAAAGTTTGTAACGCCTAAAAATATTCATGTTACGAAAAAAATTTTGGTATAGGTATTCATAGAATCACCTAATTAGTCCATTTCCGGTTGTCCGTCCGTCCGTCCGCCCGTCAGTCTGTGGACACGATAACTCAAAAACGAAAAGAGATATCAAGATGAAATTTTTATAGCGTACTCAGGACCTAAAAACTGAGGTCAAGTTCGTAAATGAGCAATATGGGTCAATTGGGTCTTGGGTTCGTAGGACCCATCATGTAAGCCGTTAGAGATAGAACAAAAGTTTAAATGTAAAAAATGTTCTTTATAAAAAAATAAACAACTTTTGTTTGAAACATTTTTTTGTAAACATCACTGTTTACCCACGAGGGCGCTTATTAGGTGCAAATTTTATAGTATGCATTAATATGGGACTATCAGTGTGTGTGTAGCTATTTAAAAGTGGATGTCTTTTTTTATTAACGTGACGTCAAAAAACAAACGATTGTTTCATCAACACTGTCTATACATGGTATTTCAACAATTAACTCAGTCAATTGTTAGTTTTCACTTGTTTATTTATATGTTGTATTATGGTCATTTCTGTGAACATAAAATAGCACGAATTAAAGCATGGATATGTATTTTGTTATTTTAGTGAGTATTTAGTTCGAATCCAGCAGCAGGCACAAATTTTTTTTAAAAATTATTATTGTAACATTATTGGACCTGTGTATTGTTTTAATTACTTACAGAAAACAGAGATATTATCGTAAACTATATATAAAAATTCAAGTTTGAATTTTACATTCATATATTTATATATAGAATACAAGCGATGTACGCGTATCCGCCGCAGTCAGTCAATTTGGCTTTGCCTAGAAGTAAATATATGGGCCCAATCAGAATGGACTTTTTTTTATCGGTTTAAATCAGTAATTTGTAATATAAATGCCATATTTAATGAACCATTCTTGTGTCATATTTTATTAAAAATGTTGCATCCTCTTATATTTTTATTTTTATTAAGTAATAAAAATAAAAATAAGAATATTATATTAAAAATAATTTTATTTTATTTATAATATTGTATTAAAATAACGTACACACTACTGCGAGATTCAAACCATGGCTCATTGTCGTACAAAGCAGTTGAACCAACTAAGCTAAACGATTTTATATGAGGGGTGCAAACTTTAAAACATAGATTAAATTATTAAGGTTATAAGATTAAGTCTCGGCAAAATTTGTCATTGAGCATGGCTTGGTAAATGTGCCGGTTGCCGATGGGAATCCGGTAGAACATTGTTTAAACTAATTTTTTTTTAAACATAAAAGTAATATTGACGGAATCCTCAAACATCTCCAGTTTCCAAGTATAAAATTCGTAAAATTTGAAAAAAGCGATTTTTTCGATTTTCATCCCTTAAAAAGTATATGAAAAAATCAGATTTTTAAATATGTATAAATGTTTTAGTTGTAGTGTAATACCTACTTAACAATCGGATTTTCATCAATCGACTCAAAATAAAGTCAAATTAACGTTGTGGAAAATTAAATTTTTTTGTTGTATCTGTACCTAACTTTGACTTTATTTTAAGTAGATTGGTGAAAATCCTATCTTTCTAGCATCTATAGAACAGAAAATTGTTATTTTTGGGTGGTTTTTAGCGCTCTCTCTTATCAATTATTAAAAATTTGATGTTTTCATTTACTTTTTGAGGGATGAAAATCGCATAAATCGGGTTTTTTCAAATTTAACGCATTTTATTCGGTTTTTTTCAAATTTTTCGAAAACTGGATATTTTAGAGAAAAATGTCCTAGAACATTTTTGATTTTTTTGACTCCAATAGGGTATTCTATTATATTTGAAAAATTACTTCAAAATGTTGATTTTGTTAATAAAAAGCCACCAAAAGTTTATTTCGGGAAAATATACACGCTTTCTTGCCAAAAACTTAAATTAAATTTTAAACTTTTTTTAAACTGTCAAAAACACGGGCATCCAATTTGGTGACGTAATATCGGTATCATTATACGAAATAACACAGAAAAGTTTGACAGTTATATTCATAGACAGCTAATTATAATAAATACAAATAATTATTATCTATGGATATATTATGCCCAGCTGTCTACACTGAACTCATGGTCTATGGTTCATACCGATAGGACATCACACCAGCGTTTTAGGTCACGTGACAAACAATTTAAAAATTACGATTTTAATTTTAATATTATAAAAGAAAAATGTGTTTTTATGACTCGAAATCAGAATATTTAAGTATATTTTTACATAAATTTTAACTTTTTTCAGATTTCATAATTTATTTTTTACTACTGAAAGTACCCTATTATATAATAAAATTTTTCTGAAGCGAGTCGGTAAATATAACTTATTTGTTTAAAAAAAATTGGTTTGAACAATATCCAATCGGGTTACCTACCGGTAACCTACACTTTTACGTTCAGTAAAAGTATGTATGTTTCAAACGGGATTCTGAAAAAATTTCCTGTGCGAAAATTAATCATGCTCAATGACGGATTTTGCCACCACTAATTTATCAACAATTATGTAGAAAACAAGATTATTTTATTTAATTCATTCATAAGTCTTTATTCTTTATTTTAGGCTGACGATTTACTAGGAGATGTTTTCTCCACATTAGAATCAGATACGATGAAAACACTAGACCAAAATGATATCACGAGTTTATGCAGCAGTAACGATTTACAAATTAAACCAGAACCTGTTCTTCTTAGTGATGCGGAAATTCATGCGCTGGCAAAAGATCGGCAGAAAAAGGATAATCATAACATGAGTAAGTTTTTACATAACTTTAGCCTGGTGGTGTATGTTGGCCATGTCTTGTAAATCCTTATGGTTCCGCTGAATTATTTAGACTTTGTAACTCGAATAAAATGTTATTTCCCTACGAGCTATTGATAGTACATATTTATACTCTATAACTCGAGTTTCAAAAAGCAGATATCGGAAATAAAATTAGAAATTCAATTGAAGAATGCTTAGTTTGTGGGTACTTGGGAATATCAAAATGAAAAACATCCCAAATTTTATTTTTTAAATGTTACGAACAAAGATTTTTCTCCGCAAGAGGCCCCAAAACTGTGTTTATTGTGATCAAGGAACCTTGAACAATCATTTACTGCAAAAAAATGAACAGTCCCCGTACTTGTTCAAACAGCCGAATTACTTTCACAAATAAAAACGTTTGTGGAGCTAGTTCATGGCTTATTAATGATATTTGACAACTAAGAAACACATTTCACCAGGTTTTAGCGAAAACCAAGAGGATTATTTTCTTTTCCTTAATTTGTAACATGTATACACAATTTGTAATTTATTTAATAATTTTATTTTTTGTTTATAGTTGAGCGTCGACGAAGGTTTAACATAAACGATAGAATTAAAGAACTAGGAACGCTGCTACCGAAAAACAACGATCCTTATTATGAAATAGTGCGTGATATACGGCCTAATAAAGGGACAATACTCAAATCCTCAGTAGAATATATTAAGTGCCTTAAGAATGAAGTACAACGTCTTAAACAAGATGAAGTGAGACGAAAACAAATTGAAACCCAAAATCGAAAATTAATGCTACGTATACAGGTAAGATCTTCAAGAAAACTTATTTCCTTAGTAAAAAAAACTCTTATATAACCCGATAATTTTAGTCAAAAAAAGTGGTCAACCTCTTAATCTAACGGGATAAGCTGAATTTTTGTACAAACCTTTATTTTGATAGTATAAATGTTGTCTCAAAAGTCACATATAGACTCGTTTCTTCTTTTCACCCTCTGGTTTCTACTTTCAATCATATTAACATTTATTATAAAAGTTGTAGAGGATCAAATTTTTTACAAATTTTGGCGGTATGTTGAACCGTTTTGAAATAGAGGGCGCAGAAAATTGTGCGCAAAAACTTGTGGGTAGTGGTATATTTAGAAAAATGTATTTAAGTGGTATTTAATCGAAATAATTATTCAATACCTTATATTTAAGTACGCTAAGCGAATATATTTGATAGGTGAGGAAGAGACGTCTAGTGGTCTATTTGGCCCTGTTACGCCAGCGACGCAAAGCACGGAAATCGCATTAATGAAAAAATTAGGTACTTTTTAGGTGCTAATTAGGTAACAAAGTCAGAAATTAGGTACTCTGAAATTTACACCGCAACTCAATACTCAAAGTATAATGTGATGCTAGCAACGCAATGAAAATAATAATGAAGTAATGAATGTTAAGGAAACAAAATTAGGTGCTTATTAAGTGTTAAACGGTCAGGAGCGAGGAATTACATAATTATTCAACGAAAGCCCTTGAATTTCGCAAAACAATGGATCTAAAAATCAAGCCTCTCTAAAACTAGGACAAATGCTTAATCGGGGAAAAACTAAACGTGGTAATTAAATGCTTGCAAGAAATTAAGATGAAAAAGATCATAAATAAGTGGAAAAAACTATTTATTTCATTTGTAACTAACTCTGTATTGTTAGTTACAAGTTGATTGGGTTCTGATGTTTTTAGCACTTGCGTTCAAAAATATGACATTATTTTAGCAAATGCATGTAAAAGTCTAACTTGAACTCTTATACATAGTTTACGATTAGATCTCCGTTTTCTGTAGTAGTGTCCCATTTTTTAAAACTAGGGCTAAAAACTTCAGAACCCAACCAACTCCTCCATAGTCGAAAAACTCAACCAAACCAACTCGTTGTTAAAACAATACAGAAAATATAGAATTAATTAGCACTTTATTTTGATTGTTTATATGATAGTTTAGGAACATTTTAAGACTTAATTGTATATTACCTATTTTTTCTCTCAAATCAGGTATCCCGAATTTTTTTCCCGCTTATTTAGATCGTTTTCATCTTAATTTCTTGCAAGCACTTAAGGGCCACGTTTAGTTTATACCCTGAATAAGCAGTCATCCTGGTTTCAGGGAGACCTGGTTTTTAGTTCCGTTGTTTTGCGAAATTCGAGGCATTCGTTTATTATTTATGCAGTTTCACGCTCCTAACCGTTCACACTTATTAAGCACCTAATTTTGTTTCCTTAACATTCACTATTTCATTATTATTTTCATTGCGTTGCTAGCATCACATAATGCTAGCAACGTAACTTTGAGTATTTAGTTGCGGTGTAAATTACAAAGCACCTAATTTCTGACTCTATCTAATTAGGACCTAAATAGTACCTAGTTTTGGCATTTTTTAAAGGCGATTGCCGTACTTTGCGTCGCTGGCGTAACAGAGCTATTTATTTGAGTGATTGATTAATCGTTGGTAGATGGCTAATCTAGACTCCAATTGATTTTAAAGACGAGGAAAAAATTTGAGATTTATTTGTTAATTGAGTACCTACATTAATCTATAACTGTATGAAGACGAATTCTGTAAATATCGGTAGTTATAGTGATTACGATTGAATTCAACTCATCGTGGCTTACTGATTGGTTTCTAATCGCGAAAGGACTTATTATAACTGATGTTCAACCTTAAGTTAGGCTGACTGCTCCTCTCCTGCATTCGAATATTAATTATTTTTTATGCTCCATTACATCGTGTTACAGTGATTTTGCACTTTTCGAAGGACCTAGTGTACGTTGTAGATCTTGATGTGTACGTCATGATAATGTGTTTCAAAATTGTCTAACACACCCAAATTTTCAAGTTATAGCAAGTTATAGTAGAAAACCTGTTTTCCGTATACTCCGCGCACTCAAACAATTGTAACTCAATCTTAAAACGATTTTCGATTGCCTAACGGTTTTCAAAACTAGAAACATTGAACTATATATATTTTAAGAATATGTATTTTTATTAATACTTTCTACAAAAAAATTAGGATATTTTATAAAATTAATCTAAGACTTTCCAATTTTTTTAACGTTTTTTACAGTTTGACGAGTTTTTTATGTAACAGATCCTCAAGAACATTACTTTATTCCAGTTATTATCAAAGTACATTCTATTTCGAGTAAAAAATGAAAAAAATAACGAATTATCAAAATCGGTTGAAAAATTTACAAGTTACAATCCTTTTTGTAAACAAGGAAATTTGGTTTCTCATCATGATATCGATGTAGTGCCATGTCGTTTATCCGATTTTTCGGGAGGTTGCCTTTTAGCATCCATAGAATAGAAAATTGTTATTATTGGGTGGTTTTTTCGCGCGCTCTCTTCACAATTAATAATCAAGCATTTAAAATGCAATTAGATCAAATTTTTAACGGGTTGTTGTTGAGTAAGCTTTACACTACAAACAAAAAACTTATACATATTAAAAATCTGATTTTTTTTTATGTACATTTTGAGAGATGAAAATCGTTCTCACGTTCTTTTTCAAATTCACGTTTTTTTTTCAAATTTTACTCGAAAACTGAAGGGCTTAGAGACAAATGTCTAAGAACATTTTTTTGTTAGTTTTGACCCCAACTATGTGCTTTTGAATCCACAAGTGTCAAGTACACAAGTTGAAAATGAACTAGTAACTTTTTTGCTAGTTGGTTTTATTATACTTGGTGGCCATCCATAAATTACGTCACACAAATTTCAGGACTTTTTAACTCCTCCCCCCGTCCTTGTCACAAGTTGTCACATTTTGAAAAACCCCTACTCCCTGACGTGACGTCACACATTTTCCAATTTTATCGAAAAAAAAACAGTTATTTCCATTGATTATATTTATTGAAAAATCTTTAATAAATTCAACTTTTAGTTAAATATTCAAAGTATAGAAACGAGTGACTAGTTAAGAAATAATCATCTTATGTCCATGGACTTTGGACCCACTCTTTTATATTATTTATTACTGGTAAATCAGCCACTTCATTTTCGTTCTGAATTTGGATGTCAGGAACATCCTTCGTATCAACATCGTTTTCTTCCATCCGTAAAGCATCGTCATCATTCATTAAACAGAGAATCTCTAGGGCACGCCTAGCCGCAATTCTTTGAGGACGAATTTTCGCGATGGGTAACATCTCTTGTTTTTTATGTCATTTTTTGTGTTGATTAGTGGCTTTATATGTATGGCCCTTATTATAAAGATATATAATAAAGATTACGTTTGTTTAATATGTTTAATTTAAATGTTTAATATTTTTTTGTATACCTATAAATTTCGCGTTCGGACATCAGAAATTTTGAAATGTGATGTCACAAAGCTTCTGACCCCCCTGCCCCTTGTCACACAATGTCAAATTCTAATGATACCCTCCCCCTCCCCCCTTCAACGTGTGAGGTAATTTATGGATGGCCCCTTGTGGGTACAAATGTGAAAAATCAGCTAGTGTAGCGCCACTTTCTCTTAAATCGGTGAGCCAACCAGGATTCCGTATTTACTTACTAATCAAAATATAATAATTTGAACAATTTTTTATTATTTAGGAATTGGAATTACAAGCAAAATCACACGGATTACCAGTTCAAGATATGACATGGCAACAAATATCAAATAATTTGTCATCAAATGAATTTGCGGTGTCAAATGTACCATCAACACCCAATCCTAACAATAACAACATTTTCCGATACAATCCAATTTCATCAAAAACAATATTATTAGAAACACCACAACTACCAAAGGTATGTTATCGACATTATTTTCTAATATGTGTAACTATTACAGTCTGGAAGACCATTTATTTTACATTAATATAAAAAACGTATATATATAGGACATTTCTTCAATTTTCTAATATGTGTAACTATTACAGTCATTTTAACCAGTTGATTCAATAAACATCTCAAAAACTACGAATTGAAAGTGACGAGTTTGATGAGTAGAATCCAATTAAAAAAGTGACCTTCGTCACAAAGAATTTAAAATTTATATAAAAATGAGCAAAATTTGTAAAAGTTTTTAAAAATGATTTGAAGAATATAAAATAATATAGAAAAAATTAGTCTACCCAATAAGTTCAAATTGGTGAAATTTATAAAATGTTAAAATACGTGTTATAGATCGTTGGAATCGGAATGATTTCTAGAAAAATGTGCCGAAATAATTTTTTTTTTAGCTCATACAAAAATTGTAAAAGCTATAAACAATTAAAGATGAAAAAAACGTATTTCGTTTTTCGCCAATTTCATAAAATATTAATATTTAGGATTATTTAAGAGTTGAAAATTTCCAATAAAAAAATTCCACTCCCGGAAGTCTATCTCCATTATTAATACTTTTAATTTAATACTGAAAATAGGTCTTTTCGCGTCATTTTTAGATTGTCGATATAGCGTCAAAAACGAGTGTCACACTAAATAGTTTTTTAGGTTATAAATTTAAAAATTTGTAAAAATTGTTATGTATTCTGAACACTTTAAAGGATCGTCTTAAAGGGCCATTCATTAATTACGTTTTGCGAATAATAAAAATTAGAGATGAAACGGATAATGGTTTGGTCGGATACGGGATACCGGATATTTGGCAAGATACGTTCCACTTTTTTTCACTTGTCCTCGCGGTTTTATGTTTGATTAATTAACAAAAAATGTCTTAATCAAGGAGTTCTTGAAAGTAAAAAAGCCCGACAGAAAATTATGATAGAGTAAATAAAAAAACTCGAATCTCCTTGTGACAGTAACAGATTACCTCCGTCTTCATCATTTGCTAAAATGCTAAAATTACTTGGTCATGACACTTTTTGGTACTGTTTCAATAAAGGCAAAGACTAATATAAAAGTATTGATAGAGATTAAAGACTAATAGACATTGATTTTTTCTTAAAAACATCTCGAATCGATCGCAAAGACGACCCATACATTGGTGGCCAGTTAAATTGAATCAGTACCCGCAGTTGTGAAGATTTGCTAGAATTTGTCCTTCTGCTCCTGGCAGTTTCAGTGAAAAGCTATTTTCAGAGGCTGGTCTGGTATACGAATTCAAGTGGAGTTGCCTCTTACAAACAAATGCGGAAAATTTAATATTCATTCACCACAATTTGCCACTTGTTAATTTTGAGCACTAAAATAATTAATAAAACAGTTTTGACGTATGATTATTAAAATAAACTTGATTATTATCCGGTATCCGACTTAAAAGAGATTTAAGATATAAAATATTTCATTGATTCGGAAATAATAAGAGTAATATTTTTTTTTAGAAGGTTGATGCACCGGCATTAACCGTAACACAAATGGATGACATTATAGAAGATGATTACCATCATGGTCTACAAACTCGAGGAGATCCAATGCTATCGTCACCAAGCACCGTGTACCAACCAAGTGCCTTATTGTCACCTCATAAAAATCCAATGCTGTCACCAGGATCTCCACATTCGATTGAATTAAACACCGATCCATTAGCAGATATAGATATGGTTGATTAAAAAAATTTTGAAAAAATATCGAAAAGATTTTGATTATCTAAAGAAAGAAAGTTGTAGTTCACGCAATTTTACGATTTGATTTACTGAACTGTTAATTTTTGTAAACTTAAAAGAAAAAAGAACATTTGATGTAGGTATTTATAAGTTATCCTTATCCATTTCAGTGTAGTAAATTGATATGCCCCGAAACTTGTATCTGATGCATTATACGGGTTAATCAAACAAATGTTCGAATATATCAAAATCGATTAAAGGTTTGTTAATGCGTCACATGGCACGAATCAAGACCATTATGCTAATTCATTTTACATAATAACATTGATTTAAGTGGTGTAGATGTATACTATGGTCGTGAGATACAATCAACGCCGCCAAATTCGCAGAGTTAACTCTCCTCTTTTCTATCCTTTTTGATTATCACATCACGTTTGACGTCCATTTATACTATGACCACAGACTTATATTAAATATATACCAGTGATCTTCATTGCAATTGTATAAAACTATAATTACAGAGGTCTATATATAAGTAAGTATAAAACTATACTTACAGAGTTATTTTACAGAGGTCAACATTTAAAAAAAAAAACAAAATACATTTTTAAGACACACAGTTTAATTTAAATCTTTTAATTTTGATTTAAAATAACTTATAATTAACAAAAATATAAATTCGAATTAATTGAATTGTACTGTTATGGTGTAAAATTTATTATCAGTTTATGTTTAATATATGTCTGTGAATTTAAGTTTATTGTTTTATAAAACATTTGAACGCACCCGAAATGCAAAATAACCTAAATCATGGCACAATTGCGTGTTATGTTGACACAAGCCATAATATATTAGGTCAAGTTTACTTTAAACAAAGTGTTTTTCCATATAATTTTAATATTGCGTGAACTAATTTAAATGATTAAAAATATAAATACAATTTTACAAGTACCTATCGTAAGTTTTTCATAATAAAATTTGTTAGAGTTTCTTGAAAAGTGTAATTTATTGTAAAATGGCCTAAAATCACAGAGTACTTTTTTTAAGTATCTGTTTACATTCAAAATTTTTTTAGTGCTGTGACATAAGAGTATTAGTGAATTAATTATATTAATTTTAAGTGTAATCATGGACTAAGCTATTTTTAAAGAGAGGTTCAACAATTTACAACAAGAAATTTTATAATTTTTTTTAGGTAGTTTATACGTGTTTGATAAATTCATTAATATTTATCAAGACTGCAGTCCATATACGCTATTGATGACAATATTATACAATAAAAAGAAGTTAAAAATGAAAACCATGTCAAATTTTTTCATCTTTCGATTTTTTTTTTCAAGAAGCTCTAACAATTTATTTATTTAAAAAGTTAAGTCTTTGAAATTGTTTCAATAAACATTTGTGGTTGATTAATTAAGTCTCAATTGTATCATATATGGTACAAATCATATTTTTGTAGAATTACTTTCATGATATTTGTTATAAATGTGTCAATATTCTGAGAAAATAGCGTAAAAAAATTAGTATTATTCAAGCCAATTTTTTCTGACTTTTATTAAATGTTTGACATTTACAAATGATGTACTTCAATAAATTTGTAATTTGGCTTAAGGTGGGTTCTACTTCTAAGCATGTTATATACTTTGTTTTATTACTTTAGTAAAAATAGTCACTTTGATGATTTTTAATTCTTATAGGTTAGGCTTATTGTATTACGCCGCCAAAATTCTTCAATTCGTTGTTAAATTTAGCAATGACTTAATAATTTCAATGATCTAATTTATACTGATTTGTTAGAAAACAACTAAATAAACAAAATGGAAATAACATAGCTTGATTCAACCAATAAATTTGCGACAATGGCTACCGATTTTGAAAGTGATATTTTGAGACACAAGTATTTTTTACTGACTACTACTTGTGTTACTTCTGCAAACAATGACAACCACTTCTTCAAATAAATCAGGTAATTTATACGACACAAAATAACATTTTAAAAGTGCAAACTTTCATTGTGAAAGGCTTTCGTATAAAAATCTATCTCACATCATTTGACACGGGCAAGTGCCTTTGGTTTTGTAGAAAAGTTGAGCTCATTTTTTTTTTGAAGATATATTATCTATTTGAAAATTTTCAAAAATGTAAGTTGTTTTAAAGGGTTATACCTAGTTGCGAGCATAAAGAAATACACTTTCTTATGAGATTTTTCTGGAAGACCATTTATTTTACATTAATATAAAATACGTATATATATAGGACATTTCTTCAATTTGAGGATCCCGTTGCCCAATTTCAAAAATTTGATATGGTACTGCTATATTGAAATAATTTTCAGAAATTTTATTCCTTCGATTAAACCCTGAAGAAAATATCTAAGAAGATTGTGTAAAAATTCGAAACCGATCGGTCGAGTCGTTTCGGAGAAATCTAGCTCACCGACTTTAAATATGCCGTTTCGAAAAAAACGTGTTTTCAAGTTTCAAACGACGTTTACACTCAGTTTTTTTTTTTTGATGCATTTATCTTCGTGAATATTTATCGGATCAACTTGAAATTTTCACAGATTCTTTGAAAATACTAACTGGATATAACCCCTTTCTATCTTTTTACACCTAATATCTATAAGTAACGAATTTGCAACATTGTTTCATTTTTTTTTCTTTTTTAAAATAAAGCTTTTCTGGTTAATAATTTTTTATATGGAGCGCCCACCTTAAGTTCAATGCGTTTTATGTTTATCTCCTTATGTACATTAGGAAACACGGGACTGTTTTCCACTGATTTTGAAAATTTTCCATAGGGGTTAATGTTTCCATTCAGTTTACAAACATTCATTTCGTTTTAAAGACTTAACTTTTTTTTTGAAAACAAAGTAAACAGTATTTTATTAAGAAAAAATTTGAAAAAAAGAGAAATAATTCACCAAATTATTTAGGATAATGCCTTAAATTAAAAACACTCGTACCAACTTTTTAAAATAATATATGGTATGCAATGAGTCATACATCAGTATAAATAGATATATATTGTATTTTTTATACTGTAATATTTTTGGGGGCCACCTTTGACAAATTAAAACGTTAACCCGGTGTGAATGAACCTATATGGAGTTTACGTAGCCAGTGAACCAGGGCGTGTGGTACCCCCTTTTGATATATTTCTTATATACATGATATAATAAATCGTGACACTGACATTATCGTCACTTTGGATTGCAAAATAGTGGCTGTACTTAAAATACGTAACAAAGTTAGGGGGAGGGGGGATCAAATCATAATGTAACTATTTGTTATGGTACGAGGGAGAGGGTCCTTGATGATTTTAAAAAATATTTAAATTAAAATTCGCGTGCTTGACTTGATTGTAGCTAACTTTTAATATTTTGAAAGGAGCGCGTTGCGACCGTTTTCGTATTAAAAGATCACTCAACCTACACAAATTTCCAACCTGATTAAATGGCTCAAGATTTTCAACCATAATACTCAAAAATTCAAAAAAGAAAAAATTATGTACAAAACACGCGGAAGTTCGTTCAATATTTTGTTACAATCTGTTACATAGGGGGGTAGGGGTTGAAAAGTCATTCTAAATGCGTTACGTAATTTAACTACAGCCCCATGGTTATATTTTAAAAGGAACATTAGATATTAATATTAGAGGAGAGAAGATAGTGACTTTTAAAGATATAAAAATGTACTAAAATGCCTTTTTTTTAAGTAAAATTAATTACAATCGAAAAGTCATTAATAAAATTTAAAATAATTGGAATTTTTATGTTTTTATAAACATAAATAATGAAATTTTTATGAAAACTTAACATTTACCAAGAAAATGTATTATTAAGGTACTTAAGATACTGAAAGCTCTAAGTACTACCATTCATGGTACACTTTTTCATGGAATCACCCTTAAAGTTTTTTAAACAGTTATATACAAATTTTCTGTGCGATAGAGTTGGAAATATTAATTTGAAAAAATAAAAATGGATGAGTCATTTTTCCTTTGGGCTGATTCATGAAGATTGCCTTTTCATGAAGTTTGGTTAATTATTTCTCTTTTTTATTCTATTACTCTACTCAAAATAGATGCAATGTCGCTGATTTGAAGAAAGAAAGTAAAACAGCAGCTCTAGAATTGTAGAATAAAAATAACATATTTCACATGCACAAAAAATGCTGATTACGGAAGAGATACAATTTTTCGCAATTTTTTCCAATTTACTATGTCTTTAACTTTACTTTTTATCGTATTTTCGGGAAAATCTACGTGTATATTCAATTTTTCCACGTTCTGGTCGTTTTTTGCAATTTACTCAAAAACTAAAATACAATTTCCTCTCGATCTGTACATTTTGATTTTTCTAGCCTTTCGTATTTTAGCCACTGGTACAGTGGCGAATCCACCCATATGGGCATGATGGGCATGTCCATCACCTAAATAGACTAATGATTTAAAAAAAAAAAAACATTAAATCGCTTCAAATAATGCAGAAACGTGGAAAATCATAAACACATGCAGGTTTCTATTATCCGAATATGAAAATTGTTATTCTACAAGTCAGAGCCTACAAATTGGCATAGCTGCTCTTTTAACTTCTTTAATTTACACCTATTTCGGATGGAGTATACGCTCTGTTCCTATATACAAACCGTCAAGACAGTTGGTAGGATACTCATTTTTGGAGTACATTTTACGAAAAAAGTATCTCACAATTCTGCTAAATATACTGTCTTAAAATTAGGTAAAAAATTCTAAAGTGTAGTTAATGAAAATCAGTACGGTCTCACTAAGCTTTTTGACCATGAGCCGATTTTGATGTTTAACATCTCGTTTTGTTCGTAATTGCATTTAGAAAAGTTCCTTAAATCAATTTGTGGGGCTTCTCTTCCTCTTTTTCGGAAATTATTTCGACTTTTATGCTCCTTAGTTCCTGGAACGTATTAAAAGTAGGATGAAAATACAATTTGGGGACTTTTGGGTGGGGCCGTTGAATTCGAATCCAACCATAAAAAATAAGAAAACTTAAAATGGCGACTGAAGAATTCAGATTTTGATCCCCGATAATATAAAACCGAGTTAAAATAAATATATTAAGAAAATGGTCCTAGAAGCTTTCGAGGTCGCTGAATGCGAATTCAACCATGAAAAATGTGCAAATTCAAAATGGCGACTGGAAAATTTAATTTTGTTACTCGATTAAAACAAATATATCAAGAAAATATTCGCTGATTACTAATCTGAACTTAAAAAGTTTGAAAATCGACAATAGTGGCCGGGAAATTAAGTTCAATTAAGTTTATTTTTCTGTCCAGAAAAACTAGTGGGATATCAGTATATTTTAATTTAAGTGTCCAATTTCTTTAATTTCATGTTTTTGATCGTTCAAAATATGTTTTACGGCGAAAAATTGAATTATCCGGCTGCTATTTTGAACTTTCATATATTATAGAAGTATAGATTTGGATTAAATGATCACAGCAACTCCCAAGGTAGCATTATTTTTGGGATATATCATTTTGTAATTTCTTTTTTGTATTATTGGCAAAAAATTTGTGCCTAAAAACTGAATTTTCCGGCTATCATTGTGGGTTTTCAAACTTTTTAAATTCAGAAGTTCCGCCATTTCGAATTTTCACATTTTTTATGGTCAGATTCGGATTCAGCGACTTGGAAAATCCCCAGAACAATAATATTTACTTGATATATCTATATTTTAATATAGTTACAAAATGGAATTTTCCGTCCGCCAATTTGAATTTTCCAATTTTTCGTGGTCAGATTCGAATTCACCGACCCCAAAAGCCACCAGATTCATATATTCATCTTCATTTATTGTTATTTTTAATACGTTTCAAGAACTCTAGGTCATAAACGTCGAATTTCCGAAAAAGGGTTGGGAAGACCCAAAAAGTAATCTAAGAGACTTTTTCTAAATACAATTACGAGTTTAACGAGTTGTTTAACATGAAAATCGGTTCATGGTCAAAAAACTTCGAACAAAATACATTCATTAACTGCACTACACTAGTTCAATGTAATTTTAGACGAATCATTCTAGCATTCAAAGAGAATTTGTTTATACCTCGACTTATCGGGTTAATTTTTTTTTTTAATGTTCAGGAATTCCCATTTTTATGATCCATTTCTCAAATGTTTTATGCAAATTTTAAAACATTTAAAATATTCAACAAAATGGGTCAAAAACGTATACGCGGTGATTAGATGTAGATTTTGATATATGGATCTTTTTGAACATTAAAAAATAAATTGGTGCCATAAGTCGAAGTACAAAAAAATTCTTCATTTTCACTTTTTATACATTGTATATGAAATATACCAAGATATACCAAGTTTAGTCCCAAGTTTGTTACGCTTAAAAATATTGATACTATGAACAAAATTTTGGTATAGGTGTTCATAAAATCACCTAATTAGTCCATTTCTGGTTGTCTTTCTGCCCGTCTGTCGTCACGATTACTTAAAAATAAAAGGAGATATGCTGAAATTTTTATAGCGTGCTAAGGACGTAAAAAGTGAGGTCGAGTTAGTAAATGAGCAACATAGGTCAATTGGGTGCGTAGGACCCATCTTGTAAACCTTTCGAAATAGAACAAAAGTTTAAATTTAAAAAATGTTCTTTGTACAAAAAAAATAAACAACTGTAGTTTGAAACATTTTTTCGTTAACATCACTGTGTACCCATGAGAACGCAAATTGTGTAGTATGTATTATAATGGGTATATCAGTCATATATGTGTGTGACATGTATGTATATGTAATGTGACAGAGTAATAAACAATATACTCAGTCAACTGTATGTTTTCACTTTTTTTTTGTCTAAAATGATTCCTCTATTTGATGGCAGTATATCGTGCCATCAGGCGTGATGGTTTGTATATGTGATATATGATCATAACTGATTCTTTATATCAAATTGCTCAAATAGTACAATTTTATTTCTTACTTTATTTTAATCAGTAAGAAGCACAAATTTAAAGAAAAAATTTTACTTAAGTAATTATTTTAGTAGTGAATTTTAATGAATTTCGTTTAGTAAAACTTACTCTTTTAATTAAAATTTACTCTGTGATTTTAGGCTTGTGTTTAGTTTGTATTTATAATTCCAATATAAAAATTTTTTCTGTTATGTAGATAAAATGATAAAAATATGTACGGTAATTACTGTTAATGTTTAAAAAATATATATTTATTTAAATAAATACGAAATCTATATTTTATTATGTTGCAAAACAAAAGATAGTCTATATAATTATAATAGTCCCCAGTACAAGGACCTTATAATTTTTTGAAACATACAAATGTAAAACTTGTGTCGATTCCTAGAAATGACGTCACTAAGACTCTCCGTATATACAACTTTGATTTTTGGATAATTTTTTAGTAAAATAAATTTAAAAATTGTGGTCAACTTGTCCGACAAAAATCATGCTGCGTATGGGGTGTCCACCTCCCCAAAAATGTCGATATGACATCACTTTGACTCCTCGTACGTACAAGTTTCATTTTTTGAAATTTGTTTTGTAAAGTTAATTAAAAAATTGTGGTCAACTTGTCCGACAATAGTTATGCTGCGTATGGAGTGTCCACCACCTCGAAAATGTCGATATGACGTCATTATGTCTCCCCGTACATACATGTCGGACAAAAATAACAATGATAGGTAATAGTATTCTAAATGTAAATGTCGACTCGGCCGACAAATATATTGAGTTAAATATACTTAGTCCGACCAAAAAATGAAAAAAAAAAAAATATATTTATGGTATATGGGTTCTGACTGAATAAAATATTCACGTATATTATTTAAATATATTAAATTGACATAAAATTTGTCGTATGAAATTACAATCATCTATAAAATAATTTCAATCGGAAAATCTGAAAAAGGTGGCTCGCGTGAAACTATGCCGCGTAAATTTAAATAATATATGGGAATATTTTCATATAAATTATTTTTAGTACCTTAAATTTACAAATTATGAAAAATTTATTGTTTTACAGTTTATAATAATATGTCATGTGTAATTTTTTTAATATATGTGATTAAGATAGTCGGATACATATTTGTTTATATATTTGTCGGACTCATATTTAATTAGTACTTCATTTTAAATCGAAAAATATTAAATTTAAAGTTGTATGTACGGGGAGAGATAATGACATTATATCGAAATTTTCGGGGTGGTGGACACTCCATACCCAGCATGATTTTAGTCGGACAAGTTGACCACAATTTTTAAATTAACTTCACTAAACATTTTTCAAAAAAGGAAACTTGTATGTATGAGGAGTCATAGCGACGTTATAAGGATATTTTTGGGGTGGTGGATATCCCATACGCAACATGATTTTTGTCGGACAAGCTGACCAAAATTTTTAAATTAATTTTATTAAAAAATTTCCAAAAATCAAAGTTGTATATACGGAAAGTCATGGTAACGACATATCGATAATTCCAAGAATCGAGCATTCGAAAACGCAACAGCGCCGAAACTTTTCGTACTAGAAAAGTTTGTTGGACTCATCGCAAAAAAGGCACTCAGAAAGTTTTTACATTTGTGTGTCAAAACAATTAAAGGTCCTTGTACGGGGGACTATGACAAAAAAGTCTAAAAATATTTTATTGTATTTATAGTGCAGAGTTTTTAGACAGGGTAGGTAGAAATTTTTAAAAGCTACTATATAGTAAAAAATACTGCATGTTGGTTTTGGTTCATCGTCATGGTGAGTAAATAATGATATAGGTATTTGTAACCACAAATATCCATAGATTGGCTGAATATCTATTAATTTCAGAAGTGTTGAATGTATATTAATCCTTATTTTTTGATAATGAAAAATTTCACATTATTATTTCGATTTTCAATTTTCAAATAAATATTTCTAACATTCTTGATTCCGAATTCCGAATGAATCTTATACGCTCAGCCAAATCTATGGATTAAAAATTATAAACAATCCGTTAAAAAAATTAAACCGCCATTTTTGACGGTATTTTGCGATTTTCTCGTAAAATATACGTTTCTTAATTAAACTCAACTCATTCGATAAAATTTTTTTGTAGGATGTTTTGTTTGTTTGTTTGTTTTTTTTTTTGTTTTTTTGTTTTTTTTTTTTAAAATCAAAAAACCCTATTTTTCGACTTTTATGAATTTTTTAGGCTATGTTGTACTGCAATAACTACATAGATGCAAACTATAGTATGTTTTTAAAGATGTACCAATCTTCACGATGACATTTTTTTACAGTTAAAAGAATATAATTTTCTACAGTTTATTCTACATTTTAGTGAGTGGAAAGCCGTGATAGTCAACGCCTGATCTAGGGCATGACACTCATCATCATCAATGGACTTATGATATGCTTTAACAATAGGGTTATGTTTTTGTTGACATCAATTTTTCAAAAATTTTTATACCTTGTATATATGTAATATATATCAAGGTATAATAAGTTTAGTCCCAAGTTGGTAAGCCTAAAAATATTGATGCTACGAAAAAAAATTTGGTATAGGTGTTCATAAAATCACCTAATTAGTCCATTTTCGGTTGTCCGTCTGTCTGTCTGTTGACACGATAACTCAAAAACGAAATGGGTTATCAAGCTGAAATTATTATAGCGTGCTCAGGACGTAAAAAGTAAAACTAAGTTCGTAAATGAGCAACATAGGTCAATTGGGTCTTGTAAACCGTTAGAGATAGAACAAAAGTTTAAATGTAAAAAATGTACCTTATAAAAAAATAAACAACTTTTGTTTGAAACATTTTTTCGTAAACATCACTGTTTACCTACGAGGGCGCAAATTAGACGCAAATTTTATAATATGCATTATATTGCATACTATCAGTTGTATGTGTGACGTGTACGTATGTGTAATGTGAAATTGTAATCAATACTGCCTATACATGGTATTTCAACAATTAACTCAATTAATTGTTTGTTTCCACTTGTTTTATTTTGATTTTCATAAAAATTTCAATTAGACTAATTAGTTAGTAATTAGAATTAGTTGAGATATTCTTGCAATTAAAAAAGTAATTGCAAGAATAATTAACGAGCTGTATCTTGTTAACGCTACACCGACTTTAAAAACTGCAACATTCTTTTCGAGTTTCATCATTTTTCGCTTTGCTCTCCGAATGCAGTAGTTTTTTGGGGCCTATTTCGTATTTAATTTACACATATACGAGAAAAATTGAATGAATGCTAATATTTGGTCTGAAAAAGTTTTACATTATTTTAAAAGTTTTTAAAAGGTTCAACAAGAAAAAAAGCATCTATATATTTTATACGTAATTATAATTTATAATAGTTAGAATAAAAATAACTTTAATTTCGACGTGGTTAAATATAGCACAATGAAAATAAATATCTGAAAGGAAAAAATTCATGCATCTTTGAAATTTTCCACTTCCACTGTTTATTAGATTTTTTGGGGGGTTAGGGGGTTTTAATCAGTTTTTTTACAAATTACAAAAAACTATGTATCAAATAAGAAAAGTTCAACAATTGTGCACATTTTAGTTAATTTTTGGTTTTTGTTTTTTGTTTTTTTTTTTTACTTTCTAGTTTTAATATTGACCGAAATATGCCAATTTTAAGATGGAATTATGCAAGAAGGCGAAGGGGCTGAGAAATGGATACGGTCCCTTGACACTAAATTAACTTACATATAATTCTTCATACTTCTGCTAAGTGCACAAAAATCAATTAGAAGAGGCTGCTACGTTGCACAAAGTGTTAAAAAAAGAAAGGAGCAGAGATGGGAACACCGAAGTGTGATTTTCAAGATCTTAGAGTAAAACGAACCATGTTTTTGAAATAAAACGCGATACTGTTCTACGCTCTTAACTTGCTGCTAAGTACCTAATTTTGTATGTGGAAAGTATACTTCTACCATGTCTTTTGTTCGTCGTTGGTGCGCTTAAATGTCACAGATTTTTTGAATTTCTTTTTGGACCATATTGATTTTTAATTTTGCGACTTTTTAATAATTGCAACGCCTGGTGTCTGAATTATTTCAGAATTATATTTTTCATTTTCGTTGTATTTAAAACAATTTTTTTATTAATGAATGTTCCTTCTTAAGATTTTTCACTGAGTGATAAGTGTCGTAAACGTAACACAGAAACAAGTGTTATATATTATCGATATAACGATCTATAAGGTAAATTTCAAGTTATCGACAGTGATTTTGGTATTGCATTTAAAAGCATATATATTTTAGATATGCAACTAGATTAACCACAACGCTGGATGTCTTCTTGTTCGTCGTTGGCGCACTTAAAAATCAGAGATTTTTTTAATTTGATTTTTTTGACCATATTGCTTTTTAATTTTGCGACGAAGTCGTTAAATTAGTAAAATAAAAATTTGACCAAAATATAAATGTCCATTGTTCATATCCGAATTTCAGTTAGTTTATTAATCTCCAGAAGACAAATGATGAAGATTATTTGCTATTTTTGTTTGAGTAAGCTTCAGTATATACAAGTATTGATCTCCAGTACGGAGATGTTGGTTATTATTGGCGCACCAGGTGAGAAATCTGTTACCTATTGAAAAAATTTTATTATTTTTTTAAGTCGTTAGTAAAAAACTGAGACTGAAATTCATTATAACTACAACGTCTGTGGACTGAATTTTTTCAGAATTATATTTTCTTTTTCGTTGTATTTTAAACTATTTTTTAATAATGAATGTTCCTTCTTAAGATTTTTCACTGAGTGATAAGTGTCGTAAACGTAACACAGAAACAAGTGTTATATATTATCGATATTATGATTTTATAAGTTAAATTTCAAGTTATTGACAGCGATTTGTAAGATATATTGCATTTGATAACATATATATTTAAGATATGCAACTAGATTAACCACAACGCTGTTAGTCTTCCTGTTTCATGCGCTTCGTCCGCTGTTTTATCGGCATGTTCGTTTCCAGAGATCCCTGAATGACCTGGGACTCATAGAAATGTGATGAGGAATTTTTTATTGAGTAGTTGATGTGTTTTGAATTGATTTTTTTGTATGATTGACATGTTATTATAAGTGTTTGTGATGACTTTTATTACGCTCATAAAGTCTGTGATAATAATAATTTTTTTATTATCTTCATCTTTTTCGATTTGGCTTAGCGCTTTATATATGGCGATAGCTTCTGCGGTGAAGTTCATGGTGGTAGTATGGAAGTATGTGATGGTAGTATGTTCTATTTGTGTGTAGAATCTACTGTTGTAAACGCACAGGCCGTTGACAGTGTTTTTTTGGAGCTATCCGTATAAATGTTTGTATATTGCTGGTATCTTTCTATTGTTTTGTGAAATATTTGTCGATTAACCTGTGTTGGAGTTGAATTTTTTTGATTTTTCGCTGTGTGTGACGTTCGTATTTATTTCTTTATTGATCTAGGGCGGTGTAGGTTTTGAGTTTTCTGTTTTATAGATATTGGATAGGATTTCTTGATTGGGAAGGTTGAAGGATTGTATAGCATGATCAATTTGAAGTGAGATGGGCTTCAGCAATGATTTTCGTCTGTTGTATATTTGTTGACGAAACAGCATTATTCTTCTTGGGAATTCTGTGTCATCCATAATCCTGCTGAGCTCTTGTTGTCCTTGATGTGCACGTTCAAAACTGAATCTATCGTTATATTAACTTTGCCTTAGTTTTTGCGTCGTTTTTATTTCAAAATCTACTACAAAACACCACTCGTCATAATTTTCCCTGCCTTTTAAGTTTGGCACACCAATATGAAATTATTGCACCACTTATCTTTTTTCAGAACGAAAAACAAACTGATAAACCGTAATAAGTCTCTTGTCACAACATTCAATGACGAAGCAACATTATTTTTCTTGAATATCCTGAGTCATTCATAACCCTACTGAGCTCTTGGTGTCGTTTATGTACACGTACAAAACTGAATCTGCTGAGCTCTTAGTGTTCGTGATGTACACGCAGAAAATGTAATCTATGGTTTTATGAACTTTGCCTTAGTTTTTGCGTCGTCTGTCGTTTTTATTTCAAAATCTGCCACAAAACAATACTTGTCATAAATTTTCCCTGCCTTTTAATTTCGGCACACTAATAAGAAATTATTGCATACTTAGCTTTTTTCATAACAAAAAATAAACTGATAAACCGTAATTAGTCTCTAGTCACAACATTCAATGATGAAACAATATTATTTTTCTTAGACATTCTGAGTCATCCATAATCCTGCTGAGCTATTGGTGTCCTTGATGTGCACATACAAAACTGAATCTCTCGATATATTGTATTTGCCTTAGTTTTTGCGTTGTTTCTCGTCTTTATTTCAAAATCTGTCACAAAACACCACTCGTCATAATTTTCCCTGCCTTTTAATTTCGCCACACTAATAAATAATTTTTTTTTTTTATACATTGTATTTCGAACAGATAATGTCATTTATACAGTAAGCTTAATAAATAAAAGTAATTACAATAATCCTTATATATTTATTATATTTGGTTTGTAATCGCATAGAGTATTTGGTATCGCATATTGTGTCCTTAATGTGGCCCATAATGTTATTTTTAGTTCTTTGGTTAGTGAACTTTTTACAGGTTATCAAGATGTGTTGTACGGTGACAGGTTCTTTGCCAATTGAGCATATAGGAATTGGACCTTTTTTCATCAGGTGTTGATGTGTAAGCTTCGTATGACCAAGCCTCAGCCGCGTTAGTATTACTTGTTTTTGTCGGGCGAGTTGAGTTGAGGTTTTCGATAAGTTTGCGTCACCTTTTTATTTTTCTTAGTTTGTTGTTGGTGACGTTTTTCCAGTCGTTGTTGCGTTTTTCCTTCAGTTTGTGCTTTATGTGATTAAGAAAATCGTCCTTTATAGATTTATTTGTTATTGTTCCTGTTTCATCCGCTTCGTCCGCTGTTTTATCGGCATGTTCGTTTCCAGAGATCCCTGAATGACCTGGGACTCATAGAAATGTGATGAGGAATTTTTTATTGAATAGTGTCTTTTGGTCAACTCTTGATCTTAACGCTCTTAATTGAAAGCACACTCTGCTCAATCTTACACATAAGGTGTCAATATGAGATTTCCAATTCATTCCTGAATCTATTTCAACTCCTAGAAATGTCGTTTTACTTACAAACAGATTATGCGTAAAGGTGACTCCACCACCAAAAAACACAATTGCTGTTTTGTTACGATTTAGAAGCAAATCGTTTTCATGGCACCAGCTGTCCATTAATTCCAGTACATTGTTAATGACTTTCATAAGCTCATCGGTATCTTTATGTGAAAAAACGATGGTCGTATTATCGGCAAAGAGTGCAACTTTACAAAATAATTTACTAAATGAATTTGGCAAGTCATTAATAAATAGGAGAAACAGCAATAGCCCAAGAATAGACCCTTGTGGGACTCCAGACCTGATTGCATCCCAATTTGACTTGAAAGTATTTCCGTCTATGTTTAATGCAACAAAATTGAGCTCTATTAGATAAATATGACTCTATAAGTTTATAACATGGGCCACGAATACCATATGCATAAATTTTGGAGAGAAGTAAATTATGATTCACGCGATCGAAGGCTTTAGAAAGATAAAAAAATAAAGAGGCTAGTTTAAAACCTTCATTAATTTTCGTGAGAATATGATCCGTGGCGGCAAATAGCATTTGTAGTTCTTGTATTTTCTCGATATCCAAATTTATCGGGTGTCAATATGTTGAACCGAGTTCGAAAATTTGAAATTTTATTGAATATAACTTTCTCTAGAACTTTGCTAAATATAGGTAAACATGATATCGGACGAAAATTAATGACATCCATGTTATTGGGTTTCTTTTGAAGGGGTACTATTCGTGCTAATTTGCCACGATCAGGAAAGATTCCCTCCCTCAACATACAATTAACAATTTCGACTAAAGGAGCCAATAAGGTTTTTGAAACCGATTTTAAAACGTTACTGGAAATGCCTAAGTAGTCCATGGAGTCTTTGCATTTCATACTTCCAATAATTTGTTCTATGTCACGGGAATCGATTTCATCAATAAAAATAGTTTTTTCAAAATTTTTTATTTCAATTATGTTTTTGGCGTTATTATCCTGACCAATAGCAGAGCCCAAATTAAAAAACACTCATTTAAAGTGTCGACCATGGACATAGGGTCGCATATTTCAATATTATTTATACTTATGTGTTTAATGCCCCTAGATATGTTTAAAGTTTCATTTTTTATAATGTTCCATGCAACTTTGGGATTGTTCTTCGTGTTCTTTAATTTTTTGGTCAAGGAAATTTTCTTGGCCATTGTAATAACTTTCTTGTATATTTTTTTGTACTTTTTGACATAATTTAAAAAATTTTTATTTTTTGCCGTTTTTTTTCGAATATTGATTACTTTAAAGTTTTGGGACGATTTTATTTATACAGGTCTGGAATAATTATAAATTCTAACATTTGAGGAAGGACATGTCAAATCATAGTAGTACACAAAGGTATTTAAAAAACTATTAAATTTGTTATTAATATCTTTACTCTCAAAGACTAGTTCCCATTTTTCCGTCTCCAAATGCCGGTTGAGTTTAACAAAGTTTTCCTGAGTTATATGACGCTTTTGAATTATTTTACATTTCTTAGATTGTGGTTTCAAAGCACTTAATTGCAGAACAATGGCGTCATGATCGGAAAATGCGCAGTCTTCCACATAAGCACAGAAGTTTGGTAAATTAACGAAATAATTATCTAACAAGCTGGAAGAGCTTGTAGTAATTCTTGTTGGCTTATCAGTAATTGCCAATTTACTGTCAAAAGTTGTTAACAAATTAACTAATGTCTTAACCTTCTCATCCTGAATATCTAGTTGATTTATATTAAAATCGCCACAAACCACAAAGTGTTTTTTTTCACTTTTAATAATTTTAAGACATTGTTCCAATCTACTAAAAAACGTTTCAATATTACCACTAGGTGGTCTATAAATACAAACTAGTACAATTGACTTATCATCAATAGAAGCTTCGATAGCTGCGCATTCAAAAACTTTTTCAATGCTTAAATTATTCAGATTCTCTTTTACTTTTATTTTTCCAACAAAATTGTTCGAAGTTAAAATTAAACACCCGCCATTCTTAAAATCCTTTCTACAAAAGTATGATATGGGAGCATAATTCTTAATCTGATAAAAACTCAATTCATCCTCATTTAGCCAGTGTTATGTTAATAAGTGTCGTAAACGAAACACTAAACGAGTGTTATATATTATCGAAATTACTAATTATAAGGTAAGTTTCAAGTTAACGACGATGATTTGTAAGATACATTGCATTTCATAGCACAAATATGTTATATATGTTACTAGATTTACCACTATGGCTGAGTTCCTTCATCTTTTAACACAACATTTGAGTTCTTAGTCCTGTTGAAAAAGAACTTTTAATGATAACTTTTTTCACAAAAGCTTTTAAAAGCATTATCTGTTCGAAATACAATATTTTGTTTTTATTATGATTGGCTTTGGCTTTCGATGTTTCTACAATGCAATTTTTCCAATTTTGAATTCCTTTGTAAATACATATGTCGGTGGGTTTTTTTGAAATTAACATGGATATGGAATTGTATTTATAATTTTATAATACAACTCAATAAAATTACTTTCGACTTGATTCTGAATAAATCTTCATACCAAATGTTTTTGTAGACTCTTTTTTCTTTATCCAAGACTTCCTCTTTAAATACGGAAAAAATTTAATTAGTAAAAACAAGTAACATTTGCTTTTTCTTCTCTTTTATTTTATTTTCATTTATTTCATGCGCTGACCATTTGATTCACGAACCACCTGCCAGAATAATCCTCAAAAAGAAGAACTTTATTTTTTCATGTTAGGTTAGAGAAAATTTGAGAGGTCAGTATTTTTGAAAAGTCTTGATATAATTCAAATCAGGTCATTTATACGTTACGAAAGACACTACGTTTTCTTATTTTGGTTAAACTTATTCGTTATCAGTTCGCGAACCACCTGTCAGAATAATCCTCAAAAAGAAGTACTTTATTTTTTCATGTTAGGTTAGAAAAAATTTGAGAGGGCTGTATTTTTGAAAAGTCTTGAGATAATTCAAATCAGGTCATTCATACGTTACGAAGGACACTACGTTTTCATATTTTGGTTAAACTTATTCGTTATCAGTTCGCGACCACGTGTCAGAATAGTCCTCAAAAAGAAATATTTTCTTTTTTCATGTTAGGTTTGGAAAATTTGAGAGGTCAGTATTTTTGAAAAGTTTTGCGCTAATTCAAATCAGGTCATTCATACATTACGAAGGATATTACGTTTTCTTATTTTGGTTAAACTTATTTTTTGTCGTTATTCTATTATTAACGATAATGCTATATACATTTTAAAAACCCCCAACAAAATTAAGTCAGTAAAGCAAATTAGCAGTTGTCGGAAAAATAAAAGGAAGTCGGAAAGTAACATACAGAATAATTTTGAGGTGCCCGATAGTGATTTCTAGTTATTTCAATACTTAAGGTTGAACTAGTGGAAAAACGATTCGACTAGCTAAAATGATGAAAGGTAGCTAGTCATAACTGTAAGTAATGGCCGATACAAAAGAAAGTACTTAAGCATTTCGAGCTGCCTTATGTAAAGAGGTATTAAGAATAAGATTAAGAGTAAAATCAAAATTTAGAGCTATATTGGAGTTTTAAGTTGGTAGTAAAACCTTTATTATTTAAGGGTTTAAATTTTTGGACAAACGGCAATGTTTGATATACTTTTCAATATCTTGTTTTATTCCTTTCCAGAAACAACGTTTGCTTATTTTTTGATATTTACTTGTAACACCTGTGTCCTCCAGATAATATATTTATTAGGGGCACGACCTACAATTTATAGAAGAGCTTGTGGACTGTATGAAAAAATTTCAGTTTCTTGAAAAATTAAATTTATTAAATATTAAAATATAATATATAGACTTTTTCAATTTACTACAATTCTACCACAATTGTTTGACAGATAAATTTTTTGTATTAGTTTGTTTTTCAAAGCCACCTTGAAACCTAAATTCACCCCTTGAAACACGGTTTTAATAAACGGACCATAACATTAAACACAAATTAATCATAAAAGAGGAGGAAATATAATGTTCACATGTCACGACGTTTAGAGTTGTATTTTCCCTTTTTTGAACCACTTCACAGTGTTTCGTCTAAAGCAAGCTGGCGGGACAAAATTATTTTTTGATTGTTTATGTATTTTACAGGTATATTGTGCTATTTTAAGAGAGAAAAAACAATTGGTATACAGTAATGTATGTAGACCGTAGATCGGTATTGATATCACAATTTCGCACGTTTCATCACCATTCCCGTGATGAAATACCTACTTTAGGTAGAATTTATCATTTATGCTACCTTCAGGTAGATGTTAACATTAAAAAAAAAACAAAAAACATATGAATTGCCAAAAACTATATTTGATTCGGTTTCAATATTTTTTCAAATTTTTATATATTAAATTAACTAAAATATGGTAAGAATTAAATAAATAGCTAAGATACTAAGAAATAATAAAAAAACTTAAAAATGTAGGTTAGTTGCTAAAAATATAAAACTTAAAACGAGTAACATATTCTATATTAATATATAATATTAGTTTTTTCGAGTTTCCAACAGATCTACTACTCTTCGTCTCTTTGTTTTCATTAATAAATCATCAAATGACTTTTTCGGTCGGTCTATATTCTGACCTCCTTAGGTCGTTGAAGACGTTGAAGGGCACGGCTGGTTTACACATACAGTTAATTCCATACCGCACCCATCCAACCAGTTTTTATGTTTTATTAAAAATATTTCCCTATTGCATTTTGAAGATGCTCACTTTTCACTAAATTTGGGGGAAAAACTTGAGATTTTCATCTTTAGTTTTCTTGTAGATTCTTTTCATTCAGGATATGTTTCTCTACATTTCATTCAGGCTATGTTTATTACATAAAACATCAAAAATGCGATGAATTCTTTCACTTTTGTCATATTTTAGCCAGTCTTCGAAAAATCCGATTTCATCGTGGTTATGACTCGCTCTGAAAAAAGGCCAATATTGGATATATTTTTATACAAAAAGTTGCAAAAAATATTAAGTATTTCTATCATGGTAATCTAGGCCATGGTACACTAAAAATGTGGGTGATTTAATTAAAAAAAAAACAAAAAAAAAAAAACATAAAAATAGAGTACATACCTTCAACTTAATGATCCATCACGGAAATCACTTTCCACTATACCACAAATTTTAAGATATGCTATCGAAAGTGTAAAATAATTCAACTGATTTGCAAATGCAAAACTACCTTTGTTATCACTGTACTTTGAACACAAACACCTACCTGGATGGGATTTTACCCCAATGATATCTTCGAATTCGGTACCTACAAAGGGTTGTTTACATAATGTTCTTATCATTTTTTTGGAATTGCGTCATGACTTTTGTCCCGCTAGCTCCATTTAAACGAAACACTGTGCACTTATGGGTTTGTTGAAGTTGATTTAAGTATTCCTTTGACCAAAGGCGCTAGAAATGTTGAACCATTTGCTGCATTTGTGTCCACCTGGGCAGTCGAAACACATTTCTTTCTTCTCCACAAGGTTCTGGGATTGCACTTAAGGGTCGACCGATCAAGAAACGGCCGGGGGTCAGAGCAAAAAGATTATTTGGATTGTTTGACAAACTAGTCAGTCGACGAGAGAGTGTAAAAACCGTATGAATATGATCTTGCGACATAAATTTTTCTCGAGGATCACGCAGTGCATGATCAGCACCAACAAAGTTAGTATAATTATCACTGTAAATTACACTAAATTTACCGCGACGAAATACAAATCGCCGAAGAGTTGCTAAAAGCTAAAAAGGAATTGGTGGACAGTTCCTTTACGACTTCTAAATGAACATCTTTCGTACTAAGGCACACGAATATACACCAATAAGCTTCAGATGTAACCTTGGAACGAATCTTGTATTTTATTGATACCGGGCCAAAAAAGTCCACACCACAATGGATAAATGCACTAAATTGATATACTTTAGCATATGGAGGATCACGCAGTGCATGATCAGCACCAACAAAGTTAGTATAATTATCACTGTAAATTACACTAAATTTACCGCGACGAAATACAAATCGCCGAAGAGTTGCTAAAAAGGAATTGGTGGACAGTTAGTTTACGACTTCTAAATGAACATCTTTCGTACTAAGGCACACGAATATACACCAATAAGCTTCAGATGTAACCTTGGAACGAATCTTGTATTTTATTGATACCGGGCCAAAAAAGTCCACACCACAATGGATAAATGCACTAAATTGATATACTTTAGCATATGGAAGTTGGCCAACGAGTTGGTCCAATAATTTCGGTTTTGTATGAAAACAACGAAAACACTCCCTTACAACACGTTAAGCTAAAGATTTTCCTGACACAATCCAAAATGATTGTCGCACAATATTTAGCAATGCTTGAGGGGCTGCGTGTAAATTGTGAACATGCTCATGTTTCATTAATAATTCACTGAATTTATGGTTTGCGGGAAGTAGTAGTTGATGTCTTTGTTCATAAGATAGGGACGCATGTTCGAGGCTGCAATTTCTTATCGGTTCACTTTCACATGACCTCCACAAAATACGCTGCAAGTCTCGTTGATGATTCGTCACTTAAATTTGCCGATACATTTTGCAGATATCACCCGTAATTACCACTTGTTGATGTTTCCTGACCAGTTAGATAATCGATAATAAATCTTGCTGCACAGCAGGGCCTACTGCGGGTACATCATTTAATGACATGCCAGTTTTCGACTTATTTGATGCGTTGAACACGATGCGCAATTTTGTAGTGGTACTGCTAGGTATCACCACCGCATGGTGGGGTAAATAGTATTCCATTTCATATCTTGAGGAATTATTCACCACTTCCATGTGATTCAGATTGATATATTGTTCCACAGATTCACGATATTGATTTTTCAGGTCTGAATTTGAATTCAATCAACGTTCCAAAGAGTTGAATTGGAACATTGCACTTGTTTTGGAATCGTCTAAATTGTGTATGTTTTAATTCACGGGTAAGTTGAAAACATAATGACCATCTGATTTACAGGATTTGTAAATAATGTTCTTCACACCGTTTTTCTTCTAATGTGTACTTTTTTCACGAAGGTTATCGTCTTCGATTTCCCAGAATTTTAAAATTTGCATGTCAAAATTTGTACCATCTTCAAAGAATGAGCTGATACTGATGTCAGCGATCATCACATAACCAAACACAGTAGATTGTAATGCGGGTAAAATTTTAGAAATTAAGACACTCATATCAGTCATTAGATTGTTGTAAATTTCTGCACCTATTAGCATGTCCACCTTCCCTGTTCGATAATAGTCAGGGTCAGCTAGTACCACATCGCAATTTTCACTGAAGATAAATCTACTTCACATCTTGGGATATCATTTGAAATTTTGGGTAAAATAATAAAATCTAAATTTATGTGAAAGTATGATGTCATCGATTTGATTTTGGTTGTTACTTGATGTTTTATCGAGGTTACTTGACTTCTAATGCCCGCTACAGATAAAAAAAATTCCAAAACTCTGTGTACATCGACCTTTGCATCGCGGTGTATATCGAGTGAGAACTAAGCCGACTAGCCGAACTTCAAACATTGTCGATTTAAAGTATTTTTTTTGAGACGACGCAAGGTTGAAAAGGAGCGTTTATTCGTCGCTTTTGTCACAGGTAAAACTGCCAGAACGCGAAGCATATAGTAGGCATTCGAAAACGCATCTTTATTGCAAATATCGAGTGCTTCGAGTGAATTTTTGACACCCCATCCGACAATGCGTTTTCACCAAAGTTGAGTTCATAATAATGCTATCAAAAACAAGGGTTCCTTTTCATAGGAACAACATATATTATTAAATAAGAGTGTATTATTTTTATTAAAAATATTATCTATATTTTAATTAAATGAAATAATACAGTAAGACCAAAAAAAAATAAAACATTATTAAGTTTCTGATACAAATATAAGCGATTGAAATGACAAAAACTAACTAACTAACTTCATAAAATTCAATTTAATTTATATTCTATGGGGAATCGGTCAAGCAGGGAGTTTCCAATTTCAGACTGTAGGTGGCGCGCAAGTGAGAGTGGTACTTCTAGCGGAAACTTTCAAATGCGTACGCTTCGTTCTGCTTGGTTTGGTGTTGACAGTTACGACATAACCTACACAAACATTTTATAAATGTAAAGAAATGCATTTCTTTAATTAATTACCCCAGCGCTCACTTGACCGCGGGTTGGTATGTTCGTATGTTAATTGTTGTTACTATAGATTTTGTATAAATAGCTTTTGTATAAACCATAATAAAAACTAGATATAGTTTGATAACTCGAGAGGGAATAAATGTCATTGTGAGAATTGACATTATTGTCGTTTCTCTATTTTCTGGTAATTAAATAATTAATTCCTTTATGTAATTAGTATTAAGATTATTCATGTAATTGATTTATAAAAATAAACTCTATTTTCAGAGCAACACAAGTGTTTATTCAAAAACTGTCATTTATTTCCAAGATTCACATTATAAAACGACAATTTCGTCAAGAAAAAAATAGATAAACAAGAAGAAAGAAATATATTTATATATATACATTAAAACAATGGAAAAATTACAATTCACTTTCAAGCTTTTACCGAGCTCAGATAATAAGTCAAATATTATATGTGTAACTTCAATTGCGACTCCAGATGGGCGGAATTTCGAAGTGCCTGATGACTTAAAACCAGCAAAAAATCACACTTATGTTAATGCAACAAATACTTTTGAGAAAGTCAAAAACTCTTTAAAAAGAAGAAATCAATACAGAAAGGTATGGATTGCATTAGATGAAAATTTAAGGAGTACCTATTTAGATGATGAAGAAAATATTCAATTTGGAAATACCTACTTGGAAGAGACAATCATAGAAAATTCAGTGCAAAACATTTCAACCAATAATGGTGGTGATAATGAAAGCAAATTAAAAAATTTAGCTAAAGTAGCTGAGAGATTCACAATTAATAAATTTTCTAACAGAACATCAAACGCCTCACAGTGGTTGAAGGAGTTTGAACAAGAATGCACAAGGTTTGGTATAAATCAAGAAGAAAAAAAAATAGAAATCTTGAAGTTCTTATTAGAAAAACAATGTCACGATTGGTATAGCAGCATGCTAATAAAATATACCGTAGAGTCCAATTGGAACACATGGACTGCAAAATTTCTTGAAACTTATGAAATTAAAGGTTGGTCACAAGTTAAATATGCCTTTAATTTTAGATACCAGACGGGCCCAATATTAGAATATGCAACAAAGAAGGAGAGGTTGATTCTTGAAGTGAATAGAAACATAGATGATTCTACAATGATATACTTAATAGTAATGGGATTACCGGACAATATTATGAATAAAATAAAAAAAGAATCACTAAAGACAACCACAGATTTATTTAAAGAGATTAGCCAGTATGAGTTCTTAGCAAGGAAGAAAGAAACAGAGAAACAAAAAACAACAAAATCAGATTATAAAGAACCAGGTCAGAGAACTCCGTGCTCTATATGCAATAGATTAAAAAAAGGAGTACGTTATCACCCAGAGAATAAATGTTACTACAAAGAAAATGATTATACAAAAAGAGTTCAAACAGTAAACAATGCTATTGATGCAGAATTAATTGAAGAAGAACAAAAAAACGAATAATGCCATTAATTGCAGTCAAACTACTAATTAATGATATAACAGAGGTGCTAGGAGTATATGATTCAGGTGCCAATATTTCATTAATTAATTCAAAATTATTAAAAATAAAAGAAAATAAAAATAATAATAATCAGATTAATTTAAAGACAATTAATGGTAATCAAAAAACTTGTGGTTTGACTAAATTAAAAATTAAAATATTTAACATAGAAAAATTAGTTTGTTGTCATATTATTGATAATGAAGATTTCAAATACGATTTTTTAATCGGATTAGATTTAATAAAAGAGTTTCATTTAACTCAAGATGAAAACCTTGAAATAAAACAAGGAAGAGAAAAAGATGATGTAAAGAAAATTGATAATAAAGATATTACATCAAATTTTGAGAAAATAGAAAAAGAGTGTTTTAAAAAAAGTTCAGTGAACTTTAACGAGCACATAGAAAATACAGAATATAATATTGACAAAAATTTATCAGAAGATGAAGAAAGAGAAATAAAACTTCTAATCGATAAAAATAAAAGTTTGTTTGCAAAAGATAAATATGATATAGGCACAGTAAAAGAATACGAAGCCAGAATTGACCTAACGGTAGAAAAATATTGCAGCAAAAGACCCTACAGATGTTCGATTGAAGATAGAAAAGAAATTGAAACACAGATATCAAGATTGCTAGAGAGAGGACTAATAGAAGAATCGTACAGTCCATTTGCGGCTCCGGTAACACTAGCAGGAAAAAAAGGTGAAGGTAAAACAAGAATGTGCATAGATTTCAGGGATTTAAATAAAATAATTGTTCCTCAAGCACAACCGTTTCCGATAATAGAAGATCTTATGGTAAAGACAAGAAATTGCAAATATTTCTCAAGTTTAGACATAAACTCTGCTTTTTGGTCTATACCATTACGAGTTGGGGATAAAAAAAAAAACGGGATTTGTGACTCAAGAAGGACATTATCAATGGACAGTGATGCCATTCGGTCTAAAGACTTCTCCAGCTATCTTCCAAAGGATACTAAGTAATATTTTAAGGAAATACAAGCTGACAGAATTTGCAGTTAACTATATAGATGATATTTTGGTGTTTTCAAAATCCTTTAATGACCATAAGCAACATTTAGAGAAATTGTTTAATGCAATTAAAATAGAAGGGTTTAGACTAAAATTCGTAAAATGCCATTTTGCAGCAAGCTGGGCAAAATATCTTGGTCACATAATAGAAAATAATACAGTAAGACCATTAAAAGATAACCTAATAGCGATAAAGAATTTTCCAATACCAAAAACGCAAAAAAATGTAAGACAATTTTTGGGGAAAATAAATTTCTACAACAAATACATACCGAAGAGCGCAATTCTTCTGGATCCATTGCATAATTTATTAAGGAAAAACATAAAATTTATCTGGTCAGATAAATGTCAAGAAACATTTGATAAGGTAAAGGAAATGTTATGCTCGCAACCAATTGTGGAAATCTTTGATAATGAACTGCCAATAAAAATCTACACAGATGCAAGTCTACTTGGTGTTGGAGCAACACTTAAACAGATACAACAGAATGGTGAAGAAAAGCCTGTAGCCTACTTCTCAAAGAAATTAAATGAAGCTCAAAAGAAAAAAAAAGCTATCTATTTGGAATGTTTAGCCATAAAAGAAGCTTTGCGTTACTGGCAATACTGGTTGATCGGAAAACAGTTTTTGGTAATCACAGACCATAAACCTCTAGAGGATCTAAACATAAGATCAAGACCAGACGAAGAACTGGGAGATATGACGTACTATTTATCACAGTATGATTTCAAAATAAAATATGCACCTGGAAAAAGTAACGTAGAAGCTGATTGCCTTAGCAGAAACCCAGTATTAGAAGCTAATGCGAATGAAGATGAACAACTTAAAGTTGTAAATTTAATAACATTAAATGAAATAATAATAGATCAAGAACGAAATGGCGATCTACAACAAAAAAAAGAAAAATTAATATTAAGAAATAATGTATATTACAAGATAAATAGCAAATCAGAAAAAATAATAATATCGGAAGACTTTAGTAAGAAATTAATAAAACAGATCCATGAAGAGATGTGTCACATAGGCATTAAACAAACCCAAAGAAAAATTGGTACAACATATACAGCAAGGAATTTGACAACAAATATTAAAAAAATAATAAACAACTGCGAGATCTGTATAAAAAATAAGTCAAGAGGCGCAAAAAAGTATGGTTTAATGTCACATCTGGGACCGGCAACCAGACCTTTTGAAATAGTATCAATTGATACAATAGGGGGTTTTGGTGGATCTAGATCAACAAAGAAATACTTGCATCTTTTAGTGGATCACTTTACAAGGTATGCATTTATAGTGACATCAAAAACCCAAATGTCAAATGACTTTATAAAACTAATTAAAAATACTAATGAAACCGAAAAAATAGAAACACTCCTTACGGATCAATATCCAGGAATAAATTCAAAAGAATTTAAGAAATTCTTAAAAGAAAACAATACAACTATAATATTTACGGCAGTAAACTCACCATTTTCAAACGGATTAAACGAAAGATTAAATCAAACATTAGTAAACAAAATAAGATGTAAAATAAATGAGAAAGGAAAAAAATTAGCATGGACATCAATCGCACATGAATGCGTAAAAAGGTACAATGAAACAGAGCATACAGTTACAGGATTTGCCCCCAAATACCTGTTGAATGGCACAGATGTATCGATATTACCAGATGAACTTAAACATAATAAATCAAAACAAGAGTGGATATCAGATAGATTGATAGCATTAAAAAATACAATTCGGTCACATAAATATAACAAACAACAATTTGATAAACATAGAAAGCAACATGTATTTGAAAAAGGAGATTTGGTCTACATAGAAAATGGAAACAAACTAAACAGAAAAAAATTAGATGAACTGAAAATAGGACCATTCCAAATACTGGAAAAAATATCTGATTCTATTTACAAAATAAACACAGGGCGTGGAAAATTAGAATCTAATTTTTTTCACATAACTAAACTAATACCAAAAGATGTAGAATCTGAAGAAGATGAAAAGAAAAATTAAGAATCAATAGAAGATAGTATTACATATTGAAATATCTTAAAATTTTACTAAATACATAAAATTTTACCCAAAGGGGGGAGATGTAAAGAAATGCATTTCTTTAATTAATTACCCCAGCGCTCACTTGACCGCGGGTTGGTATGTTCGTATGTTAATTGTTGTTACTATAGATTTTGTATAAATAGCTTTTGTATAAATCATAATAAAAACTAGATATAGTTTGATAACTCGAGAGGGAATAAATGTCATTGTGAGAATTGACATTATTGTCGTTTCTCTATTTTCAGGTAATTAAATAATTAATTCCTTTATGTAATTAGTATTAAGATTATTCATGTAATTGATTTATAAAAATAAACTCTATTTTCAGAGCAACACAAGTGTTTATTCAAAAACTGTCATTTATTTCCAAGATTCACATTATATAAATAATTAAATTAAATTAAATGATTGTTTTTAAAATTATCACGTTGCTTATTCCGATTTTAGCTGCACTCTGATACATCTTAAACTGAAAGATGGAGCAGTGCCTTCTCGATTTGCTTGGAACGATTTTGGCCAAATCAATGTTCTGTCTGAGTCCTTGAACAGCGAATACGATGCACCGATGGATGTTGGTGCTTTAGAAAATGAACAGAGCTCATCGTCGCAAGAGCTGGCTTCTGTCGTTGAATGCGAATCGGAGATCAACGTGTACGAAAAATTGATGTCAATGTCGGTGCAAGAAGCGATCGCTTCTCAATATTTAAGGGAAATTCTTGTAAAATGTTTTGATACAAAGAAATGAGTTTGTTATAAAAATTGAAACGAAATTTATTGTTAATTGATATTGCAACGTTGTATTAGGGTGAAATGAACAAGTACTAATAAGAATGGTTGTTAACCGAGATATTCTCTCGAACTAGATTATTCTAGTCACGAATTAACCGTACTCAATCTCATATATGTAACAAGTTCAATTCATTCATAAATGTTTACGTGGAAGCGTGAAAATTAATTAATCTGAAATATAAATCTGAATTAAGAGAAAATAATAAAATCAGTATTTAAAATTCTAATAAATTCGAGTTTTATTCTTCAATAATAAAAAAATGTTAATTCAATTTCGTAACCAATATTCTTTCACAATTATTAAAAAAAAAATAGTCCATACAAAGGCAAAGAACAGAATTATATATACAAGTGACTTGATTCGACAAATTGCGTACCGCATTCAACAAATACAAAATAGTGTAGTAAAAAAAAATATATTACAATAAATGCATACCTAACCTACACAATTTGTCAAACCAAGCGACCATTTTAATTTATACAAAATGATATAGTCCCTATAAAGGAGAGTTAATCATATTTTAAAAGGATTAAAAATAATCCTAAGTTTACTTAATAAACTCTATAAAATATTAAATATTAATGACATAGTCAAAAATACAAAATGATATCGTCTCTATAAAGAGAGTTAACCATATATTAAATGGATTAAAAAAAAATCCAAAAGTTTTTTTAATAAACTTTGAAAGAAATAAATACATATTAATGACATGGTCAAATAATATAAAATGATATCGTCTCTATAAAGAGAGTTAACCATATATTAAATGGATTAGAAGAATCCAAAAAGTTTATTTAATAAACTTTAGAAGAAATAAATACATATTAATGACATGGCCGAATAATATAAAATGATATCGTCTCTATAAAGAGAGTTAACCATATAATAAATGGATTAGAAGAATCCAAAAAGTTTACTTAATAAACTTTAGAAAAAAAGAATAAATATATAAATGACATAGTCTAAAATAATGAGTTAGTCATATCTAAAAGAAACAAAATGTTTCAAAAAAAATTAGCAAGGATGATTAATGCAAAAAAAAAAAAAAAATTAGTTACAATTTTCTCATTTAGAAAAAACAATGTAACAACAAAAAAGGTTCATGTTAAACTATGTTCTGGAGTGTTAAATTCATCACACACCAAGAACACATGAACTTCCCAAAAAAGTTACATAAATCATTCTAATACTATATAAAATAATATTTTTATATCATCTATCTAAAGTTGCTTACAATTCAATAAAATAATCTTATTTGATTGTCATTTAGCACTTAGATTGAATTAAAAGAACAAGTATCAAATTTATTAAAGAAATAAGATAAAGTTCAAAATGAAATTAAAATATTTAATGCATGTTTTTTATTTCTCACCAGAACATTTTGAAATTGAATATTAAATTAAATGACGTTTATACATATCCTTGTTGCTCGAAGAAAGATGTATATATAGTTTCCTTTATTCCATGTTGTTGAGTGTTAAATTGAAGTCATCCTTTTTTTGTTCTGCGTACACTGACTGTATGACATACAGTGACTAGCTTTTATATATGAATTTAAATAGCTGTTTCTATAATTTATATGTTAGCTATGTATACATCTTTCCTTGTCCAACAATTACTTGTTTTTTTCCTTTTTATGAAAAATTCATACATACAAAAATACTGTAAGTATTTTTAATATTTCAGAAATTAAAAATGAAAATAGAAAATGTTAATATTTTTCATAACATATCATTATAAGGATTTTTTTAAGAAAATTAGTTTAACTTATATATATATATATCTGACATCTGTGCATCGGTAAAGTAATTATTAAACTAATGATTGGAGTCTTAGCTAAAAGTGATAATTGATTGTGTTACACTCACCACCTCTAAAAAAAGTTCATCTTATAACACTTCAGCACGTTTTAAGTGTGTGACATGTGTTCTAGTTAATTCGTTAGTTTTTGGATCAATTAATTCTACACTAACTGGAGTTGTAAAACGGACGATTCTTTTAACATCGCTGAATCGAGGTGAAAATTTTCTGTCTTCGTTGATGTTTGATGCTGTAGGTGGTAGTCTAACTCGTACAAGTTGATTAACGTGGAATTTAACATCAGTTGGAGCTTGATGTTGTCGTGCTTTTCGCATTACAGTAGCTTTATGCAGTGCCTGCTGGACCATATCCACACTAGGAGGTTTTTCCATAGCCAAAATATCCGTGGTATTTAGTAATAAATCCAATGGTTGATTCCAAGTTCGACCCAAAAAAACTGCTGCTGGTGAAGCTTTAATAATTGAGTGATATGTCGAATTGTAATTGAATATTATAAATGGCAATATTTTATTCCAGTCCTTATGTTTCATTTGGTATTGTTTGATTACGCAGGTTAAATTTATTTTTATATTTCTGTTTATTCTTTCTGTGATATTACCTTGAGGACGGTAAGGCGAGGTATATCCAATGCGAATTCCATTTAATAATAAAAATTGTGTATATTTATTAGACTTCAAGCTTTTAGCATTATCGCTAATTAAAACTTTTGGAAATCCAAATACCATGAAGAGTTGATGTAAAATTTTAATTACCACTGCTGACGTTGCTTTCCTAGTGGGGTAGGCCCAACAAAACTTGCTATAAGCATCTGTAATAACAAAAATATATTTGAAGCCATTATCTGCAGAAGGTATTAGGGGTCCAATAAAGTCTACATATAGTTTGTTATATATACTTTTTTCACTAATTGATGCATCAGGTGCTGAGATTTTATAGTTTATTGGTTTACAGGTAGCACAAACACTACACTTTTTAACATAATCTACAGTTTTTTTATATAAGTCAGGATATGTAAATCGTTTGGCTATCTCACGATAGGTTTTCGTGACGCCTGAATGACATCCAAATACTGAGGAATGAAAGTAATCTAATACATAGTCCAATAAAGAATCTGTGAGAACAATACGTTTATTTCTATTGCGCCCAACAAAGCGAACTAATAAGCCATCGCGAATTGCAAAATTTTGTACATTTGAACCTGATTTAATTAATTGGTAAATGTGTCTACAATCTGGAGAAGCTTTTTGTTCCTTTTTTATAGATAAAAAACCTTTGGGGTCATTTAATATCTGATTAAGAAGTGTAATTGGTTCTATGTTTTTTGATTGAATATTTTCCTCAATATTTGTTTCATTTTCACAAAATAATCTACTTAAACAATCGGCTACTACATTTTCTGTGCCTCTAATATGTTCTGTTGTAAAATTAAATTTCGAGATAGTTAATAACCATCTGGAAAGTTTATTAAAACGTTGTGGTGTATTAAATAAATACACCAAAGCGTTGCAATCAGTACGTAATATACCTAAATTTTCGATCTAAAAGGTAGTCTTTAAAAGTATTTAATGCATGTAAAACAGCCAATAATTCCAGTTGGTATACTGGGTATTTTGATTCTGCTGGATTAAGTTTTCGCGAACAGTATTCAATTGGATGTAGTTTGTTTTCAAATTTTTGCATTAGACAAGCACCTACACCTATAGAACTTGCATCTGTAGTTACTATGAAAGGATGTTTGTCATCAAAAATAGGGAATCGTAAAATTGGTGCCGTAGTGAGCACTGTTTTAAGTTTATTAATAGCATCCACATGTGTTTGCGTTATAATGAATTTAGCATCTTTCTTTTTTAAGGCATTTAAAGGTGCCACTATAGTACTAAAATTCTGTATATATCTAGCGAAGAAGGCTGCCATTCCAAGAAATGATTGTAATTCCTTAAGGTTTTTAGGAATAGGCATAGTTCTAATTGCTTCTACTTTTTCAGGATTAGGTATCCTACCTTCGGAAGAAATTACGTGTCCTAAGATTTTCAAACGTTGCATAAAAAATTTTGCTTTATTAGGATTAATAGTTAGATTAAGTTTTTTAAAACGCGCTAGTACTATTTGTAAATGTTTGTGATGTTCTTGAATATTTTCCGAAAAAATAATAATATCATCATAATAGATTACCATAATTTTATTTATTAAGTCCGCAAATTCTTTTAGTAAGAGCCTACAAAGGACTTGACTTGAAATACTGAGACCATACGGAATAACATTAAAGATAAATTGACCAAATTGTGTTATGATAGCCGTATAAGGTTTGCTGCTATCATCCAATGGCACTTGGTAGAAAGCATTTGACATATCAATTAAACTATAAACTGTGGCGTTTCCTAAGTTTGAAAATATATGATTAATTGATACATTACTTATTGGGTCAAAAACAATCTTTTTGTTCAAGAAACGATAATCGGATACCATTCTAAATTCATTATTAGTTTTTTTTTTTGACAAAAAATACCGGACTTGCCCAAGGAGATGGAGCTGGTTTAAGAATATCTAGATTTACCAGTTCATTAATATGATTTTTAAGTAATATTTCTTTATCTGGTGGTAGATAATACGGAGTCTTATGAATTGGTTCATTGTCTTTAATAAATATAGTGTATTCAAAATTACGCGCACGTCCCGGTGTTTTTGTTAAAACTATTTTATATTTATTTAATAATGCATTTAATTTATCTTGATTTAATTTATCTAAATTTATTTGAATTTCGCATATTGTATTAAAGGTAATCTTAGGTTCAGTATCAATGAATGGAATATTAAGATAATTAAAGTGATGAAATGATAATGAATTACTATTGAAATTCAATAAAATTCCACACTTATGTAGTGTTGGTATACCCAAAAGAATATCATATGGTAATGAATCAATGATGTAAAAATCTTGTTTCCAAGTTAGATGATCAATTTTAAAAGATAAATTAATTTTATTATGTATTTTTAAACTATTAGATCCTGGCAAAGATGCTGTTAAGGGTGAATTTATAATTTTAATTGCAAAAATTTTTTTAATTTTATTGTAGGCCTTTTTTGTAATAGCATTAATTGAACTACCTGAGTCTACTAATGCATGAAATTTAAAGTTACCGATGTTAATGTTTATAACAGGCAAATGTTTGGTGAGATTTACTAGTTTTTTGAAATGTCAGATTCGGAATTGTTAATATCAGCTTGGGTAGTGATATTATTTACAAAGGGGTTAGTATTTTCAGTTTTTACTTTTTGATTTTTTAGTAAAGAACAATATTTAATTGTAGGCCCTGATTTTTTACAGTGAGTACAGTTATACTGACTTTTATGCTTTAGTTTATCACCATTATTGATGTTTGTTTTTTGTGTGTTTTGTTGATTTGTAATAGAATTATGTAAATTTGATTTTTGATTTTTATAAAACTTTGATCTAGCTGTGATTTCAGAAATTTTTCTTCCTAACTCATTTAACTTTACGATTGAATCGGGTGTATCCATTAATTTTATTAATTCAAATGTTTGGGCGTTTACATGTGCAAAGATTATATTAATTATACTAGAATCAGTAGATTCAGGTTGTAAAAGTTTTGCATATTTTGAAATATCAGTAATAAATGATGAGAAGGTTTCATCATCTTTTTGTCGTCTGTTAACAAAACGATCTTTTGCAATTGTTAATTGAGAAGTTGATAAATAGTTTTCAATTAAATCTTTTTTTATAAAGTTCCAAGTTCTTGCTTGTTCTAAATAATTTGCCCAAAAATCTTTTGCATTTTTATGTATTTTAGTAAATAAAAATTTTAAAAGAAAATGTTCTGAAACGAGATTTAATTTTGCTAGATTGTCAGTTTCAAGAGTGAAGCTAACTATACTGTCAGGGTAGAATAAGTTTAATACTGGTATGTCTTTGGTAATTATATTTAAGTCAATTTTTTGAAATTTGTCATCTATAGAATTTTTTAAAGTAATTTTGGTACTTAGCTCCGAAATTTGATTGGTGTTATGAAGTGTTGCTTCGGAAATTTGATTTAATACCACATTGGTTTCCTGGATCAAATTTGAGGTTCCTTCCAATTGTGCGCCTAAATTTGTCCATAATTCATCCAAAGTTTCTTTGTCCATTGTGATTTTAAATAGTTGTTTGAATCTATACTGGATGTCCCTTTGTTCTTCAGGAGAAAATCCATAAAATTCCTCAACACTATTATCCGAATCTGAGTTCATAAATCTGTGAACAATAGTCTAAATACCCTGTTAAGATTTAAGAAAAATTATGAAAGAAGTTGTTACGAATTTCAGAAGTGTAAATTTTGTTTTGTCTGCTACCAATATTGATACAAAGAAAAAATTTGTTATAAAAATTGAAACGAAATTTATTGTTAATTGATATTGCAACGTTGTATTAGGGTGAAATGAACAAGTACTAATAAGAATGCTTGTTAACCGAGATATTCTCTCGAACTAGATTATTCTAGTCACGAATTAACCGTACTCAATCTCATATATGTAACAAGTTCAATTAATTCATAAATGTTTACGTGGAAGCGTGAAAATTAATTAATCTGAAATATAAATCTGAATTAAGAGAAAATAATAAAATCAGTATTTAAAATTCTAATAAATTCGAGTTTTATTCTTCAATAATAAAAAAATGTTAATTCAATTTCGTAACCAATATTCTTTCACAATTATTCAAAAAAAAAAATAGTCCATACAAAGGCAAAGAACAGAATTATATATACAAGTGACTTGATTCGACAAATTGCGTACCGCATTCAACAAATACAAAATAGTGTAGTAAAAAAAAATATATTACAATAAATGCATACCTAACCTACACAATTTGTCAAACCAAGCGACCATTTTAATTTATACAAAATGATATAGTCCCTATAAAGGAGAGTTAATCATATTTTAAAAGGATTAAAAATAATCCTAAGTTTACTTAATAAACTCTATAAAATATTAAATATTAATGACATAGTCAAAAATACAAAATGATATCGTCTCTATAAAGAGAGTTAACCATATATTAAATGGATTAAAAAAAAATCCAAAAGTTTTTTTAATAAACTTTGAAAGAAATAAATACATATTAATGACATGGTCAAATAATATAAAATGATATCGTCTCTATAAAGAGAGTTAACCATATATTAAATGGATTAGAAGAATCCAAAAAGTTTATTTAATAAACTTTAGAAGAAATAAATACATATTAATGACATGGCCGAATAATATAAAATGATATCGTCTCTATAAAGAGAGTTAACCATATAATAAATGGATTAGAAGAATCCAAAAAGTTTACTTAATAAACTTTAGAAAAAAAGAATAAATATATAAATGACATAGTCTAAAATAATGAGTTAGTCATATCTAAAAGAAACAAAATGTTTCAAAAAAAATTAGCAAGGATGATTTATGCAACAAAAAAAAAAAATAATTAGTTACAATTTTCTCATTTAGAAAAAACAATATAACAACAAAAAAGGTTCATGTTAAACTATGTTCTGGAGTGTTAAATTCATCACACACCAAGAACACATGAACTTCCCAAAAAAGTTACATAAATCATTCTAATACTATATAAAATAATATTTTTATATCATCTATCTAAAGTTGCTTACAATTCAATAAAATAATCTTATTTGATTGTCATTTAGCACTTAGATTGAATTAAAAGAACAAGTATCAAATTTATTAAAGAAATAAGATAAAGTTCAAAATGAAATTAAAATATTTAATGCATGTTTTTTATTTCTCACCAGAACATTTTGAAATTGAATATTAAATTAAATGACGTTTATACATATCCTTGTTGCTCGAAGAAAGATGTATATATAGTTTCCTTTATTCCATGTTGTTGAGTGTTAAATTGAAGTCATCCTTTTTTTGTTCTGCGTACACTGACTGTATGACATACAGTGACTAGCTTTTATATATGAATTTAAATAGCTGTTTCTATAATTTATATGTTAGCTATGTATACATCTTTCCTTGTCCAACAATTACTTGTTTTTTTCCTTTTTATGAAAAATTCATACATACAAAAATACTGTAAGTATTTTTAATATTTCAGAAATTAAAAATGAAAATAGAAAATGTTAATATTTTTCATAACATATCATTATAAGGATTTTTTTAAGAAAATTAGTTTAACTTATATATATATATATCTGACATCTGTGCATCGGTAAAGTAATTATTAAACTAATGATTGGAGTCTTAGCTAAAAGTGATAATTGATTGTGTTACACTCACCACCTCTAAAAAAAGTTCATCTTATAACACTTCAGCACGTTTTAAGTGTGTGACATGTGTTCTAGTTAATTCGTTAGTTTTTGGATCAATTAATTCTACACTAACTGGAGTTGTAAAACGGACGATTCTTTTAACATCGCTGAATCGAGGTGAAAATTTTCTGTCTTCGTTGATGTTTGATGCTGTAGGTGGTAGTCTAACTCGTACAAGTTGATTAACGTGGAATTTAACATCAGTTGGAGCTTGATGTTGTCGTGCTTTTCGCATTACAGTAGCTTTATGCAGTGCCTGCTGGACCATATCCACACTAGGAGGTTTTTCCATAGCCAAAATATCCGTGGTATTTAGTAATAAATCCAATGGTTGATTCCAAGTTCGACCCAAAAAAACTGCTGCTGGTGAAGCTTTAATAATTGAGTGATATGTCGAATTGTAATTGAATATTATAAATGGCAATATTTTATTCCAGTCCTTATGTTTCATTTGGTATTGTTTGATTACGCAGGTTAAATTTATTTTTATATTTCTGTTTATTCTTTCTGTGATATTACCTTGAGGACGGTAAGGCGAGGTATATCCAATGCGAATTCCATTTAATAATAAAAATTGTGTATATTTATTAGACTTCAAGCTTTTAGCATTATCGCTAATTAAAACTTTTGGAAATCCAAATACCATGAAGAGTTGATGTAAAATTTTAATTACCACTGCTGACGTTGCTTTCCTAGTGGGGTAGGCCCAACAAAACTTGCTATAAGCATCTGTAATAACAAAAATATATTTGAAGCCATTATCTGCAGAAGGTATTAGGGGTCCAATAAAGTCTACATATAGTTTGTTATATATACTTTTTTCACTAATTGATGCATCAGGTGCTGAGATTTTATAGTTTATTGGTTTACAGGTAGCACAAACACTACACTTTTTAACATAATCTACAGTTTTTTTATATAAGTCAGGATATGTAAATCGTTTGGCTATCTCACGATAGGTTTTCGTGACGCCTGAATGACATCCAAATACTGAGGAATGAAAGTAATCTAATACATAGTCCAATAAAGAATCTGTGAGAACAATACGTTTATTTCTATTGCGCCCAACAAAGCGAACTAATAAGCCATCGCGAATTGCAAAATTTTGTACATTTGAACCTGATTTAATTAATTGGTAAATGTGTCTACAATCTGGAGAAGCTTTTTGTTCCTTTTTTATAGATAAAAAACCTTTGGGGTCATTTAATATCTGATTAAGAAGTGTAATTGGTTCTATGTTTTTTGATTGAATATTTTCCTCAATATTTGTTTCATTTTCACAAAATAATCTACTTAAACAATCGGCTACTACATTTTCTGTGCCTCTAATATGTTCTGTTGTAAAATTAAATTTCGAGATAGTTAATAACCATCTGGAAAGTTTATTAAAACGTTGTGGTGTATTAAATAAATACACCAAAGCGTTGCAATCAGTACGTAATATACCTAAATTTTCGATCTAAAAGGTAGTCTTTAAAAGTATTTAATGCATGTAAAACAGCCAATAATTCCAGTTGGTATACTGGGTATTTTGATTCTGCTGGATTAAGTTTTCGCGAACAGTATTCAATTGGATGTAGTTTGTTTTCAAATTTTTGCATTAGACAAGCACCTACACCTATAGAACTTGCATCTGTAGTTACTATGAAAGGATGTTTGTCATCAAAAATAGGGAATCGTAAAATTGGTGCCGTAGTGAGCACTGTTTTAAGTTTATTAATAGCATCCACATGTGTTTGCGTTATAATGAATTTAGCATCTTTCTTTTTTAAGGCATTTAAAGGTGCCACTATAGTACTAAAATTCTGTATATATCTAGCGAAGAAGGCTGCCATTCCAAGAAATGATTGTAATTCCTTAAGGTTTTTAGGAATAGGCATAGTTCTAATTGCTTCTACTTTTTCAGGATTAGGTATCCTACCTTCGGAAGAAATTACGTGTCCTAAGATTTTCAAACGTTGCATAAAAAATTTTGCTTTATTAGGATTAATAGTTAGATTAAGTTTTTTAAAACGCGCTAGTACTATTTGTAAATGTTTGTGATGTTCTTGAATATTTTCCGAAAAAATAATAATATCATCATAATAGATTACCATAATTTTATTTATTAAGTCCGCAAATTCTTTTAGTAAGAGCCTACAAAGGACTTGACTTGAAATACTGAGACCATACGGAATAACATTAAAGATAAATTGACCAAATTGTGTTATGATAGCCGTATAAGGTTTGCTGCTATCATCCAATGGCACTTGGTAGAAAGCATTTGACATATCAATTAAACTATAAACTGTGGCGTTTCCTAAGTTTGAAAATATATGATTAATTGATACATTACTTATTGGGTCAAAAACAATCTTTTTGTTCAAGAAACGATAATCGGATACCATTCTAAATTCATTATTAGTTTTTTTTTTTGACAAAAAATACCGGACTTGCCCAAGGAGATGGAGCTGGTTTAAGAATATCTAGATTTACCAGTTCATTAATATGATTTTTAAGTAATATTTCTTTATCTGGTGGTAGATAATACGGAGTCTTATGAATTGGTTCATTGTCTTTAATAAATATAGTGTATTCAAAATTACGCGCACGTCCCGGTGTTTTTGTTAAAACTATTTTATATTTATTTAATAATGCATTTAATTTATCTTGATTTAATTTATCTAAATTTATTTGAATTTCGCATATTGTATTAAAGGTAATCTTAGGTTCAGTATCAATGAATGGAATATTAAGATAATTAAAGTGATGAAATGATAATGAATTACTATTGAAATTCAATAAAATTCCACACTTATGTAGTGTTGGTATACCCAAAAGAATATCATATGGTAATGAATCAATGATGTAAAAATCTTGTTTCCAAGTTAGATGATCAATTTTAAAAGATAAATTAATTTTATTATGTATTTTTAAACTATTAGATCCTGGCAAAGATGCTGTTAAGGGTGAATTTATAATTTTAATTGCAAAAATTTTTTTAATTTTATTGTAGGCCTTTTTTGTAATAGCATTAATTGAACTACCTGAGTCTACTAATGCATGAAATTTAAAGTTACCGATGTTAATGTTTATAACAGGCAAATGTTTGGTGAGATTTACTAGTTTTTTGAAATGTCAGATTCGGAATTGTTAATATCAGCTTGGGTAGTGATATTATTTACAAAGGGGTTAGTATTTTCAGTTTTTACTTTTTGATTTTTTAGTAAAGAACAATATTTAATTGTAGGCCCTGATTTTTTACAGTGAGTACAGTTATACTGACTTTTATGCTTTAGTTTATCACCATTATTGATGTTTGTTTTTTGTGTGTTTTGTTGATTTGTAATAGAATTATGTAAATTTGATTTTTGATTTTTATAAAACTTTGATCTAGCTGTGATTTCAGAAATTTTTCTTCCTAACTCATTTAACTTTACGATTGAATCGGGTGTATCCATTAATTTTATTAATTCAAATGTTTGGGCGTTTACATGTGCAAAGATTATATTAATTATACTAGAATCAGTAGATTCAGGTTGTAAAAGTTTTGCATATTTTGAAATATCAGTAATAAATGATGAGAAGGTTTCATCATCTTTTTGTCGTCTGTTAACAAAACGATCTTTTGCAATTGTTAATTGAGAAGTTGATAAATAGTTTTCAATTAAATCTTTTTTTATAAAGTTCCAAGTTCTTGCTTGTTCTAAATAATTTGCCCAAAAATCTTTTGCATTTTTATGTATTTTAGTAAATAAAAATTTTAAAAGAAAATGTTCTGAAACGAGATTTAATTTTGCTAGATTGTCAGTTTCAAGAGTGAAGCTAACTATACTGTCAGGGTAGAATAAGTTTAATACTGGTATGTCTTTGGTAATTATATTTAAGTCAATTTTTTGAAATTTGTCATCTATAGAATTTTTTAAAGTAATTTTGGTACTTAGCTCCGAAATTTGATTGGTGTTATGAAGTGTTGCTTCGGAAATTTGATTTAATACCACATTGGTTTCCTGGATCAAATTTGAGGTTCCTTCCAATTGTGCGCCTAAATTTGTCCATAATTCATCCAAAGTTTCTTTGTCCATTGTGATTTTAAATAGTTGTTTGAATCTATACTGGATGTCCCTTTGTTCTTCAGGAGAAAATCCATAAAATTCCTCAACACTATTATCCGAATCTGAGTTCATAAATCTGTGAACAATAGTCTAAATACCCTGTTAAGATTTAAGAAAAATTATGAAAGAAGTTGTTACGAATTTCAGAAGTGTAAATTTTGTTTTGTCTGCTACCAATATTGATACAAAGAAAAAATTTGTTATAAAAATTGAAACGAAATTTATTGTTAATTGATATTGCAACGTTGTATTAGGGTGAAATGAACAAGTACTAATAAGAATGCTTGTTAACCGAGATATTCTCTCGAACTAGATTATTCTAGTCACGAATTAACCGTACTCAATCTCATATATGTAACAAGTTCAATTCATTCATAAATGTTTACGTGGAAGCGTGAAAATTAATTAATCTGAAATATAAATCTGAATTAAGAGAAAATAATAAAATCAGTATTTAAAATTCTAATAAATTCGAGTTTTATTCTTCAATAATAAAAAAATGTTAATTCAATTTCGTAACCAATATTCTTTCACAATTATTCAAAAAAAAAATAGTCCATACAAAGGCAAAGAACAGAATTATATATACAAGTGACTTGATTCGACAAATTGCGTACCGCATTCAACAAATACAAAATAGTGTAGTAAAAAAAAATATATTACAATAAATGCATACCTAACCTACACAATTTGTCAAACCAAGCGACCATTTTAATTTATACAAAATGATATAGTCCCTATAAAGGAGAGTTAATCATATTTTAAAAGGATTAAAAATAATCCTAAGTTTACTTAATAAACTCTATAAAATATTAAATATTAATGACATAGTCAAAAATACAAAATGATATCGTCTCTATAAAGAGAGTTAACCATATATTAAATGGATTAAAAAAAAATCCAAAAGTTTTTTTAATAAACTTTGAAAGAAATAAATACATATTAATGACATGGTCAAATAATATAAAATGATATCGTCTCTATAAAGAGAGTTAACCATATATTAAATGGATTAGAAGAATCCAAAAAGTTTATTTAATAAACTTTAGAAGAAATAAATACATATTAATGACATGGCCGAATAATATAAAATGATATCGTCTCTATAAAGAGAGTTAACCATATAATAAATGGATTAGAAGAATCCAAAAAGTTTACTTAATAAACTTTAGAAAAAAAGAATAAATATATAAATGACATAGTCTAAAATAATGAGTTAGTCATATCTAAAAGAAACAAAATGTTTCAAAAAAAATTAGCAAGGATGATTTATGCAACAAAAAAAAAAAATAATTAGTTACAATTTTCTCATTTAGAAAAAACAATATAACAACAAAAAAGGTTCATGTTAAACTATGTTCTGGAGTGTTAAATTCATCACACACCAAGAACACATGAACTTCCCAAAAAAGTTACATAAATCATTCTAATACTATATAAAATAATATTTTTATATCATCTATCTAAAGTTGCTTACAATTCAATAAAATAATCTTATTTGATTGTCATTTAGCACTTAGATTGAATTAAAAGAACAAGTATCAAATTTATTAAAGAAATAAGATAAAGTTCAAAATGAAATTAAAATATTTAATGCATGTTTTTTATTTCTCACCAGAACATTTTGAAATTGAATATTAAATTAAATGACGTTTATACATATCCTTGTTGCTCGAAGAAAGATGTATATATAGTTTCCTTTATTCCATGTTGTTGAGTGTTAAATTGAAGTCATCCTTTTTTTGTTCTGCGTACACTGACTGTATGACATACAGTGACTAGCTTTTATATATGAATTTAAATAGCTGTTTCTATAATTTATATGTTAGCTATTTATACATCTTTCCTTGTCCAACAATTACTTGTTTTTTTCCTTTTTATGAAAAATTCATACATACAAAAATACTGTAAGTATTTTTAATATTTCAGAAATTAAAAATGAAAATAGAAAATGTTAATATTTTTCATAACATATCATTATAAGGATTTTTTTAAGAAAATTAATTTAACTTATATATATATATATATCTGACATCTGTGCATCGGTAAAGTAATTATTAAACTAATGATTGGAGTCTTAGCTAAAAGTGATAATTGATTGTGTTACAGTTTAAATGAATCGACGCGTTGTGACAAAGATATTGTTAGGCCCTGGACAGCGTTATCCTTAAAAACGTGGCTCTAGCACACTAAATCATTCATATTATTATTAAGTAATAAAATTTTAACTAACCTAATTTAAAATATTTATTCATTAAGCTAGTCAGCTAATTTGTATTATTAAGTTAACAATCATAATAATTGAAGTTGTAATACAACGGCTTGGTTTTGATTATATTTACTTGTCAGCAAAAACCAATATCCAGTATTTACGTCATAATATTGTATATTTTGACCTAAATGTTTTATATTTAAAGGCAAACTAAAATATTCAAAATTCATACAGTGATTATTACAACTTCGAAATACTACCAGTAACGTTACAACACAAAACAAATATACAATTGCAAGTTTAACATATAACATTAATTATTAATAAAAAACAAGTGAAATTAGAAAGTTGTATTCATCAAATAAGGATTCATAAGGTCTCTCCTTACTAAATAAAAAGACCTTTGGTGGCAGCATCATTCTCTGGACCCCCTACACAAGGCAGTTCCGTAACAATATACAGTGTAATTATCAAGATTTTCAGTCTGATGAATGTTCAAACATAAACATGTTACGAAAAAAACTTGGTGTGGTAATTAAAAAAAAATTAATGAAATGAATTTTTCCTTTTTCTTTTTTTTTAAATTTTGATACTTAATTGATTCTCGACTTGCGTCGAGAACAAGAACACTAAGATTGATATTTACCCAACAAAAATATTAAATAGTGTTCCTAAAGGGAAACATCCCGGTTTGAAACATTTAAAAATAAGAATAAGATTTTTACTAATGTTTGGAAAAAAAGAACCGGAACAGATTAATTCGCGTGCTAGGCCCAAAGATAACGCCGAAGGCGATTACCTCCCAGAAAGTCTTAAAAAAGACAAAATAAAAAGTCTACGTTTAAAAATAAAAAAAAAATAAGAATTAGTTTATTTCATTAAATCAAAAATATAAATGTTTGACATAACATAAAGGAGAAAGTATAAATTTACAAGGCGTCAGCCATTTTGTGACATACATGAAATTTCACATGGTTGAATTTAAAAGAAAATACAGTTTTGAAAATATCTTACGATAATAACTTTAGAAAAAAAATTTAATATATATAAAATGTTCCTGTATGCTGTTTGTGATCACAGTGAATTCAGCTCCTTAAATCTACATTTATAAGGGGCTGTGCTCACAGATAAATTCCGAAACGTCACAAAAAACACAGTTAGAAAAAAATAATATTAAATTACACAATTTTAAATTATGGAAGAATGCCCTTTTACATTCTTCACAACTGTGCGTTTTTAATAAAGCGACGTTTAACAAAATATTTGATTACATTGTCGTATTGAAAAAAATATAAATTCTTAATACGAATTAAATTAAAAAAAAAATATAAAAATTAAGTAAAATGTGTGTTAAAAAAATGTGAATCTATGCTGGAATAAATAATTTAAATTAATTATTCCAACATGTGCTTTCTGTGACGGTCAGAATTCAAGAGGATGATGTATATTGAAATTCTACTCAGCTTAGTTAGTGTACCGACTGGTGACAATAAATAGAACTATCAGTTGAAAAATATGTTAGAGTTCAAATCTTTCCACCAAACTCGTCCGTCATATATTGATTGATCTAGTGACTAGAGTATTAGTTTTTTCTTACTCTCTGTTTCTATGATACAGTATTGACATGTGTTCAATTTATATAATTTCTAATCTGTTTAAATTAAATTAATCGTATCAAATAAAATTGTGTTTATCATTAATTATTTCTTATAAATAATAACTCCTTCCACTAACGCATAAACCTTAATAGGTTATGGGCCCAGTGGTCAGTTAATTATATGCAAAATTGAAGTGAGAAAATTGAGGTTACACTAACACGTGCCGTCAATTTATAAGAAATTAATTATGAGTATAATTAAGATCTGTGAGCTGAAAAAGGACAATTATGATTCCTGGAAAATTCATGCTCAAGCTTTGCTAGTGAAGAATGGTGTTTGGGGCTATGTTGATGGTACAAAAGTTATTCCATCATGCTCAACTGGAGCTGATGCCGCCACGAGGCAAATTGAACGTGATCAGTGGATTGAAAAAGACCAACTAGCAAAAGCAGATCTAATTTTGTCTATTGGAGCAGATTAATTGCATCATGTTGGAGATTGTGAGACTTCCAGAGAGGTTTGGCTTAAATTAGCTAGTGTTTTTGCACCTCAAGGTCCTTTGAAGAAGGTACAGTTATTGAAGACTTTGTTATTCACTAAACTTCAAGAAGGAGGTGATGTGAGAGAACACATTCGACGATTTTTCGGTGTCTTAGATAAGTTGGCTGCTATGAAAATTAATTTTCATCCAGATGTTGTGTCCATTGCATTGCTTTACAGCTTGCCTGCTAGTTTTGAGCAGTTTAGATTGGCAATAGAAGCTCGTGATGAATTGCCATCAGCTGATATTCTAAAAACAAAAATCTTAGAACATGCTGACACACAAAATAGTAATGAAGTGGTACAAGCAGCAGGTGCTATGGCTAGCAGAAATAATAATAAGGCAACTAGGTTCAACAAGTTTAATAAGAGCAATAGTAAACCAAATAAAAATCGTGATATAAAGTGTTATAATTGTGGAGCTCCTGGTCACAAATCACCAGATTGTAAGGAACCAAGGAGAAATAATAATTCCAATAGACGTGGTCAGAGAAGTCAGGCAGCAAATACAGCAGATGAGTCATACGCTGTGTGCTTTGGAGCTGTTTCTCGAGTTAACAATCAATGTAATTTAATATCAGATGAACCATGGATTTTAGATAGTGGGTGTACTAGTCATTTGTGTAATGACCGAACCAAGTTCGAAGATTGGAAAGAATCAGTCGGTGGACAACTACATTTAGCCAGTAATTCGTCAACAGATGTACAAGGGTCAGGAAAGCTTGTGATACCTTTGCATAATAATGGACATCCAAAGGTGGTAGAATTAAAACATACCTTATTTGTTCCTGATCTTAGATCTAATTTAGTATCGGTTGCAAAAATTACTGATAGTGGTCATAGTGTCACTTTTACCAAAGATTCTGCTGTAATTATGGATCAAGAAGGTAGGGTAAGACTCAGTGCAATTAGAAAGAATAATTTATATTTTCTTTCACAGAGTTCCCAGTTTGCTAAGGTATCTGCTCATGTTAGTCAAGATGATCTACGATCATGGCATGAGAAATTGGGTCACTTAAACTACAGAGATGTGACAAAAATAATCATAGATACCATCAAGATACCATAGGTCTAGATGCTGGAAAGATTGAGATTCCTGAGTGTGACATTTGTATTAGAGGAAAGATGACCAGTCTACCATACACGAAGAGTAAATCACCATGCAGTGAGCTGTTAAAAATCGTACACTCAGATGTTGTTGGTAAAATGCGAGTGCAATCGCTAAATGGGGCTCAATATTTTGTTTCATTTATAGATGATGCCTCTAGATGGTCGGAAGTATACCTTCTAGGACGAAAGAGTGGAGTAATTTCGGCGTTTGACCAATATAAGAGCCATATGGAGAACCAGATTGGGAAAAGAATTAAATGTCTCCAATCAGACAACGGTAAAGAGTACCTGAGTAATGAATTTGATGGTCTACTTAAGAGATATGGTATTCAACGTCGGCTTACGATTCCACATACGCCTCAACAAAATGGAGTCGCAGAGAGATTTAACCGTACTATTGTTGAGATGGCGAGATGTCTGTTACTGCAATCAAAACTTCCCCAGACATTTTGGGCTGATGCTGTAGCCACAGCTTGTTATATACGTAACAGATCGCCAACGTCTGCTCTGGGTGGAATGTCTCCATATGAGAAGTTGAAAGGAAGGAAACCCGATTTATCTGAATTACATATTTTTGGATCTCCGGTATATGTGTTAGACAAGCTTCCAACTAAAGATAAGCTTGCTCCGAGATCAACGAAAGGTATATTTATAGGTTATCCACGTGAAGCAAAAGGATTCCGGGTGTGGTTACCTGATGCCAGAAAAACTGTGATTGCTCGAGATGTTAAATTTGTAAAAGACAATTTATAGTTGTCTAAAGAAGAAAAACTGGTAGATTTCGTCGATGATGAAGATGAAGATAGTGAAGATGCCTCATCAAGCAGTAATAATGTGATACAGTCTGTTGAGACTACAAATAAGCAGGGACTTAGCCCGAAGAAAAGTCCGAAGATAAGTAAATCAAGTAGCAGCCCGTCTAGTCAATCTAAAACACCAAGATCTGCACCATTAAATCAGCAACCTCCAAGGGGTCGTGGCAGACCTAGATTTTTACGTACAGGTTTCAGAGGCCGACCAAGAAAGATATTTAGCAAATCACAAACTAGTGATGGGGGTATTCCAGATGGTGAAGTTGGTGATGATAATGTTGATAATGATGATAATGTTGATAATGATGATAATGATAATGATAATGATTCTGATGAGCTATTTGCTGGTGTAGCAGAAGTTTCCATAAATGAAGCTTTAAATAGTGACGAAAAGGAAGCCTGGGAACGAGCAATTCAAGCTGAAGTAACGAGTTTGATCAAAAATGATACATTTGATATTGTCAAACACAACCAAGGACAAAATATAGTTGGATCTCGCGTTGTCCTCACAAAGAAGTATCTACCAAACGGTAATATAGATCGTTACAAAGCCAGGATAGTTGCTAAGGGGTACAGTCAAAGATTTGGAGTTGACTATCACCAAACGTTTGCCCCAGTTGCAAGACTAGAGTCTATTCGTCTGTTAATGGCTATTTCCGCTAGATATGGCCTTCAGGTGCATCAAATTGATATAGTTACTGCTTATCTGAATGGTCAACTCGATGAAGAAGTTATTATGGAAATGCCAGATATGTTGGAACAAATGCTTCATCGAATTAATCAAGGTAATGATCAAAATATGAAGTTCAAAGCTAAGAAACTTTTAAAAGCTATAAAGGATGGTGGTGATGCCTGTAAACTCAACAAAGCTTTATATGGTCTTCGTCAAGGTGGAAGAAAATGGAATGAAGCTATTGATAAAAGGTTGAAAGAAATTGGATTAACTCCAACGTGTGGCGAACCATGCCTTTATTATGCTCAACGCAATAGTGATGTATTGTTTCTACTATTGTATGTAGATGACATTTTAATTGCTTCAAAAGATGTCAGATGGATTGAAGAAATTAAACAAGGTCTAGGAGAAACATTTGAAGTTAAAGATCTTGGATTAGCAAAGTCATGTTTAGGACTTGAAATAACACAAACCAAAGATAAAGTGGTGCTACAACAAAGACGCTACATCCTAGATATTCTTCAACGTTTTGGTATGAGCCAGTGCAATAAGGTTTCGACTCCGTCTGAATTAAAAGTATATGAGGATGTCGAAGAAGACTCAGCTGATAATTCTCAAGAAAAATTTCCTTATCGTGAACTTATTGGTGCTTTAATGTATTTATCAGTAGCTACAAGACCTGATATATCGAATACTGTAGCTAGATTGGCACAATTCACGACCTGTTTTAAAAGGTATCATGTTGTAAAGGCAAAAAGAGTCCTAAGATACCTAGCTGGAACCAAAGACTTGGGTTTAGTATATACTAAGTCAAATGATTCAATTGTTGGCTATTCTGATGCTGATTGGGGAAATGATCCTGCAGATCGTCGCTCATTTTCTGGGTATAGTTTCATATTGAGCAACGCAGCTATTTCATGGAGATCTCAGAAGCAACAAACAGTTGCATTATCTACAGCAGAGGCTGAATATGTTAGCCTAGCAGAAGCTTTCAAAGAAGCTCTACATCTTCGAAGCTTAATGATTGAGATTGGTCTAAAAGAACTCAGCAATATCAGACTTTATACTGATAACAGAGGTGCTGAATGTATAGCCAATAATCCTATGTTTCATAAGAGGACGAAACACATTGATATAAGATGTCATTTCATCAGGAGTGCAATAAAGAACAACTTAGTGGATGTTCAACATATTCCAACTCAAGAGATGACTGCAGATGTCTTAACTAAGCCATTATGTCGTACTAGTCATGAGAAATGTGTACAAAAATTAGGATTAAAACTAATTGACAGACTCTGATGACGTTCGATTTGAGAGGGGAGTGTTAGAGTTCAAATCTTTCCACCAAACTCGTCCGTCATATATTGATTGATCTAGTGACTAGAGTATTAGTTTTTTCTTACTCTCTGTTTCTATGATACAGTATTGACATGTGTTCAATTTATATAATTTCTAATCTGTTTAAATTAAATTAATCGTATCAAATAAAATTGTGTTTATCATTAATTATTTCTTATAAATAATAACTCCTTCCACTAACGCATAAACCTTAATAAAATAAATAACTAAAGTTGAAAAAAAATAAAGTACAGTCACAGACAGAGTAAACTTTTCAATTGAATATGTACCGTCACAGACAGATTTAAAAATGTTTGGTATTTACATTATTGTTTGCATAATTTATTTCTTATTAATTAATTTTAATTAATTTGCCAACAATTTGTAACAAACAATTTTTCTGATCAAGAGATTCAGACTGATGCAATCGATTGTATGAGAAATTTTGATTCTGTTGGAGTACAAACTGTACAAATAGTGAAATTCAATCAAAGAGTCCAAACAGAGTCACATTTTTTTAATGTTTTAAATTTCGAATTTGACAAAAAAGGGCTTCACTTTTACACAGATTTAGAAAATTTTGGGAAATTCCGGATCGTTTTCGAAACTCTAGGCCCGTCTAGATTCAATTTGACTTATTACAAAAACTTGAAACCCCCTAAGAAAATCGCTGAAATTGATCAATTTTTTTTGACGTTAATTTATTTGCGCTTGCATAAAACTTGGTATGAGCTTGGTGTTGTGTTTAAAATTACCGAAAAGCAAGCTCACAACATTGCTGTCACTTGGATTAAATTCATGTTCCTACAATGGAAAAGAGTCGATATCTGGCCACCTAAGGAACTTGTCAATTTCCACATTCCCAAAGACTTTTACAATAAATATCCTGGTACAAGAGTGATCATCGACGGAACTGAGATCCCCATTTTCAAGCCCAATCTTCCTCTTGCTCAACAGAGCACTTTCTCTAAATACAAACATAAAAATACAGCAAAGTTGTTGGTTGGTGCTAGCCCCGGTGGATTAGTATCATACGTTTCCCCTACTTTTGGCGGATCGACCAGTGATCGGCAAATTGTAGAGAGAGTGGATTTGATTCAAAAAATGGATCCAGCGGATCACATAATGGCAGATAAAGGTTTCGATGTCGATGATCTTTTGGCTCCTTATAAAGTACATGTAAATGTTCCAACATACTTTCGCAAAACTAATAGAATTGCACCTAATGTAATTCAACGAGATAGAAAAATTGCCAGTAAAAGAGTTCATATTGAACGGATTATTGGTTTAGCCAAAACTTATTCCATTTTGAATGGTCCTTTGAAAAAAAGTGAAATATATTTATCTGAAGAGATAACTTTTGTATGCCTCATGTTGTGCAACTTTCGCAAAAAAATTGTTAGTGGCGAGGCCTGAACTGAAACACTTTTATCAAATAATTTATATAATTTTATATTATTTTTGTAAAAAAATGTAATAACGAGTTGAGCGAGTATTTTTTACACGAGTTTTTTTCTAACAATATTCAAGCAAATCAAAATTTCTATTTCTTTTTTTAAGATGATAATTCTGTGGTGATCTGGAAGAACCACTTTAGTACTTTTAAGACATTTTATTTTAAAGTTCCAAAATAAGCATTTTTATACGAATTAAATAAGATAACTGAAACAGTTATTAGAAACAAAATTAGAAAACAATTAGAAAAATACGCGTGTTTTGTGAAAAAATTGACGTTTCTGAAAATGTCACTTGACCAAATCAGCACAGAATTGACATTGATTATTTAAGCCTTTATTAAATTACTGGTTAACTATAGTTATTGCAATTGACAGTTATACTATCGATCATAAATATAATAATTTATTATTGTAGATAAACATTTGAATTCTCACAGTCTGCTGTAACTAAAATTAATAAAATCTCCATGACAACTAAAAACTTATCTATCATTTCTGTACAAAAACCTATTTAAAACAGCTTGTTTAAAATGCTCGACAAAAAAGCTTTTTAATCGGGCGACCATATCGTCTATAAAATTATCATCTCTTTTGACTTCTAAAACCACGATGTCTTTTATGATATAAACCACAAAATATGCCTTTTGTTTCTCAGCGCAGTACATTTGACCTTGGATTTGATAATGATAGTTATGTTGCGAATCCAGTTTCCAACACTTTTCATTCTCGCACATCAACAGATAAGGGACCGTTTGCGTCGATATTTTTTTGTTTCTCGGAGAATAGGGACATTTGATCTCCAACGTTGCTTCCTCACCAACCAGGCCATCTGGAGATGATGCTAAAAATGGATGAGGCTTCGAAATGAAAGTTCCGCACGCTGAAACCGGCAGCTTCTTTAACTTTGTAAATTCCGAACGGGCCTCCGACTCGTACCTTTTTCCATGCGCAATCGCCACAACATTATCCAAGTCTCTCTGTCTCAGCAACGCCTCCGTCATCTTTTTTTCATCACGACATATTTTGGAAGTTTTTGATAATTTTCATTTGGAATGAATGAAAACAAATTTAAAAAAATTTTTTAATAGAAAGTAAACATATTAGCAATGAATTAGAAAAGAAAAAAACTAAGTGTCACCGTCCATATAAGGGATGTAAGAGCAGGGTAGATTAAGGGTTGAAATTATTTTTATCTTATTTTCAACTTTGATGATGAATTTTGTTATAACTTCATGAATGTAGACGAAAAATAAGAATAAAATTTTTCGATATGTGTCTTGGTTTTCGAAATATCGAAAGCTAAATAATTAAACAAAATTTTCAATTTTCGATATTTTGAAAATTAAGCCAGATATCGAAAAATTTTATTCTTACTTTTCGTCTTATATCGTCAAGTAATAATATAAATTTATCATCAAAATTGAAAATATCTATTTTTAAATTTGTGCCCCCACTGAAGCATGGTTCATACATCCTTAACATTAAATCCTTCTTTATACGACCAGTAGTTAAGTTAGAATTGATTAATAAAACTTACCCCAATTAGCGGAAGTGCTAGTTTATATTTACAATCTATCGTTTGAATGTGGGATATTTCCTGATATGTTAAAAACCAGTATGATAAAACCAATTTTTAAGAAAGGTGAAATGTCGAAGCCTGAAAATTACCGACCTATATCTTTACTACCGCAATTTGCTAAAATTTAAGAAAAAATCATGTACAATAGACTCTCTGAGTTTTTAGAAACGGAAATCATCTTGACTAAATGCCAACAAGGATTCCGACCCAAACACTCTACTTGCTCTGCAAGTAATGAATTTGCGTATCATGTTCTAAAATAACTTGATAAAAAAAGATATGTTTTATCACTATTTTTGATTTAACTTCAGCCTTCGACATGGTAAATCACAGGTTTTTGTTAAATAAATTAGAAAGTCTTGGTATAAGAAGACTTCCACTTTCCTGGTTTATGTCCTATTTAGAGAATAGAAAAATAACAATGGATGTTGAAGGTATAAAATCAAGCCCACTCTGTGTCAACATTGGAGTTCCACAGGGCTCAAATCTTGGACCATTATTGTTCTTGACCTACATAAATGACCTTCCGTCCTTTATACAGTATGGTAAATTATTAATGTATGCAGATGATACCTCTGTGATATTATCTTCAGATAATATACATAGTTAAATGAATGAAATGAATATTGTAATACAACAATTTGCTGATTGGTGCAAAAATAATCATTTAATTATAAACATGACTAAACTAAACATTTTTAGTTTTTAAAAATAAAGTTATTGATGCTTCAATTATTACGTCATCAATAAAATATCCGATTACGCAAGTAAGCGAAAAGAAATTTTTAGGTATAATTTTGGATGAAGGTATGAAATGTAATCAACATGTTGATACAGTGTGTAAAAAGTTAGGCACAGCTTATTTTTATATCAAAAAATTAAAACAAACTCATAACACTGAAGCTTTATTGGCTGTGTATTATGCGTTTGTATATGCTGCCATGCAGTATTGTGTAATATTATGGGGACAATGTTCAGATTGCACACGAATATTTATACTCCAAAAAAGAATTATTCGGCTCATGTTTAATCTTGATTATCGAGAATCATGTGTTAATCATTTAAAGCGGAAAAATTTGCTAACATTCTATGGCATTTATTACTACGAGCAATTAATATTTATCAAAAAAAATTATCAAAACTAAGCACTTAGAAATGAAATACATGATTATAACAATCGTCATAATAATGATTTGCATATTGCAGACTATAGCTTGCAAAAGTTCAAAAATTCTCCGGAAATTATTGGAAGTGAATTGTACAATAATCTTCCCGGAGAGTTAAAAAACATAGAGAGCATGCCAAAATTTAAACGTGAGCTGAAGAAGCATATTGTAACGTCGTGCCCATATAGTTTAATTTAATTTATTTAATTTTCATGTTGACTATACCTATGTACGTTTGTATCTTATGGTGAAAATAAATAATAATAATAATAATAATAATTTGGACTGCAACTCGTCCTGTCGGACAGGGACAGTAAGACATGCTCCATCAGTTTCTAACAGCTACCTCTTCGCCTTGTGCTCCAGTAAGCCATCGAGTGAGACACCCTCAGTGCCCCATAGAGAACAACTCGCTGTGCCGCCCCAAGCACACGACGAGCGCTCTCAAATTTGAGACACTCATACCAGGCAGCTGCACCATAAAGCGCAGCTGCCTCCACCCAACCTCTAATAAGGATTCGGGCAGACCTCGTTTGTATTCCCCACTCCCTGCGCATGCCCCTCGATATTATGGCCATGCACTTAACCACTTTAGGCTTGATCGCTCTCACGTGGGCTACCAAACTCATCTCAATACCAAGTGTAACTCCGAGGTAGACCACTTGTCCAACCCCGGCGATACGTTTGGTCTCCCCTCCCACGATCACCCGCATACTGCGACGTTCCGGGTCTAACCTTCCCCGCAGGAGCATGCAGACTGTCTTACTGTCCGACACTTCTGCTCCAACCCGTCGTCCCAGTTATAAACTGGCTCCATTATTTCTCCAACGGTAGTTTCCAGCGCACGCCTGGAACTACCTTCAACAAGGATCAAAAGATCGTCCGCATACGCCACGACTTTGACACCATTGTTCTGTAAAATGGTGAGAAGCTCATCCATGACCAGGTTCCACAATATTGGGCCCGCAATTGAGCCCTATGGACATCCCCTCGTCAGCTTCACCCAAATCTCATCATTCATGTTAGTGGCGCAAGCGTAGCGGTCCTTAAAGTAGTCCCGCCACATTCGGAGATCTGCATCTCCAACGCCAACTTCCACCAATCGCCGCATTACTGCTTCCCAGTAGAGACAACTGAAAGCATTTCTGAAGTCGACAAAGACCCCCAGCATATACCTTCGTTGCCCGTCCTGGACAATGTCACTCACCCGTTGTAAGGCGTCTTCAGTGGATCTCCCAGCACGGAACCCGAATTGGGAGTCGTTCCACCCATCCCCGATGGCAGCCTCGAGTCTGCCAACCATCATTCTTTCCAGTACCTTTCCAATACCACTCAGCAGACTGATTGGTCTATAAGACCGGGGGTCACTGAGTGGCTTATCATGACCTTTGGGTATCGCAACTACCCTGGCCAATTTCCACACAAGCGGAAAGGTACCTTCACTTAGGCATTCGTCGAAAAGCGCCTTGAGGAAGAGGGGTACCGACTCCCACAAGCACCTTATCATTTCGGCTGTGACAAGGTCCAGTCCGGGGGATTTGCCCCTCCCCATCTTCAGAACCGACAATTCCAGCTCATCCACATCAAACACAGCTTCTAGGTCCTGACTTTGGTTCGGGCCACGAACCGGTGGGGCCACTTCCGTCGATGGCCTGTTACAACTTGCAGCATCTGGGAAGAAGACGTACAGAAGAGCTTCGATGCTCTCCCTCCAGGTGGACGTCCAAGTGTCCCCCACCTGCTGGGATCCCACCTCGCTCAGTCGTTTTCCTCTGCACGCCTTATAAATCGCACCCCATGGGTCATCCGTGTTCGCATCCACGAACCCGTGCCAGTCCTTCCGCTTAGCCTCAGCCAACGCACTGAAGTACTCTCGCCTACGGCTTGAGTACTTCCTGCCGAGGAGGAGAGATCGCTCACCCCCTCTCCTTCTTTCCCGCTGGAATTGTCTCCTACACCTATTCACAACCCGTCGGAGCTGCCAAAGCTCCTGGGTCCACCAGGGGGCCTTTTGCCTGCGCCATGTACGTCGGCGCCTTAGAAACGTCGCATTTGTCTCATCCAACCATCCGGAAAGAACATGAAGTCCGGCATCAGCGCCAAGCTCCATGAATCTTTCAAGACCGTAGTCGTTCGCCAATTCAGCCAAGAAGTGTTTGTAGACCTCCCAGTCCACACCACGCACACACCAAGGCCGTCCCACCACGTTGGGGGCTACATCGTGAGTCGCATTATCTATTGTGATCAAAATAAGATTATGATCACTGAATGCTACCTCGTCATGCAGCTCCCATGAAAACTGACATTCTTGTCAGTCGCCACTACAAAGAGTGACGTCAATATCACTTACACCCGCGGGGCCTTGAAACGTATACCCGTGATTGGGTTCGTTAAGCACCTGTAAGTTCCGCATTATGATCCATTCTTCAAGTATCTCACCTCGGATGGCTGATCTTCGCCTCCTTTGGTTGAGAACTTTGCTGAACCACAACCCGGATGTGGCATTAGCGTCCATTCCCAGTATGAGCTGCCCTTGGCAACCCATCACCATTAGGTCCAGGACATCCACATCCGTCTCAATACGGCCGCCGAACCAACAGTAGGCACTACAAACGTAGAATTGCCCCGTCCGACCGCTGACCCATGCACAATCACAGCATTCAGTAGAGAATCGCTCAACCAGCATACAGTCCAGGGCCCGGTCGCAGATGACTATAACAGCCTTTTGCCGACCAACACCCAAGACTCTCATCCAAGCTGGCAAGCCACGCACAGCTCCATGCAGCTCTTGGAGGATAGCAATGCTAACTTGGTTCTGGACAAGCCAGACTCCCAAGTCGCACATCACTCCGTAAGCCCGCTGACAATTTAGCTGCGCTATCCTAAGAGCCATTACCTTACGGTATTAGGCGGCCCCGTAGGATCACCATCCTTTTCCTGTATTCAGGGCAGTCAGGACTAGATGCCCTATGGTTTCCGGGGCGCGAACGCCCAATGCAGATGTGACACCGCGGAGGAGATTTGCAATCTTCCTCCTTGTGCCCACCGCTTCCACATTTCCAGCATCTCCTGATGCTTTCTTTACACTCCCTCATTATGTGCCCAAAACCAAGGCACATGTAGCACCGAGCTACCCTATCAAAGGGCATCACCCTGTGTGCCAGAAAGCCGGACGTAAATCCTGCGCTCCTTCAGGATGGTCTTCCGCCATTCCGCTGGTAGCTCACACAGGACATTTTGGGTATCTGTTGAGCACCTTGAATTGCTTTTTGACCTCCTCCAGAGTCAGGCTTTTCAAGCTGGTTTTGGCCACCGCGGTGACCAGCTTATCGTCCGTGCAGGATTTAGGTACATCATGTACCAAAATCTTAGGCAGAAGACCCTTCGGGTCTTCTACCTGGAGACCGCCCGCACGAAATGCGCCACACTGTTTAAGCATTTCTGCTTCTTCAGCCGTTTTGGTCTCGATAACGAGACCATTCCGCATCCTCCGAACAGCCCTAATTCGGACATCTTCGGGGGGGGGGGGTGACGCACTCCAACATTTTCCCCTTTACCTGATCGCCGGTAAGGGGTTCAGCAGCTGATCGTACGACCACTGCGGAGGACCTTGCAGGTCCTTTCTTCTTCGTCTTTCTCTTCTTTTTCGGCTGCGGTTGGGCTTCATTACCTCAGGTTTGGCAGCCCTAACACCACTAGGCCCTGGTGTTGCGTTTGGCGTCACCAGCGAGTACGCACGAGGCACCTGTGGTGGCGCTTTAGCCCCCTGTGGTGGCGCTTTAGCCACCTGTGGTGGCGATTTGGCCACCTGTGGTACCGCACGGATCGCTTGGGACATATGCGTCGCCATTATGCTCGTGACCATCACACGAATCTCCTCCTAAAAACTGGCTAATTCGCCAGTAATGGTTGGAGGAGATGGTGAAGGGATAGATTGTCCCTCCTCGAGCTCTCCCACTCGTTTTAACAGGGCAGCCACCAGGTCCTTATATTTGGCATAGACCATGCCAACCTCGGTGATGTGAGCCTTGCTATGTCTGCTTCCAACAAAGCCTGACATAACATCATTCACGGCTTCTCTCAAAGCCGCTGCTCTTTCAATGAAGCCCGCTGCTTCCGAATCGGAAAATTCGGACCCAGTTGTACTCGGTCTTGAGTCGCTGGGCTCGATCTTCCGTCTCTTCTCACCCACGGTGTGCCAAGGGCCTTCAGCTTGGCCCTTCTGCGCCCCGTCCGTTTCCATTTTGTCGTCCTTTCCGGCCGACGACTGGCCTCCAGCTTCAACGATCTTCTTTAAGTCATCCATATACTACAATTTACGACTAATCGTGTGTGAAGGAGCGAGCCGAGTGTAGTTGGGAGCGGGTACACCCAAGTAGCAACAGATCCCGTAGGCATCGGCTACTACCACCCCTGTACTCAGGGGCCCAACACTCACCTGGGGTTACCAAGAACGACACCGGAATTCACGGACGTGCCGTTACCCGCTCGGAGCAACACAGGTTCCGACCCCTGTGTTCAACGCACACTTCCTGGCCAGGGTCCGAAGCTAGCCGTTAGACCTCCCAGCCACACACGTATCGGCAGCGCTAGGCGCACATCAGACCTTTGCTGCAAACCGATCGGCGGTTAGTGCAAACCGATCGGCATCCCCTATCCGCCACCAGGAGACCCGCCTGGTACCAGTGTGCTCTGGTTCCACCGACACTGCGGTCGGTGGCAGGCGTAGATAGGGACAATGGGAATCTCGTTAATCAATTCATGCGCGTCACGTATAAGATGCCGAGGTATTTGGCTATTTGTCCGGACTAAAAGTTCTGATACCCCCAGACGACTATATATATAAAGAAGCTGGGTGAACTAGGCGCCGGCCTTGCGCTCGAGAGCTAACGCACTTTTGACACACAGGGTGATAAAAGTCACTTAGTCTCGATGAAAAATTATAGGAATAATAATACACAGGATCGGAGCAACAACGAGTTCCTGCAAAACGCCTGTAGGGGAAGTGGTCGTTCTGTGGTCCACTCGAAGTAACATGTCTGTCATCCTATGACACGAAATGTGCTAGTAATGAAACCCAGCCATCCGAGCTTGGCGACTCTCCCCTAAAAAGATAAGACAGAGACGCCAATCAGCGGACGGAAGGTGGCTGCATATATACTTCCCCATCTACACGACAATGATCGTAATCTAATAGGATCAGTCGTTGATCCACTATGGTGGCTACCCTGGTATCACGCAAACCAAAGTTTGCGAGCGTACCGGGTCAGTGGATGTTTCCAATGGGCACCCTCAGTGCGAGGCAAAACACTTAGGTCTACCTAAACAAGAGGAAAAACACTCAGGTCTACCTCCTTCATATTGGGCTGCTAATGACCATGACCCACCACCGACTCTATTTCGTCATGGCCATACGGTAGAATCCCACGTAAACGGCCAAGTCCCCGACAGACGGTCGACAGGCCCTGGTGAAGCTCATTGTGTAATAGGATGGAGTCATTGGAAACTAAGAGACGCAAGATTGATCTGTGTACCATAGGTACTATGTGCGTAAGTAGTGAGCGTGAGCTAGGATGTTATAAAACCTAATATAGTTACGCAACACAGCAGTAAACAACTATAATTCTGCAAAATCCGGATCGATATGATTAATTCCCAAAGCAATTAAGCATAGCGATCAGTCATTTGGTTGAAACGTACCCAATTCATATGTGATCCTCGTAATGCGCATTCAGAGATGGTACTGAGGGTTCTACGGCCTACACCTAAGCCCATGAACGCCCCAGCAGAAAGCGCGGACCAAATACCCCGATATGAAACTGTTACGCTATAAAACGAAACGTGTTCTACAGAATATTCAGCAGCCACCAACTCCGAGAGGTTACAGTAGTCCTTATATTTCGACACTTTGCGCCGATGTGATTCATCCAATGGATAACCGTCTCCTACTATCTGGGCATCAATTACCACAACACGACGATCTCGTGAGGCGATAATATCTGGTTTTCGCTTACCCTGATTCGTAAGGAACGCACGTTCACAAACGACGTCCCACCCAATACGCCTAAGTTCTGCGGCTGCGATACTAACCACCTTATCGTGCCTAGCGACTCTACCCCCATGGGTTCTGAAGCACTTCTGGATGACATGATGTGCCGTCTCGGATGCTTGGCATCCAGCTCGACATTGTCGATCATAGTCGCGACCTCTAGAAGTTCTGGCACGTGTAGGTATGGTGTTCGCTCGAATATGGTGAAAGTCCACATAGTCTCTTCCAGTGAGGCAGGAGGAACGACGCGAGACCCAGTCCGAAGACGCAGGAACCCGGTGCGAATCCTTCAATCCACCACCATCTACAGAACCATGCAGAGCTTTTGCCATGGTGTTATTCACAATCACTTTCGAGGTCATTTGTACACCATAACCTCGCAGGACTCGCGAACACCACTCGAGCTGATTACAAACCAACCACGAGCGGGAAGCGGCCTGGAAGTACGGGGAACTAGACTTCTCAAGCGATTCTAGCCGTCTCTTACGCATAAGCGGGATAGCCATTCTTAAACATGGAATACCAATTCCTCCCTGTTTAACAGGCGTATGATAGTATTCGACTTTGGTATCCTTAGGAAGTCTGAGCCAGAGTCTAACATACTTGCGGACCTGCAGATCGAGCTGGTTCAAGTATCCAACAGTTGTACGTCCCAACACCCAAACATGATAATGCCTGGGGAGTAGTACACTTGTTAGTATCTTGATACGTTGCTGCGGCTTAAGTGGACCCTTGGTCAACTTAATCAGATCTTCTTCAAGATGTTTATCTCCGAAACGGACTTTATTGCTACTGAAGTTAATGCCGAGATAGCTCCACAGATCGAGCACAGATTTCTGTGGAAGATAGTCACCCGCGAACGTGAATAAGGGTTCGGCAATATGCTTCACCTTCTTATCACGCCCACTTGCTATCTGGCTTGTAGCGAAGGACTTCTTAGTGTTGAGGTGAAGTCCCATCACATCGAGTATGCCGGTAAACCGGTCTAGGCTATCTTGGAGACCAGCAGTTGTTGATGAGATCAAAAGAACGTCATCTGCAAAAGCTAGACCCCCAACGATGGTACTACCATCCAAACGAAAACCAACCTCTGGGTTCAACTGGTTTAGAGCGCATGAGATAACCAAGTTGAACAGCAAGGGTGACAATGGATCGCCTTGTCGAACACCCCTCCTTAGTTTTACATTCCTGCATATTCTTCCATCGTGCACCAAAGATGTTCGTGCCTCGTTGTATAACCCCTCTACATAATTGACAAATAACTCAGGGAGGCGAGCCTCTCTAAGCACTTGAAACAATGCAGAGTGGGAAACTGTATCGAAAGCCTTTGCTACATCAAGGCTTGCTATATGCAGAGATTTGCAATTTCTACGCGAGGCGACTAGCAGGCTCTGCAAAAGATACAGATTACCCGCTAAACCGTCACCAGGCATAAAGGCAGCTTGTCTCGCATCATGCAATGGAAGATTCTGGAGTCGATGAGCCAGAATTTTATTAAATTGACGAATGACAACAGACCCGATGGAAATTGGTCTGAAGTCAGATGGTAGTTTCGCCATTTTGATTTTCGGAATGAAAATAGTCCGGGTGTTCAACATTCTATGGTCGATTTTGGCGTTCAACAAAAAGATATTAAAGATTATCGTGCGGATTAATGGTGAAACGGTGTTCCACTTCAATGGCTTTATGCCGTCAGGCCCAGCTGCTGACTTGATGTTAACCTTCTGGTTCTTTACGTCACGTACGTGAATAGGAGACCAGATGGAGTCTAGAGTACCTTCAGGGTGATCTTTATGAGGGAACAAACGTCCAGCCTGTCCCGGAGCACTTGGAGTTTCAAAAATAGAAGCCCAGTAATCACCGAACACAGTCGAATCGATTTGACCACTCTCAGAAGCACCATCCAGTACCTCTCTTGCGGCATCCGCTACATTATTACGATATAGGGATTGGATCCTGCCATATTCCGCTCTTCTCTTCAATTTCTTTGATTGTCCCCGATCGTTTTGCTTTTTGAGCTTGTGGTTCGGCGCCATCTGAACGGTCGTTTTAGGAGCAGGGAAAGCTGCACAGAGCCAAGAATAAATTTGGTCTGAAACATCACTTCCTGCGATAGCACTTAAGGCAATTTGCTTTAAACGACTACCGTGATCACCCCTATTCTCATCTATACCCTCAATAAGAGTGCATAGGTGTGAACGAATCGATTCCGTAAGGTGTTGGGAATTCGTCAGGGGATCCAACTCCTGAGTGTGAGCATCATGGGCGAGCGGTTGAGCTTCTAACGTGCGAACTCGTAGAGCTTGCACTTCATCTTGAACCATCTCTTTGTAAGAGGCAGAACGCCTCCTACCTTTGATAGATTCAAGAGTCCGTCCAGGGAAAACTTGAATCAGATGTTGATTCATAAACTTAACCCCGGAAACCGTCGCTTCTGCTTCAGCTGCAGCAAGCAGCCGACACTCTTCTGGAGACCATCTGGCTTTAATACGATCCACATTAATCGCTGCGTTGGCTTCGATGGGATGTGCCTTCGAAAAATGGACTTTTAAGCCTCTCTCAGTGTTATAATTTTTATTACAGAGTTCACATATGAACTGTATAGCTGGTACTGTTGTGGTGCCACTTGTACTAGCGACCGAGAACCGCGGTTCACGGTCAGTGTTTATACCCAATTTTGCAGGGTCATCCGAGGCAACATTTTCACAACTAGTAGCTTTAAAATATAATCCTTTAGAGGGATGCTAACCCTCTAAGGAAGTGGTTCTGACTGTTCTTAGCCAAAATGGGATGTAATTATTAACATACATCTACACATTTCATTTCCAGGTGCCCCACGAGGAGGAGACAGCTTACCTAATCATGCACAATTAGGCAGAGGACCCGAACCTTGTCCTCACGCAAACTAACTAAATATATACATATATAGCCAGTTCCCAGTTACTGTTAACTGGACCCAATGTAAAAAATTAAAAGAGTCATAGTTACTCCCGCCATTTACCCGCGCTTGCTTGAATTTCTTAACGTTGACATTCAGAGCACTGGTCAGAAATCATACTGGCCATCGCAATGCTTTGTTTTAATTAGACAGTCGGATTCCCCTAGTCCGTGCCAGTTCTGACTTAACCTTTAAATTCCGGCCGAAGAGAACGATACGCATATATAATAAGTAATAAAATCTACGTATACAAGTATATTTCAATTAAATTATTTTATCTATATATATTTAGTTAAGTCTCGCAGCAAGAAAGTTCCGCAGGAGGCCAAGGCAAAAGACCGAACTCGAATTCAAACACACACCAAACAACACACACATAATATTATACAACATATACACCAACATAAGTAATACTATCATCTCATACCACATATCATACAAGTACAATACACAGCTGCTTGATGCATTACATTACATTAAATGCACAGTTAATGTATTATATTTTTTCGACTTTTTTCGGTTGGAAAGTGGGATGGTAATAATATAACGGAATTAAGTTATTCAGTAAGCAATTGCTTTAATGAAAACCAAGGCTATTTTAATAAGAATCTGAATATACCTAATGACTTCGACCATTTACATCGGATAAAATATTATCAAGTCCTTATAACGTAACCGTGAGTTGCTATAGAACTATTTCCACTGCTAAACACACATCTGCCATCAAATATACAAGTAAACTTTTTTATAATTATACAATTAATGGATCAAAATTTTCATGTGAGGGAGTTAAAATGGATCCCGCAAGCAGCTGCTCGTCACATATACCCAAATCACCAAATCTATCATTGAAATTGCCAGCAATACTTAATATTTTACTATCTACATTATATAAAATTGTTAGCAGCGTTTGTTACAACATATTAAAGTATGTGTCGTAATCTTAGACCAGACCCACAACAAATAAGTATTTTTTGATATTGATTTAACTCGATTTTTAATAGTTCACTCGATTTGTAACACAATTGTTATCGAGAAAAGTTTTTTTCATTTTCAATGGTACTACGGGACCTCAAGAAGAGGGAACAATGAATGATTTTTTTTTTTTTTTGCCAATCAGAAAAAGATATGCCAGATTCCTATTCGATATTAAAAAAACTAAAACTATATATTTTACCACAAATTATTGTTTTATTAAAAACTTTGTAACTACATGGTGATTCCGTTGGTTTTCAAATTATTTATATTTGAAATATTTTTTATATATTGAAATAGAAACCATTATACCAAATTTCCAAATGTAACAAATTATTAAATTAAAACAAATTATTCAATCAACATATCTGTTTTCAATCAACATATCTCTACAACATATCTTGTTTGACCGCTCGTGTAATGTTCTATTCATTGATTGTTTTTCGTCCCGTAACTCTTTGTTTCGCTAAAGTCAAGCTTTTTCTCCTGTTTCTTTTGGAAGATCTTCACTAATGAAGATATTTGTACCCTTGAGATATCTACGCTTACTAAATATTACTTGTTTCATTTTATAGTTTGAGAAGTATATTTTAGCATCTTCGAGATATCAGAATGGCTTTTAAAGTCAAATTTAACTAGGTCTCTTTATTTTTTTGTCTTTGTAAAGCAATTTTGTTGTTATTTTGTTCTTTAACTTAACCTTTTATTAATAGTTTTTCCTGTGTAAGATTGATTTTATGTCACGAATTTCGGACATCAAACTGTCCCTTTTGCTACTTATTTAGTCCAACTTGTGAGTCCTCAGATGGTATTGCCATTGCTTTATTTAAGAAATTTATCAAATTATACTAAAATAAATTAAAAAACAAACAAACTAACAAAAAACTTAATGCACTACAAAGATTTGAACTCAGGAAGATTGATATAAATTGATTAACATCCCAGTGTCTTGATCACTTCGCTGATGATATGAAAAATAACTTTAATTATACACGAAATTCACTATGAAAACACTATTATCTTCAGATGTTTTTTTAATTTAATTATTAATTTAATTAATGTTTTTTCTTTTTATTTATTTATTTATTTCTAAGGAAAGTCATTTATTTAGATATTTATTAAATTATTTACACCAAGAATTGGCATGATGTAAATAAATTGAAAAAAAATGATAATATATTTAATTATTTATCATTAATTGAATGCAGCAGATACTATCTTAAATAGTTTTGACTATAGTTCTAGTATATCTTCGTATCCCATTGTATACAATATCAATTCTATTTGCATGGTAGTACTGCTTTCATATACTTCCATTAGATCTATGGAATTCTTTCTTCTGGGGAAGCTTCACTCATAGATTACCTTGAATTAGCATGTACTACTAATCTATAAAATATATTTAAAACTAACTACTTTATAAAATGATCCTGTAATTTTTTTGTACACAGAGAAACTTTTTTTGAGTTATTTTATTCACGTTGGAAGTAAGCGCCGATTAAAGCCGTTTTTTCATTGTATAACATAGTGGTACATTTAGATAGATAGACAGACATTAACGGAACTGTACTAAACAGTTGAAGGAAATGGTCATGTCGGTTAACTGTGTTGTATGATAAAAAATAAAATATAATAATTTAGGTATTGTTATAATTCCAAGAATTCCAACAATATACTATTAATGATTTGACGATGCAATGGTTGACGTGGTATAAATCGAAGTGATTTCATTGTCTGTAAAGACAAATAAATTTATAAAGTAACAGTAATCTGCATGTTACTTTAATACTTTAAATATAGTTATGAATAAATACCAGAGAAGATTCCCTTCTCAAAAGAATGTGGAAACTATATATAAAATAAAATAAAATAAAAGCAATTTGGCTCGAAGGCCTTATTACTTACACTTTAGCTCGTAAAGCTAATGCTAAAATCCAGAATGTATTCGTCCGCACATGCAGATGTATTCGTCCGCACAGCTTAGGGTGGTGGTGCTTATATTCCCATCGCTTTTTGGTAAAACACAGACATTTCATCCATTTTGAGGACAGGGCGTCCCCTCATGCGAACTCACGAGGCACACAGATGTTTAAGTCACAATTACGTAAGTATTTGCTACTACCAAGTGTTGTGTGTGTGTGTATAACCTGGGGTTTCCCCAGGTTACGTATGGTTTGTGTGTGTGTTTGTGTGTGTGTTTGTGTGTTTTGGTGTATGTTCCGTGTATTTTGGATGAAATGATAGTTGATGAAGATGAATGATATGAAAAAGATACTTTGTAGTTGGGACAGCTCCAAAGTCCACCAAGTTTTGGGGATGCCCCCCTTCCATTTCTCTTTAAACCCATGCCCCCTACCTTACCATAGCTGCTTTCAACACAAATACACTAAAGCATTCTTTTGTTTTTCTTGATGTCAGCACTTGACTGACATCCCATTCCCCTCGCCTGTTGCCCTTTATTCCCATTGCAGAGAGGTTTCTAAATCGTTCGTACATGCCACAATCACACAACATGTGTAAACTATCCTCCCATTCAGCCCCACAGGGACAACCTGGGTCCTCGCATATACCCCTGCTGAACCTGAAGCCGTTAGGTGCGCCATGCCCAGTAAGGATGTACCCTTCATCCCATGTAAACTGCCAGTTTTTCATTCTCTCAGTCATCATTAGTCGAACATCCTTCACGAAGTCGTATGTTTTCCGCCCATTCTGACTCATACTCCACCTCTCTTGCCATTTATCTATCGCACGCTCTCTTACCATTTTTATCATATCGCTTTCACCCATTTCGTTCACCTCCTCATTACTTACTAAATCTATTTCACCCATACTTAATCCCCTTTTAACTTTATAAACATTCGCTCGTCTCAGACATTCCAGGTCCCACGGAAGGCTACCGGCCAAGACCTGCATAGCCTCCGTGGAGACCGTTTTACAAACATTCAGGCAGCCATGGAGTATGACACGTTGTGCCATACCCAACATTTTTCTGTAACACTCGTACTGTACACATTCATACCAAACACTAGATCCATACATTGCACATGCTTCAAACAAACTTTTTATTAATATTCGTACAACCCTCCCGTTAAAACCCCAACATTTTCGCAAAACCCTCCTTAACCCCCCAATCACTCTCATCATCTTTTCTCGCAAGGCAGCAATATGCTCCCTAAAGCTCATTCTCTCGCCAACCCGCACGCCCAGGTAGGTCACCGTGGTAACCAACCTGACATATCTCGCCTCATTATCCAAATTCACACGCATCCTTCTATTTACATTCATTTTACCTTTAAGGAGCATAGCCACTGTCTTGCTGTCAGACACCTCTACCCCCATTCTAGCGCCCCATTCATAAACAGGTCTCATATACTCATTCACTTTTCCTTCTAATCGTATTCTTGAATCATCATCAATCATCAAGAGGAGGTCGTCTGCAAACGCAATCACTTTCACATTCATACCCTGGAGCCTGTTAAGAAGCTCATCCATACATAGATTCCATAGCGTCGGACCTCCAATGGAGCCTTGCGGACATCCCCTCATAAGCCGGAACCATACTCTTTCATTCGCAGAATCCGCACATGCATACCTATTTGAGAAGTAGCTTCTCCACATTCGCATGTCTTGCTCTCCCACTCCATACTCAGTCAGTTTCTCCAAGATACACTCCCATTGCAGGCAGCTGAATGCATTCTTAAAATCAACGAACACTCCTAACATATATTTTTTCTCGCATACTCGTACATTCTCTTTTACTCTAGCCCAGGCATCTTCTGTACTCCTTCCAGCCTTAAAGCCATATTGGAGATCATTCCATCTGCCATCCATGTTTTCATTCAACCTCCTAATCATGACTCCTTCGAGAACCTTGCCCAGCCCATTGAGCAAGCTGATTGGCCTGTAGGACCTCGAGTCACTCGAGTCCCTATCAGGGCCTTTCAGGATTGGTACAACTTTTGCCAATTTCCAAGGTCCTGGGAAGAGCCCCTCTCTCATACAACCATTAAAGGTCTCAGTCATAAATTGTGGAATTGCTTCCCAAACACGCTCAATCATATCATTCTTCAATCCATCTATACCCGGAGCTTTGCCCCTCTTCATCCTCTCCACCACACCCTCAATTTCATCCGCCGTATATTCTTCATCGATTACCCTGTTCTCCAATATGGCCTGCATCTCATTCACACCCGCACATTCAACTGAGTCGGGGAAGAACTCCCGCATGAGGACATTTACTGTTTCGCGCCAATTCCTGGTCCATACACCATCCACACAAAGAGTATTAACACCCGATTTCCTTACATTCTTACATATCTTGTATACTTGTCCCCACGGATCATCCCGCCCCGACCCAACGAACTGCTTCCAATCATTCAGCTTTGCTTGCCTCATGCAACTCTTAAAGTCTGCCTTCGCACGACTGTGTTGCTGACGCAGCTGAACTACTCTGGGTCCATGCATTCTCCTTTCTCTTTGTAACTTCTTTCGTAACTTTTTCACTTGTGCTCGTTTAGAAGACAATTCAACTGCCCACCATCTCACTCTTTTATTCGCTTTACACACACCCTTCTTCAAACATTCATCATTGGCATCCCTAATCCATTCCTCAAGTGTCCTCACCCTGGCCATCGCTTCCAACCTTGAGAAGTTTCCTAACCCAAGTCTAGCTGCATGACCTTTTAAAACCTCCATATACCAATCCCAATTCGCTCCCTTTACACTCCACTTCGGCTGGTTGATAGAGGTGTCATTTTTATCCATACATATACGCATTAGGATCAGGTTATGATCGCTAATGCTCTCTCGCGTAACACACCAATCGATTCTGCATCTATCCCAGTTTCCCTTGCATATTGTGACATCGATGTCACTTTCACCCACTGCATTCTCAAATGTAGACAGCCGACTTGGCTCATTCAAGACAGTGAGGTTCCTGGCTACAATCCACTCTTCTAGGCTATTGCCTCTAGCCTCCACAGGCCTACCCCTCCACTGTCCCTTACTGAACCAGAGGCCTGATGCCGCATTTGCATCCATTCCAATTATCAGTTTTCCATCACATTTATCAACCACACTATCCATATACTCGATATCAACATCGATATCACCACCAAATTCACAATAGATACTACTTACATACATTTCACCAAATATTCCCTTAATCCACACACAAATACCCCTATCACTTGAACAATCATTAACCATCATACATTCAATGGTCGGATCGCACACAACTATCGCCGCCTTCATCCTGCCATACGCAAACACTTTCATCCAACTTGGCAGTCCACAAACCCGCTCATGGCACACATAAGGCTCCTGTAGCAGCGCAACCGCTATCCCATTCGTACCTAGCCATTTCCCCAGTTCGTTCATTACCCCCGCAGACCTTTGGCAGTTCAGTTGAACCAACCTCAGGTCCACGCTTGGCTGTGCTTCCTCTCTGCAACCTAATCTACTCCTCTTACCCCCTTCTCCTACTTCATCTTCGTCCTGTCTTTTCCTCTTTCTTGTCCTATCTAGACCCATTATCCTCTCTACTCTCTCATCCCTCACTAACACTACTCTCAACTCCTTACCCCCTTCTCCTACTTCATCTTCACCCTGTCCTTTCCTCTTTCTTGTCCTATCTAGACCCATTATCCTCTCTACTCTCTCATCCCTCACTAACACTACTCTCAACTCCTTCCTCAGCTTTTCGCTTGCTGAAGGTCGGGGGTAGCAAAGCTGACCACTACCAGCACCGACCTGTACTGGGGATCCGACCCCCTGCACCGTAAGACCCTCAAAGGTCTCAGTCATAATTTCCCCTACTACTCAATGAGCCCTGAGTTGGGGCAGGTACCCAGGTATGCTCAGTTATTACGCCAAGCACACCCAGTCCGAATCAACGCTCCCTGCAACGCTAATCCGGTTCACACATACCTAATGTGTTCAAATGTGGGACCACCCGAACAAAGTCAGGTGCGCCATTTTGAAATCGAGGGAATAATAAAATAGGCAGCCAGAATAAATATAAAGTAAAATAAGGCAAACATACTTTGAATGAAATATATTATGAGCTATGCAACTTGTTTTACATATCAATAAATAAGTATACAACATTTCAATATATAAGGAGTACACACATACAAATGTATATGACTATGAAGCTGTTGTATACCAGTAAGCAGATGATGTGAAAGTCATATAGAAATACAACACAGACATTAACGGAACTGTACTAAACAGTTGAAGGAAATGGTCATGTCGGTTAACTGTGTTGTATGATAAAAAATAAAATAATTTAGGTATTGTTATAATTCAAAGAATTCCAACAATATACTATTAATGATTTGACGATGCAATGGTTGACGTGGTATAAATCGAAGTGATTTCATTGTCAGTAAGGACAAATAAATTTATAAAGTAACAGTAATCTGCATGTTACTTTAATACTTTAAATATAGTTATGAATAAATACCAGAGAAGATTCCTTCTCAAAAGAATGTGGAAACTATATATAAAATAAAATAAAATAAAAGCAATTTGGCTCGAAGGCCTTATTACTTACACTTTAGCTCGTAAAGCTAATGCTAAAATATAGAATCACGTGCTCTCTGCCTTGTGAAGCAAGCAGTTTAAGGGGACGAGCACCCCCCGGTTTAGCGGGTTTTCCTTCCCGTGTGCTTTGGTCCGGGGGAGCAAAAACTCCTTGCCAATCTGCGGTCCATGCCTACGATTAGCTCCTCTATCCGCCACCTGAGGACCCGCCTGGTACCAGTGTGCTCTGGTCCCACCGGATTTGCATCCGGCGGCAGGTGTAGATAGGGACATTAATATGTATTTGTCGTACGTGGGGTACCTAGCTATTGTAGATAGGGACAGAACAGAACCATAAATGCATACATATGCGTAAGCACACATGCATGGATTGATTTCCGTGGGATTCCTACCTCTCGGTTTCACTCCCACGGCCCAACAGTTTCCTGTTGCGGCTCATCCCCCAACTAGGGAGACGTGATCAAGGTACGCTTGATCCAAACGCGTCTGAGGAAAGTACCCCAGACTATCAACACTTCATGTCTGCAGGTCATAAAGCACCTTGGTTGGGAGCGGGGCCTATCTAGTACCCCTACTGACTCTGCAGGTCAGTACCCGAGCTGCCCGCCACAGCTCACCTGGCGAGATAAGGTGCTAAGTTTGCACCCCCCTCTGGTCTGCGCTAGAAGACCTACCACTGCCCCCACGAGTCCTACCTCAATTCGCTTACGCGCACACAGGCAGCGTAAGTCCCTGTGTACGGGGCTTGGTTGTAAGCGACCCGTGGTACCCACACTTCCGCCTGGGTTGGGCGACGTCCCTTAGATCTGTCGAGATATGCCATTAAGGCTATTCTTTCAGATCCAGTCCAGATTGGCGCTTACCTACAACACGCCAATTGTTGTACACATGACTACATAGGCTGATGGCCTGGCTGAAGGCCTATAAAATGGACCTTCGGGGTCCTAAAACCAATTAATCCCAACCCATTAGTAACTTTATCCCACCCATGATAGATTTAAATAAACAGCCCCTGGTGAAGAAGTACATGTAAAAATACACAAACAACACATATGCTCCACAAGTACAAAACCATCAAAACTTGTGGACAGCGACCAACCTCGGGGTGGACAAGTTCCCGTGGGTGCTCACTTGCCAACAGTCCCACTGCGCTACGCGCCCGCTCATATTCGCGCTTGCTCTTGCTGCTGCGATACCACTCGTCGCCGGAAGCCAAATGCCCGTGCAACAAATTCAGTGAACACCCTCCGGGTGTTCGTTGTCTTAAGGACTCCCTCAAGCTTCCATTCGCCCCCTATGCGGTCTATCCCCATAGCATGCGTGTCACGAAAACGTTCATAGAGGCCACAGTCACACAAGAAGTGTAAACTGTCCTCCCATTCGCCACCACATGGACACGTTGGGTCTTCCACCAAACCCCTCATAAACAGATGGCCATTCAAGCCCCCATGGCCGGTTAGGATGAATCCCTCCTCAATACTAAAGCGCCAGTTCCTTATCCATGCGCACTCCCTTACATCCCTAAGGAAGCTACGCGTTGTCGCTCCCTTGTCTGACGTGGCCCACCTCTCCTGCCACTTTTCAGAAGCTCTTAAATCGATGAGCTTCTCTGCTTCCGCGAGAGTCATTTCTGTGCTCTCAACATGGGAGATTAAGTTGTTATCTCCAAACAAAGCTCCACGCCTTATCAAAAAGCGATCGGCCCTTCTACGGCATTCAATATCCCACGGCATACACCCCGAAAGTACCTGCATCGCCTCCGTCGAGACCGTTCTGCAGAAGTTCCAACCACCAAGCAGCACCACCCTCTGTGCTGTGTTTATGGCCCTCCTAGCATATTGGAACTTTGTGACCTCGTGCCACACTGCAGAACCATACAGGACCTTCGCCTCTACTACACCCTTTACCAACTGACGGACAGACCTGACGCTCAACCCCCAGTCCCGCCTAAGGATCCTGCCAAACATCCCCATCTGCTCGTTCACGGTTGTTCGGAACGACGTGATGTGATCCTTCATATTCATACCTTGGCCCATGCGCAAACCTAGGTATTCAACACCTGCGACCACAACAAGACGCTTGACCTCACCCTCCCTTGTCACATACCTTGGTCGTCTGTCTGTCCCTATCTTGCCCTTAAGTGGCATGCAGACTGTTTTTGTGTCTGACACTTCTACGCCCACTCGTGCTCCCCATTCAAGCACTGGTGTCATTACTCCTTCCACCCCATCCAGTGCCTCCCCTCTACTATCGGCCTCAACCATTATGAGGAGATCATCGGCATACGCCACAACTTTAACCCCCCTGCGACTCAACCTCTCTAGTAAGTCGTTCATACACAGGTTCCATATCGTTGGACCCGCTATGGAACCTTGTGGACAGCCCCTGGTCATTTGGACCCAAACACACCCCCTGTTCGACATTATCCCCGCATACCTATCAGTAAAGTAACTGTCCCACATGCGTAGGTCAGATTCCTCGAGCCCAGCATCACGAAGCTTCTGGTTAACCACCTCCCAGTACAAACAACTGAATGCATTCCTAAAGTCAACAAAGACTCCCAGGACATATTTGCATCCACTAATATCCACTAGCTGTAACGCCTTCAGCCAGGCATCCTCGACGGTTCGGCCCTTTCTGAAGCCATATTGGGCCTCATTCCATCCACCCTCCATGGCTGCTTCAAGCCGATCAACCATCAGTCTTTCCAGGACCCTGCCCATTCCACTTAAAAGGCTTAAAGGTCTGTAAGACCCCGGGTCACTTAAGATCTTATTCGGACCCTTCGGAAGAGCTACAACTCTAGCCAATTTCCAGGGTCCTGGAAAGTATCCACCCTCCCAACACGAGTTGAACAGATCAGTAATCACCTCTGGGACAGCTTCCCATATCCTGGTGATTACCTCATTTCTGATCCCGTCTATACCAGGAGCCTTGCCCATCCTCATACGACAGACTGACGACTCAACATCCTCTTGACACAGAATCGGAGACTCCCTGTCCTGAGTCAGAGGATGCCTTATAATATCCCCTTCTTGTGGTTCCAGTACTTCAATGGCTCCTGGGAAGAACGCTTGAAGCAGGACCCTGGCACTTTCATCCCACGTACGCGTCCAGCCATCACGCACCTTTATAGAGCCTATATCCCTGACGTCAGTGCTACGACACACTCTATATGCCGTACCCCACGGACCACTTCGTCTGACCACTTCATGCCAATGAGATCGTTTGGCCTCCTTTATAGCATTGGCATATTGCCTACGTGTATTTCTATATTGCCGCTTCTTATCGTTTACTAAAGCTCCCTGTCTCGCGGTCTCTTTTTGCAGGTCTCGGCGCTGCCTTCGCAGCCTGCTTTTCAATTGACTCAAGTCCGCGTCCCACCATGCAACTTTACGCCTTGGAAGCCTCTGCTTTCTCACCAGGCATGACTCATTCGCCTGGCTGATCCACTGGTTAACTTTCACCAGCTTGTCTCGCATACTCAGCTGAAGGAAACTTTCCATTCCCATTTGAGCTACTTGGTCTTGTAAGCAGCTCCGGTATGCATCCCAGTCAACTCCCACAACTTTCCAATCCAAATGTTCCACCCTCCCTGTTCCCCGGTCGTGTTCAAGGTCAAGCAGAATCATATTGTGGTCGCTGATGCCACCATCCACCAGCGTCCATTTAAAATCCCTTGTCCCCCAATCCCCTATACTGAGTGTAACATCAATGTCGCTCATACCCCTCGGACCATCAAAAGTATAAAGACAGCTTGGTCGGTTAAGCACTCCCATACCATGCTGTATAATCCATTCCGAGAGTGTTGTCCCTCTCGTCGCAGAGGGCCGCCCCCTGTTATTTCCCTTGCTGTGCCATAATGCGGATGTTGCATTGGCATCCATAGCAATTAGGAGCCTTCTCCCACAAACGTCCACTACATCGTCCAGCCGTCCCAGCACGACATCAATATTACCCCTTGGGGCGCAATATGCACTGCATAAATACGCCTCCCCAAAATCACCCCTGACCCATACAACCACACAAGTTTCTGTGGTTAATTCAGCCAACAACATCATGCTTTCAAGGGATCGATCACTTATGACAATGGCTGCTTTGTGCCGTCCCACCCCATACGTGCGCATCCACGCAGGTAAACCCCTGATGGCCCCGTTAGTTGTGTAGGGCTCTTGTAAGAGAGCCACTCCCACCCTCTTATTTATCAGCACAGGTCCCAGCTCAGCCATAACCGCGTATGACCGCTGACAATTATACTGGACCGCTCTAAATTTCTTTTGTGGAGCCATTAGTCCTTTCTAATGCGCCCCTTTAACTTCTCATTACGTTGGGCATATACTGGACACCCCAGTGACGACGCACTATGTGTGGCAGCCATTGCTGACCAACCTCTTCTTATACAATTGCCACAAGATTGTGGGTTCTTGCAATTCGCCCTCAAATGATCCTTGCCACCACAATTCCAACACACTCTGCTACTGAGTGTGCATTCAGCCATAACATGGTCAAACGCCAAGCATTTGTAGCATTGCCTGACCATGTCGTGTTCCCTGACACGCATGCTTTGTAAACCCAAATACACCCTTTTTCTATTGATAAGTGGCTGACGCCACTTCAGTGGTATCTCTAGAATTACGCTTGCGCTGTCTCCCTTACCAAACCTCCCCGCTACTCGCACTCTCTCACGGAACTCCTCCATAGTGCACATTCCGCTCATGTTCTTACGATGAAACTCCTTAAGCAAGGAATCATCATCCCATTTCCTCGGCACGTCATAAATCAGCATACGTGGAGGTGTTCCTAATGGCTCTTCCACCGTGAGCCCACACTTCCTAAATTCCTCGCTGTCTTTTAATTTTTGTAGGTCCGCCTTGGAGGCTGCCTCCATGGCAACACCCCCACGTATCTCCCGGACCGCCCTTACCCTAGCTTCCACGCTGTCTTCAATCGCCGCTAGCTTGGCCCTGACAGCCGCCGCCTCCATTGGCCCATCAACCCCTTTAATCAAAACCGGCCAAGACTTAGCCTTCCTCTTCCTTCTCTTTCTACTTTTACGACCCTTCTTCCTAACCTCCACCCATTCGGAGGAGTTCCCAGGCCCATCCGTCGTTGGGGCCTCAGCTGGTGCTTCATTTCTCAACTGCGCGGTGCCTGCACTTAGCACCTCATTGTACCGCCTAGATTCATGCGTAACCCCCGCAGCCTCGGCACCCCGTGCTGGTACCGTCTCAGGCCTTGTTTGCCTCAAAACAACCTCGCCCGTAACTCGAGGGCTACCACCCATACCATTTTTCAATATGGCCAATTCAGTTTTGGCCGCCGTCAACTGCGCCTCAAGGCTGCGCACTGCATGACTCGCTATGTCACGCATTTTATTGGCTGCCCGTAAGAAGTCATGCTTCTTTTTGCCCGACAGCTTGGCAGCAGCAATTACATTTGCAAAACGCCTTATCACGGCGTCCATTCCACGCATGGGGTCCCCTTCCCTACAAGGACACGCTTTCCCATTCGTCTGCGATGTACTTCTCTCCGCACTATTTGGTGAGCCAATGGAGTCCCGCGTGTTACATGATCCCACCGAGACACTCGAGCCAGGCGTCCCCGGTGGAACCACACGAGGTTTCTTAGAACCTTTCGGGGACCCGTCAGAATTAACTGAGCCCGCTCTCTCCCGTTTCCGTCGTTCATCCGCCTGCGATGTATCCATCTCCTCAACCAGCGGCAGTTTTTCCATTACTACTACCTCACTTCCTATCTTCGCGGAGGAGCTCGTGCCACTCCTCTTAAGTGACGCCCTCGTGCCACTAGCAGGACCAGCCTGCGTTATACCCCCCACGGACGGTGCAGTGTTTACCGAGACGCCGCTCGGGCCACCAGTTCCGGACGGTGACATCTCCCCAGCAGTTGTACTCCCTGAAGTACTTGTCGAAGGCTTTGTTAATTTTTTATCATTCTCCATTTCCACGTTATACGTCATCGTGTGTGAGGGAGCGAGCCGGGTATTGCTGATAGCGGGTACACCCAGGGATGAGCAAATCCCGTAGGTATTTACACATCCCACCCCTGTACTCAGGGGACCAACACCCATTAATGACGCCGCCGATATGGAGAGGTATAAAACCTTCCATACCGTACGCAGACACGCCAAAACCCGCTCGGAGCAACACAGGTTCCGACCCCTGTGTTCAACGCACACTTCCTGGCCAGGGTCCGAAGCTCGTCGTTCACCACTCCGAACGAGTAACACCTCGATTGCACAGCCCGTAGACTGTACAATAGCCTTCACCAGGGTGCCGCAAAGCCAATACGACACCGGGATCGGGCACGCCCGGTGCACTCGCCGAAATGGCCAGCCACAAATAGGAATACATCAATACATTAGGAATATACAGCCACAAACGCCACGGGACATCACAGGGTATTGGTTTCATGGGTTTTCCTTCCCATACGCGCGACCTTTGGTCCGGGAGAGCAAGCTCCACCCAATCAGTGGTTGGTGCAAACCGATCAAGCCCCCCTATCCGCCACCCGGGGACCCGCCTGATACCAGTGTGCTCTGGTCCCACCGGCACTGCGGCCGGTGGCAGGTGTAGATAGGGACATTGAAGAAACAAAATTTTACGTGAGGTACCTGCTATTTAAGCCTAACCCTCACGCCCCCCATGGGGACGGGATTGAGATACGCCTCAATCAGCGCGCCGCGGGCTAACAGCCAACGGCTCCCAATCCTTCCTTTCGGTGTAAGCCTAGGGAAGCCCTTTGGTGAAGAGCGCGCACTACCTAAAACGCTTGGGACTCTGCAGGTCCCCACCCGAGCAGAGGCCGAAGCCAGACGCTGCTCACCCGCCGATACAAGGTAGACAGGAGTGCTTCCTCAACTGAAGGTCTCAGCAGGCCTGCGCTACCCCCTCTAGCTTGCGATATAAGCTCTAACACACTGCCCCCACGAGTCCGTCCTCATTTCACTTGCACACACACAGGCGAGTGGAAACACCCTGTGTATGGGGCTTGGACGCAAGTGACCCATGTGTAGATAGGGACAATGGGAATCTCGTTAATCCATTCATGCGCGTCACGTATTAGATGACGAGGTATTTGGCTACCTTAAAAGAGTCATAGTTACTCCCGCCATTTACCCGCGCTTGCTTGAATTTCTTAACGTTGACATTCAGAACGCTGGCCAGAAATCATACTGGCCATCGCAATGCTTTGCTTGAATTAGTCAATCGGGTTCCCCTACTCCGTGCCAGTTTTGAGTTAGCCGTTAAATGCTGGGCGAAGAGAACGATACGCATATATAATAAATAATAAAATCTACGTATACAAGTATAATTCAATTAAATTATTTTATCTATATATATTTAGTTAAGTCAGCAATTAAGGAATAGTTAATATTTTACTATCTACACTACACTATATAAAATTGTTAGCAGCGTTGGTTACAACATATTAAAGTATGTGCCGTAATCTTAGACCAGACCCACAACAAATAAGTATTTTTTGATATTGATTTAACTCGATTTTTAATAGTTCACTCGATTTGTATCACAATAGTCAAGAAAAGTTTTTTTTTTCATTTTCAATGGTACTACGGGACCTCCAGAAGAGGGAACAATGAATGATTTTTTTTTTTTTCTATTTCGCCAATCAGAAAAAGATATCACTGGAATGTCTTCCTTCATCTGAATCCCATAGTCGTAGTCTCGAGCGCAGCCAATTCTGTCTGTAAGGACGTCGTCAAAAGCGGCTTTTGCTGAACATGTGACATTATAATATTACATGCGCTACCGGACGGGTGGTCTGTGAAGGGTATGAGATGTTTGGGGGAAATCCGAAAACTACTATGGAGTTGATGAAGTTTAGTTGAGCCTTCATTATATTTACTGTCACCATTATTAATTTCACTTAAAAATTTTGGTGAATATTTGCTTTGCCATAAGGGCAATTACTTCTTTTCAAACTGTCCTAAAACTATTAAAATTTTTAGTTTTATTTTGGATTTACTCCTGAAGAAGATTCTGGAATTTATAATAAACGCGAAATTTCAATGCGTTATTATTGAGCGACAGGATCATGTTTTGGAAACTTTAAAAGAGACAAACAAATTGAGCACACGAATAACTTGGAGTAGTTGCAAATTTCTTCAAAAAATACGAATCGGCAGGCGCGCTGGTTCCAGCATTCACGCATTTCGTTCGTTTGTTCATCACAATTGCAGGGCTATTCTTTTCAGTTAAACTAAGACCGATTAAATATCTATTTGAGATAAACAATATTTCAAGATCAACTCATTTTAAATAAACTGAATGAATAAATGATGGTAATTTTTTTCTTTAATTATCAATAAGGAGTACGACGAAAACTATTTAAGCAATTTTATTGCGTAATTTTAGTACTTTAAACATTTCTTTTCAAATCTTTTCTCTCTTTCATTCCCTCCTCTATTCCTGATAGACTGTATGCTGCCGAATAAATGCATAAAATTGAAGCAATAAATTTGTTTATATTTTTCTTTAAATAAATTTAATGCTCACTTGTGTAAAAACTACACTGAAACTGTATAATATCATTTAAAATAAAAAATAATAACGAAAAATGAAGTTGAAATTGAAAGTTATTTATTAATATCGTCAGCCTAGCCTAAGCTTGACCTATAATACCTCATCTTTAAATAAATATCATTAAATAAATATATCGAAATATAAGATAAATATTTATCTATAAACAAAACTCGGAATACAAAATGAGTTATAAATAAACTCGATTTCTTTTTTATGTATAGCTGGTTTAAATGGATGATTAACGTTTGGAGATGTTTTATACCTTCATTAAATTTCACCCATTTTATGTAATAATGAAATATTAAGTGCTCATTGATTTCGGTATAAACAAAAACTCGATTTCTTTTTTTATGTATAGCTGGTTTAAATGGATGATTAACGTTTGGAGATGTTTTATACTTTACTTTAATTTCACCCATTTTATGTAATAACTAGCTGTTAAACCCGCTTCGCTGGGTTGTTTTTGCACATTTAAATATCAAAATTGTTAAATGAAAGACTTTTTTTTTAATTCTCTCTGTGTGTACGGAACAGTAAGATTTTTTTGGACGATCCCAATATTATGTCTACACTCTCTGTGTGTACGGAAAAGTAAGGGAAAGATCGATAGAAACCCATGGAACATTCCAGAATATTCGAGAAAGTTCTAGAAAATTCGATAGAAATCCATAGAACATTCCAGAATGTTCGAGAAAATTCTAGAAAATTCGATAGAAATCCATGGAACATTCCAGAATTTTCGAGAAAAATCGAAAGACATTTGCGCCAGTAGCGCCATCTAGTGAAAATTGTACTATTGACAGTGGCGCCATCTATTGAAAATTATTAGAACTAAAAAATCGAAAGACATTTGCGCCAGTAGCGCCATCTAGTGAAAATTGTACTATTGACAGTGGCGCCATCTATTGAAAATTATTAGAACTATTTTTTTAATCTATTTTCTATGAATTCCTAGATCATTTTTAATTCCACCCCCACCAAACTCCCTTATTCACAATGCACCCCCACCAAACTCCCTTATTCTTAATGGGAGCCTAAGGGCTACCCAATGACATAATCCCCTACCGAAGGTCAATGGTTAGTTTTAGGGAAAATCGGGGACATACAAACAAACACTCTCTTTTTATATATATAGATGAAATAATAAGTGCTCATTGATTTCGGTATAAACAAAAACTCGATTTCTTTTTTTTATGAATAGTTGGTTTAAATGGATGATTAACGTTTGGAGATGTTTTATAGTTTCAATTAAATTTCGTACATGAAATCGTCAGTGGAGCAACTTCAAGACGCCAATCAAGTTGCTAGTCAATGGACTTCGTTCATAAAAGTTCTCATTGTCTGTTATCGCTGTAACTCCCCTTTGAGCTATTTTGACTTTACATTCAAAAACAAAAAGCGATACTCGGTAGAATTAATAAATATCTTCCTTAACAGGAACATTGTTGAAAATATATGTGCAGTTCCGAATCCGATTGCGCGTGTAGTAACGCACTCGGTGATCACTTTCAGCGTACTCACAGCCTCCAATCTGTTGGTTAGTATTTTATCCCAATTAATAAACACATTTAAATTATTATTCATATTTATTTTGTCCAAATAAATAATTACATGAATTTTATTATTATTATTTTATTACATGAAGTTTTTTGTATATCCATTGAATGAATCACGTGTTCCTATATATCATTACTGAATGTCATGTTGAGTTTTGTTCCATACACCGTAATGTGTTTATTCCATGCCACGCAGTCCATCTATGACTCATCATAGACCTGCATTTAATTATTTATATTTTTCTATAATATTTCATTGTGAAATAACGTCCCTAAAAATTAAAGCAATAAACTTCAATATATTTTTTCTTTAAATCAATTTAATACTATCAACTCTGTAAAAACTAAACTTGAAACTTTATAATATCATTTAAGCTAAAAAATAATGAATGCAAAATGTGAATGATCCGAGTTAAGATTTCATTATCGTCCATTGTTGGTATTTCTAGCATAATCTTACAAATACAATTTACCAATACAAATTTTAAAGGATCTATCTTTACCAATGTATTCTTGCAGTCTTTTTAACTCATCACTAGCTGCAACGCATACTAAATAAAATATAAATATCAATATATCATTTAAAGTAGCTTAAAATATCTTAAATTCGAAAGAAATATAAACGATTTTTTTTTATTTTTTAAGGTTAGGACAACGTAACTTACAATTACTGTCAAAAGTAGCAGCTATTAATATATTATTAATATTTATGGTTTATTAGTACTTACCGTCACCATCAATGCTGAAATCCACTCGTTATCGAATTTATATTAATTTTGGAAAATATTTTAAATTACAAAAGATACAAAAGACGTGAATACGGTTATTTTGTTGGTAATGGGCAATTGTTTGGATTCGATATAATCTAAAAATAATGGAACATCGATGAATCGAACATTAAACAAATCGATAGAAATAATCGATTTAAAAAAAAAAAAAGAATGTATTAAGCGCTCATGTATTAAAATTGTGATGAGTGGTGTTCAGTTGTGAACGCACTCATCCTACACAATAGACTACATGACTAACGAAATGTACTGTCGAACTATGACGAATACACACTGACTGAACGTGAACGTGCATCAACAAATGCTAGCAGCCATTACTGAGTGAATGAACTAATTACTAAACAAACGAAAGTTTTATAATTAAGTTAATAATAATTAAATCTATTGTAAATGGTTTTATTTAATTAAAACCCATTCACAAATATAGCATAAATACATCAAAATTGAAGAGCAATTATCATGTTGATATTTTTTGAAATAAATAAGAATGGTTTTAGTTTTTCTGAAAATATTTATAAAATTGTTCAAGAAATTACTAAAAAAATATGTGCAAATAATAAAATACGTTTTATGATTTGTGAATATTCCATAAACTTTTCTGAAAGTGCTTGCAAAATTGTTCAAGTAATAACCTGAAAAATATGAGAAGATGAGAAATAACGTTTTATAATTTGTTAATATTCCATTTAACATAATGCGTTGATTATTAATTGAAAAATGTTGACTTCATGTTGAAAAACTCATGTGATGAAATTTATTAACAGTATCAGTGCTTAATAATTTTTGTATGGAAGACACAAAATGAATTTGATGGAAGTGTTTCATTTTCTTCAAAATAAATTATGGGAGTTTTAAAAATACTTTGTTCAAGGTATCATGGTATTTCAATCTGAACCGAAAAGAAAACTCCACACCGACGTTCTTTTAATTCAATAAAATATAATAATTGTATGAAAATATTTTAATTTTCTCAAAATGATACCTAAAGTTCAGTTCAAAAGGAGTTTGTTACCGCAGTTTTTCAATTCATTTTTTTGAATTCGTTCTCGAAATGTGCTTTTTTGTTGATTACTCAACACTATCATTATTCCTGTTGTATATTTTTTTGTCCTAATCAGTTCAATGGAAACTTGGACAATTTTCCAATATAAAGATTTCTTCCAATTTTTTATTTTGAAAAATAATTTATTTCAATATTTATTGCTTTACGTTAACTTTACGTAATTTCGAAATGTGTTTGTGTTGTTGATCGTTCAATACTATATTTCAGTTTTAGATGCCAATGATGAAATTAATTCAAAGAAGACTTCATATTATTGGCGTTACCTTGCTTTAGGTCAAATTTGACCGAGTAAATGAATGTATTGATTACTAAATTTTTTTGATCCAACGCGGATCATTTTGTTCGAAATTAAATTAAGTAAAAGTCAAAAATTAATTTTTGATCTAGCTCCAATTTCCGGGGATTTTGTCTTCTAAGTCCCCAAAATGAAATGCTTAAAAAATATAGGCCAGAATACCACTCAGGAAGTTTTTGAAGTCGCTGAATTCGAATCTAATCATGAAAACTGTGAAAATTCAAAATGATATCCGAAAATTTCAATTTAATAGCCGGCTCTTATTTGTCAATCGTAAAATTGAAACATGATTAAAACAAATACTTATATCAAGAAAATAAAATTATCGTGAGGATGAAGGTTTCGAGGTTGCTGAATCCACACATTTACTAGTTGCTACAAATTTTTTATTGCAAAATCAGAAATGCATATTCGAACATTTTTATGTTCAAATGATTTCATTGGAACTCCAGTTTTATTGTTTTTTGCTGATAAAGAATGCTCGTATAATGAAAAAAATGTACCCCCCCTACATAAGCAATAGCATTTTTCTCTAAATCATTTAAAATATGACTCAAAACTTCAGATGGAATCTCAACCGCTGTAATCTCTGCTTCTCCTCTCTCCTGATTTTCACTCTAATAAAAAAACAAACCATTAGTAAAAAATAAAAGTAATTTTTTGTAATTGTTTTCAGAAAATTTTACAAAATTTTATAATCGATAAAAATAACAATATTCTAACTATAATATTTTAGAAACGTAGAAACATAATCAAGTTCTCAAATAAATTTAACAAAAGTTATCAATAATTGTTAATAATCAAAACTTATTATTTACCTGTAGGATAAATGTTTGCAATGGAATCAGCAAATCCGACACATCATCTTCACAATTCCCTCCCACAGAATGTTTACTAACAAAGTTAGTGACCAGAAGAGATTTGTAAAACGGTCCAAAAGCATGGCACGATGGATTCGACCACCGACTTCCTCGTTGACGAACTTTCCCGAAAAATTCTCTAAGGGATCTTGGTTCAAAAACCTGGGAACCAACGTCTCAATTCCAAGATCCTTTAATTTGTTCGTCAGTAAAATTAAATTTTCCAACGTAAACACCCAATTTTTGAAAGTCGGTGGGCGTGCGACGAATGGCACCGCAACCATTGACGCTATCGAACACATCATCCATAAATTTTAGAAAAACTGCCGTTTCTGTAGCGCGCCTCTCCATTTTCGTTTCACCAATAGTGAATTCTGAAAAATAAACCTCATTTAAGCTTTGTTTTATATTTACACTTAATTGGCAATAGCGGTTTTACGCAAACACTTACACACTTTGCTAGTGATGGAATGTAGAAAATCAAATTTTAAAAATTATTGTCCATTTACTGAAGAATTAAGAATATTTGTAAAAATGTGAATCTTTAATAAAATAAACTTTATCTAACCACTTTTGGCCATTAAATTGATTCCTGCCGCAACTGAACGACTAAAAATTTGGGCACAAACAGAAACTTTCATTTTTTTTTAAATTTTTGGATTGTCATGATGCTCCGTCAACTTGTGCATTACTCTAAGATCGCCACTTGGAGAGTCCAATATCCAAGCCTTCAGGATATCGTTCCACTTCGCCACTTTTTTTTCACCGTCTTTCTGGAATAAAATATTTTTTGATATCAAATTATTTCTTATTCCTTTTAAGAGATGGGGAGTGTCAAAGAGAGAAATTATTGTTGATTCTCCAATTTCAAAAACTTGATGCCTGAGTTCCTCACCTCGGGCCAAATATTTTCCCCGCGTATCCTCTAGTAAACGATGGATTGCCATGATATTATTTGACCCTTGGTCACAAATAGTACCGACAACATTAAATCCAGCATTTTGTGCAGCCAAAATAATTTCTTTAATGGCCTTTACTATTTGTGGCCCTTTTGCGGCTCCATTCACAAACTGGTATAGCACCGGCTGTTTCCAATTTTGGACAATTCCTCATAAAAACCTGCAATAATGAAAAAAAAAAGTAAGTTTGAGTTAAAATAGATATCATAAAAAAAATTATAATATAAGATTTTTAGAATAAATGAAGAGTTGTGGATACAATGATTAAATTACAATAATATAAATCGGCATTTTTGTCAACAAATTCGATCTACAAATATATTTTATTATATGAGTGAGTAATAAAAGAGATTAAAAGTGAGTAATAAAAAATTATTTTGTAAATAAACATAATGACAGTAGACATAACTATTTATAGTCCATAACATAGAGTACAACATATATTTTTTCTTTGTTTTTGTTTAAATCAGCGCTCCAGGTAGCTTGATGTGAACTAAATTTATCTAATAAATTCTTATAATGTCACAAGGATACGAGATTTCAGCCTTTGGTTCAGTCGTCACACTGTCTCTCCGACCCATGGGTAACCTATGCGTATTTGTGGTAGTCACATACACAAAAATGAACGTTTCAACGCGTTTAGTATTGTAGATATGACTACTGTCCGAATGCTCCCTCTGTACGAATCCTATTTGCTTTCCCCTAATAATATTTATTTCACTATTATTGTAATACTGTACTAACTATAACTGACATACAACTGAGAGAATGGTACAATTTGTTCGGGCAATGTCGCTGCATTATACTGGATTCAAATTTGGTACGTTCATAACTTTGCGAAAAAAATATTTTGGGGAAAAGAAAAAAAATGTTTGTATATTATCTTCTACTTTATTTTCGGTACTAAAGTGGATCACTTGAAATTATCTTATAAATACAAAACGATAACTTAACATAAGAAACTCGTTATTAGTTACCGGAATACAATAGAATATATTAGCACCTATCGATAAATTTTAAAAGCTACATATATTTATTTTTCAAATCACATTTAAATATAACACATTCAACGCCGACAGATTTTATGCGCTACATATATTTATTTTTCAAATCACATTTATTCAACGCCGACAGACTGATAATTCTGAAAAGTGAATTGCGTATGATTTTGGTAAAATTATTATAATTTTTTTTACTCGAGTTCAACCAGTTTAAAATCAACTAAATGTACTTAACGAACACTGAACGTATTATTAACGTTTCACGTTGCGACGTTTTATGGTGTGGCTAAAACGTTTGAATCGATTACTCCTAGTTTTATTTGTTTTATTTAATACGGATGCAAAACTATTTAATTATTTTTAAATTATTTATTGTCTACTTTTTAACAAACAAAAAAATTAACTTCGGTAACAAAAAATAATAAGAATAATACACTTGAGCTTTAATTATGTTACTGCCAGTATCTGTAGGAACACTCACAATTTTTTCATTAGACAATCCCCAATCTTCACAAACATTAAGAATCATCCCTGTACGACTTTCATGGTGTGACTTTCATCGATTTCATTTCAAAGTTTTCTATAAAGTGTACAGTCACACCTAAGAAATTTCTTAACTGCATATCCTTCCATTCATCTATTGTAGGGATGAAAACAGCGCGGAAAAAGTCGACTTTTGATTTTAGAATTGACTTGGAATTTTTGGTTTCAATCCGGAACAGCATCAATTAACGAAACACCAATCATGCTCTTGTATTGTATTCCGTAAGAATATTTGGACGATCAATCGATATATGCCGCTTGGCCTTCTGTCATATCTCTAAATCTAGGCTTTCGGCATTTCTACGACTAAATTTGATGCCAAATTAAAAATTTTATAATCTTTCCAATTCCATTCTTTTAGCTCTTTTGATCTCACAATTGCTGAGTTACATCCAAGAGAACAGGGTGCATGTAATCGTGAGAAAGCCCCAGATACAATGGAAATTAATGGACTTTTTAAAAACACAATAACTATGAAACTCATAGTTAAAAGATATTTTACAAATTTTATTCGACATATTTCTTTATTTTCAATAAACAATTTATTTATCATTTGCACATTTTATTTCAACAACTTACACACAAAGAATTTTTTCAACATTCCTATAAAAGATACATTCTATATAAAAATTGCACGTAGTATGGCACCGAAAATAAGTTTGTAGTATTTAAATTAAGTATAAATGAAACGTTAAAATCAATATTTAATATCTATTAAATATCAATAAAATTTTAAAATATCAATTATAAACTGTTAAATAATAGTTTTTAAATTTAAAGTTTATAATTTAAATTAAGTATCTATGATACATAAAAATATAAAAATCTGTAATTTAAGAATCCCACATACCTTACCGATAATGAGGACAACCATTTTGACTGAGTAGCTAGGGTGTAGTTGTCGTAGTTCATGTAAGAGATCAAGGTATTTAGTCCGTTTTTGACTATGTTCGTTTCTGCAGGAGCAGAGAACTCGATGACATACATAGTCTTGGATGAGATATCCTGGAGCACTATATCAGGCTTAGTAGCAGAGAGCTGCCTGGTAGTTTGGAACGAGAAATTAGAGAAGATTATGCATTTCTCGTTCTTGACGACGGACTTGATCTCGCCTGGAGCATATGGTAGCACTGGCGTTGGGTCCACTTCATACTTGTGTCTCAAGAAGTAGTACAGCACACGGAGGGCAGCGTTATGGCGATGTATGTAGGCATAAAAAGGGCATTCCGAGATGAGGGCATCAGCGTCTCCGGCTGAGATTTGCACGCTGTGCACATAGTGGTGGAGTCTGCTTTTTGAGTTCACGCGCGAAGGCTCGCACTTTTGGGGTGAAGGGCTTACCAGCTTTCTGGTACTCTAACACACACTCGATACGTGATACCGTCTGTCGAAGAGGGGTCAACTTGGAGTCAAGTTGCTCTATACGCTTGCGTGTTTTCTCCTCGGCTGTCTCAGTAGACTTGGGGGCAGGAGAAAGAGCACACATTGCAGCATAGACTGAGCTATCGATTTCGAGTAGGCTACTTGTGTTGTTTAGATGATCGCCGACGATCTGGTTGATCAATGCAAGGTCTTGTGCTTTGGCAAACGTTTTGCGATACTTGGGACGTTTGCGTTTAGAAAGGTCATTATCGGTTATGACAAGGATATTTTGAAACCGTTCTTTAAGCTCTTCCAAACGAGTGTTTGGTGGCTCAGCAGGAAGGATCGGAGTTTCCTATACGTTCGCTTCCGTGGTCGAAGTGAGTGGCGTTGCTGTTTCCGCCGTTAACACAGATAGTGCTGGGATATCTTCGGATATCGGAGGCGTAGGTGGTGAAGCCTCTAACACAGGTGGTGGTGGGGTATTTTGACATACCCGATCCTGTGTCTCAGTATCAGATCTCTCACTCTCTAATACTGGCTCATCCTGAGATATTCCATCCTGCGTCTCAGCGACTAATGTCTCACGTGTAGAATGAACTACACCAATAACAGCCGGCTCTTTCTCATCTCTTCGATTCACTTCCGCTTGCGTAGTCCTGCATCGTTTCTCTATTCCTGTTCGGGGTTTGTCAAATCCGGTTTTTTTGAGACGGGATACTTGATCGCGTAGATGTTGCGATTTCATATGGGAAAGTTCGGGAAGCTTTTCACACCAGAGGGTGTGCATCCTGCCCATATAGCCTCGTCGCGATGGTTCACTTGCTTCGTGCAAGTGAGCAGATCAGCCTTAAGTGCCTTCGTCCATTGAAAGCGCTGAAGACGACTGTTTTGTGTGCTCGCTCGACTTTCTTAAGAAGTGCCTTGAGATGGCTGTTCGTCGTCAGCGGCACGTCTAGCTTCGTGGACTAGCCTGGGATCCAAAGCCAAATTTGATTGCTTTCCCTCATATCCGTGAGAGCTACACCGTGTAGGTAAGGTAGAAGCGTCACCTGCAAGGGGGCGGGGTTCTGTAGGACTGGGTCGACTACTACCCGCCTAAGGACTGAAAAATCTGCTTCTCAAATTTGACATTATATGAATTTGACTCATTTAGCTCCGCTGAGTCAGCACGGACCCACCTCGTCAGCCCATTACTTTGAGCAGAATTGATGGTTACCGGGTATGGCACGTGTCCTAGTGTTAGGCTCGGGCGTGAGGTTAAGGATTGCCTGCCCATATTATTATTATTATTTAAATTTGAAGTATTAATGAATTCATGCCTACCAAGGAGGGAGAGAGGATACAGGATTTACACCCCAGAGCCACCCATCTCCTTAAAAGGCATAAATCTTCACAAGCCAGCTACGTCTTTTGAAGAAAGTTCACTGACTTGTGGCCGTGCAGTCTGTTCGCCCGTCAGTCCACGCGACATCCGTTGGTCCGTTTGTCTTCCTAGTCGGGGGTACGTAAGTCTGTCTGATGTCCTGGTCAAGCAGAATACTCGTAGAGAGCATGGAGTCGTTCTTCACTGACGTTGAAAGTTGTGATTTTGGCGTTGTTGTTAGGTTTCGTAGCATCGAATCCAGCGAGAATTCCGCATCTACATTGTTTCTTACTGATCCCATCTACTTGTGTCGTGCACTGAGGCCCACAATATCTGCCCCATGTATCTTGTGACTCTTTTTTCCAATTCCTTAAGAAGATCAGTAATTTCTCGATTATTTCTGCATCGAAGTATTTGGTGCAGAATAAATGGTTTTCGAGACATTTCCTCTCTAAATTGTGCCATCCATTCGCAGTTTCCTTGTCCTCTAGATTCGTCCATACATTGTTGAAAATTTGTACTGTTTTGGTTATAATTCGTTTGATTTGATGTTCCGGCGTTAGTTTCTTCAAAGTTAGTTTCTTCAAAGTGCTAATGTGTTGGTATTAATTGGTACAATGTTAATAGTTTCCACGGCCTGAAATACTTCCTTATTGGTCTATAAATATCTTTATTACTCTTAATTCCCCGCCTTTCTCAGTTTCACGCTTAATTGAGTCTGCTTGCAGTTAATCCGTTTCGTTGGTTGTAATCATACATACTCGATTAAATCTCCGATATAGTATGATATCGTCGTTAATTGCGGACGTTAATTAGTGCACGTGAGAAATGTCTGTGTCGTTGTTTAGATGTCTTTTTTTGAAAATTACTTCATAATCGAAAGCTGTTAAATATGCTGCATATCGAAGTAGTCTTCCTGATGTTATCGGAAGACGGTTATGACTTTCTTTGAAAATACGTGTTAGCGCTTTCTTGAAAATACGTGTATAGTATATGGTCATGCCAATAAATCGAACGCCGTCCATATCCTTGGGTCTCGTCATTCAAAGTATCGCATTCATTTTATTTTTACATTTAGAAATTTTATTCTATTCAATTACATGACATAAATATTAAATTTTTAGTTGAAATAGTGAACATTTCTTCTTATTCAAATGTATGTCGAATTGCTGTAGACTTATTAAACACAAATTCAAATTTTTCTGAGACTTTTCTTTTGTTCGGCGATGTATCACAATATTGTCGAAGTATGGCATAGTTCCTGGAACTATCTGATCTGATATCTAGGTGCTGTCATAATTTCCACGATGCGTTGTGATAGTCTGGATTCCGCTACTTGCTTCATCAAATTGGAAGTGTAAACACGCTTTAAACAGTCCAAGTCAACAAATATACGGCATTTTTCATACGTGAGGTGCTTGGAATCCATTGGGATACACCCTCACTGTCAGACAGTGTCAAGTACTTCCAAACAAGACCTTTCCCATAGCGCAAGCCACTGGGTTACGCCCAGTTAGTGCGACAAATATTCTAATGTGTCTTCAGTACCGTTACCTTGGTGAGGTTCGCACGCTATCTAACAGGACTTGCAGCTCTGCGTTTAGGTTTCTCTCAGGTTATATAATATGTGTGTGTGTATGTATATAATATATAAATTATAATTCCGAAGGAAAATAGTTCGAAAAAAAATGATTTTATTTATTAAAACACAAACAATTATTTAATTACAACAAAACAAAATTAATTACAATTGAATATCGACAAATAATTGAACAGAGTAAGAGTATTATAAATTATTGAAATATTAAGTATTTTACATTTGAAACAATACGCGTTTATATAGTAAAAAAGTTCAATTCTGCTTATTTGTAGTGACGAACATCACCTGTTGTCACGTTGTTGTTTGGATGACCGGATGCTTGCTTAATACTTTTATATTGATAGGTGTATACCTGGATGTATAACTCCTCCCTCCTTAAGATGGTTGTTTAATTTCCCAAGGGAATTGAATAACCGGGGCTGATGGCTGAGTTTTGTACACTACCACTGGTTCACCTTGTAGCTGCGTTTTCTTTTTGAAATAACGTTTGTATATGAAAAATATTATAGTACATGATCCGAATTAAGGTCGACCTTCACCCATCTGTTTACCGAATGAAAGTTATTTTTTATGAAATGTAAAATATTTACAAATATCCCTGTTGTGGGTTGCCCTAAAAAATATGGTCCAGAAAACTTTTAATAAAAATATCAAAACTTGGAAAGCTTGTAAATTTTATTTTTTGACTGATATTTTGTGGACAATCATATAGCACCGTATTTGCAATAAAATTATCTTTATTTATATATGTGAGGCAATGAATTAACAGATGAACGTAATTACTATTCACAACTTGTATAAATGCGAAAATAGTGAACGAAAAGAGGCAGACAGCATAGCTGCTGCATATTCTTTATGGCTTTTACATTCGAGTAGATCAATATTCGTTAGATATGCAAGTCTGAAAAATTTCAAAAAATTTTACTCTTGATATTTTCACTAAAAGTAGTCTTGACCACATTTTTTTAGGCAACCCATTGCAGGGATATTTGTTAACATTTTATATTTCACGTTTTTTATATAAACCTCCTTATCTAGTTCGGGGGGTTCATCCAGATTTTCGTTGTATCGATCAGTACGTTCTTACTGCTTTTTATTGCATTTGTCGATTAGGATTTTTATCTCGTTATTTTCTTCAATACGTTTGTTATTGAATTCAGTAATAGCGTTTGGTTTTGGTTCTAAAATAGTTCTATCCCCAATACCTCTCACAATTTCGAATGGGGTTAATTTTGTAGAAGAGTGAATTGAATTGTTGTACGTGATCATTGTCATGTCCAATAATTCAGTTATTTCTTTTTATTTATTTTTATGTTTGAGGATTCGCAGTATTTCTAGGATTGTGTTATGTAGTCGTTCGATAGGGGAGTTACCCGTCGAGTTACGTGCATCTGTTACGTGAACTTTTATACCATATAATTTAAGGAATTCGCGTACGTCTAAATTTGAAAATTCCAAGCCATTATCGTGTACTATTTTGTCCGGTATACCATTTCGTGCAATGTAATTTTTTAATGCTTTTAAGATTTCCACGGAATTTTTAAAGGGTGCAACAATGCATTCGCCATACTTACTGAATTTATCAATGAGAGTAAGTATGTTTGTTTTTTCGACAGACAAGATATCGATATGTATTATTTCGAACGGTTTGGTTGCTATTTCGGTTGGTGATTGTTTTAGTTTAAGGGGATCCCGTTCGTATTTAAATTGTAAACATATGTCGCAGGTGTTTATGAATGTCGTTATTTTGGATTTCATATTGTCGAAGTAATTAATACGTTTTAGGTGGTTAAATGTTTCGTCAATTCCGCGATGTGTTGAAAGTTCATGATATTCTTTTATTAGTTTTGTTTGTTCGTCGATCGTTTCTACGTCATTAAGAAGAGATGAACAGCGTATTAGTTTATATTTTGAAAAGTATTCGTCGTATGCTTTACTAATTAGTTTAAATGTAGTATCGTCGGTGTAAATGGCATTAAGTTTTTTAGGGAGCATGTATTCCTTAAAAATTTGTATACATTTGTCTATGGTCAAGCTGTTTTCAATTTCAATTGTTGTACGTCTTCTCGCTTTAAATAAGTATTCAGTATTCGTTGCGTCACGAAGTCCAATGTCGATAATTATTTGGTTATTGAATTCGTTTAGACAACGTTCAGATATAGGGATTCCTTTGTTAAGATTTTCACTTGAGCTGTGTTGAGTGGATACCTCGGCTTGTTGTGAATTGGCTGAATCTGTTAAGTTTATTTCGGGCTTCATTCTACTCAGAGCGTCGGCGTTGGTGTTTTGTTTTCCCTTTTTGTAATGGATCGTATAGTCGTATTCCTCAAGTTTTAACCTCCAGCGAACTAGTTTGGAGTTTGGTTCTTTGAGAGAGAATAACCAAATCAGAGGCTTGTGATCCGTTACTATGGTGCACTTTGTACCGAAGAGATAGGGCCTGAACTGTTGGGTTGCCCATACTATAGCAAGTAGTTCTTTTTCGATAGTGCTATAGTTTTGTTCGGACTTAGTTAATGTTCTAGATGCGTAACATATGGGTTTGTCAGATCCAATGTTACCTTGAGAAAGGACTCCGCCTATGGCGTAGTTGCTTGCATCTGTCGTCAAAACGAATGGTTTCGTAAAGTCCGGGTATTGGAGTATAGGGTCGTGTGTCAGGAGTGTTTTACAATACTCAAAGCATCGTTTGTATTCAGTATTGTTAATGTCTATGCGTTGGTCTTTTTGTAAGCATTGCGTGAGTGGTTTTGTTATTTTGGAGAAGTCCTTTATAAATTTTCTATAATATCCCAGCAGTCCAAGGAACGATTTAATTTCTGTTACCCTCGGTTGTAACTATGTGCCCAAGGAACTCAATTTCTTTGTGAAGAAATTCGCAATTATCCAGTTGGGTCTTGCAGTTGTGTTCTCGTAGTTTGGTAAAAATTTTTCTTAACGTCTCAATATGTTCTTGTAAAGAGGATGAAAAAATGATTAAATCATCCATATAAACTAGAACATTTTTACCGATGTGCTCGCGAAGCATATTATCCATGACTCGTTGAAAAGTAGCAGGAGCATTTTTAAGCCCAAATGTCAATATGCGAGTATTCATAATGGCCATGGTCGACGCTAAAAGCGGTTTTTGGAATGTCTTTTGGATGCATCTCAATTTGATGAAATCCAGAGGCAAGGTCAACCGTACTGAAGTATTTACAATTTCCTAGCTTGTCGAGAATGTCAGAGATGTTTGGGAGAGGGTATCGGTCGTCAATAGTTTTTTCGTTTAACTTCCGATAATCAACAACTAGTCGCCATTTCTTTTTTCCGGACGTGTCAGCTTTCTTTGGTACTATCCAGATAGGAGAGGACCATGGAGAATTAGAGGGTCGAATAATTGTTTTTGTTCCTCCTGGTTAAGATGTTTCATTCGAATATTATTAGTAATAAACTCGTAATTGTCGAAATAGTCGAAATCGTTAGGTAAATTTGTATTGTTTATGTTGTTGATTTCGTGGTAGTTAGTCAGTATGTCAGCTTGAAGCGGTTGAGATAGTAAAAATTTTTGTTGTTTGTCCGAGTTATTTTGGATGTATATTTTCGTATGGTAGTCTTTAGCTTGATAAATTCCACCAATGGTTTGTACATAGTCGTTTATTATTGTCTTTGGTATGTAAACGTCATTTTGTTTTTTATCGATAGGTAGTGTTATAAGTTTTTGTTCAAAAGGTTCTAATGTATACACAGGCGTTTTTATGCATGGTTTGTAGAAAATTTTGTTTCTAACATTATTAAAAATTATTGAATCGTTGGAATAATTTATTTGTGTATCAAGTGTCCTAAGTGTTTGATTTCCTATAATTCCATCAAAGAAATGATGAAATTTAAACACTAAGAATTCCAATGGTTCGTAATTATTTAATTCGTTTAGTAATTTTATTTGTTATTAAATGTTTATTCAATGCTGTGGTTATTTCTTGTTTAGTTGGTATTAGTATTGAGTTTTGTGTATGTTTAGGGTCGATAAAATTGTCGTCAGAGCCAGTGTCGATCAAAAATCTAAGTTGGGCATTACCGTTACGGATGTGGATATATGGTAGTTTCCCAAAAGGTGTTTGTTGGGAATTTAACTCTACGTATCCAGTTGTGTTGAAGTAGTTAACTGAAAATTTTCATCTTCAACAACGTTAAGTTGGTTTAAATCAACTGAATTATTTTCGATAACGTCAGGTGGTGTATCGAAATAGTTGTTATATTGTGAATAATCATTCGGATAGGCATGATCACTGTGGTAATCATTTGGTTGCTCACTGTAACTATCGTAATATGCAGCGTTTGTATCATAAGGATCAATATTGAATAATTCCTGTGATACAAAATTTGAGGGACCAGTAGGTTTAAACATATTGTTGTGATATGAACGCTTGGTGTTACCGGAAGAAGTATCCATTGGTTCTGGTCTTGGTAAAACAGGTTTGTTAGGTGGTGGGTTATTAAATCTATTAGAATTATGTGGGTTTGATTGTAAAGTGGAAGGTTTTTGTTGGTTATATGAATTGTTAATTGGGGGATTATACTGTGGTCGAGGTTGACCAAAGGTGTTACTGTATTGAGGGTTTGCTTGATATGATTGTACTGGGGGATAGTTGTACCGTGGTTGTATGTTCGTGTTATACGGAAGCTGGTGCATAACATATGGTAGTTGATTACCATACAGAGGTCTGATGGAGTCGTTCATATTCACATGCCTTATAGCAGGTTTTGGTTGATGTACATTGTTGTTAATTTTAATAGGAGTTTTTGTAAATTGACTTTGTTTGTAAAACACATTTTGTTCGATTTGGACACGTTTAAAAGCGTCAGAAAGTGTTTTTGGTTGGAAGGCTCTAACAATATTCCCTATATTTCTATTTAATCCCGTTAAAAAGCAATCCAAAGCTAGTTGATGGTAATAGTAAATTTTATTTTTCTTTACTTCATCAGATAGTTCCTGCAAAGTTACGTTATTTATAAGTGAAGCGAGTACTTCATTTACTTTACTGAAGAAACCTTCAGCGGATAGATTTCCTTGATGCAAAGTATGTAAATCTCTCGTTAAACTATATTCGTCTCTTTTATCAGCATAGTGATTGATTAAAATTTCTTTAATTTGAGTCCAATCTCTAACCCTACCGTACTGGTTCAGTACGTCATTGGCGTTACCAATAATTTTTTTTCTTATTTCATTATTATAAATAGCCTTAATATTATCGTCAACTAAAGGTAACAATGTTGTAAATATAGTATCAACACTGTCAATAAGATTAAATAAATCGGATTTATTTCCGTCATATTGTGTAATCGTTTTAATACAATCGGGTATTCTGAAGTTATTAATTATTTGATCTAAAGTAAGAAATTGTGGTATTTGATGCGGGGTTGTTGGCATTTTGTTTTTATTAATTATTTTTCCCGTTAACTCTGAATTTGAAGAATTATTGTCGGATTCACTGTTCGATAAACCGTCGAGCTTGTAATTGCTATTAGAAAACGATGAACCGTCGTTTATTTTAGCGTTTGTTCTGCTGCGAGTGGATGGATATGGTTTTGACATAGGATAATAAATAATAAAATTGAGTACTTACAATAGAATTATGAACTTTTTCCACATATTCACCATAAAACGATAAACCGTCGTCTCTGAATTGATACGAAGTTGAAACAAATCTCGATTATCCAGTCAATAAATCGATAAACCGTCGAAAATTTTCCAGTTACCAAGTATTTCAACCATAAAACTCCAATAAACCGTTGAAGTGTACCAATCCACGAATATGTTGCCAAACCAAACCAGTGTGTTTCTTGTCGTGAATTATAATGTATTTGTTTGTTTCGTAGGTTCGTCCCAAAGAATTAAAATACACTCGTAGTTTTTAACAATAAACCGTCGTTAAATTTTACGATGGACGCTAGATAGTAGGTGAATTTTCACGAACTATCCTACCGGCTGCGCCAATTATAATTCCGAAGGAAAATAGTTCGAAAAAAAATGATTTTATTTATTAAAACACAAACAATTATTTAATTACAACAAAACAAAATTAATTACAATTGAATATCGACAAATAATTGAACAGAGTAAGAGTATTATAAATTATTGAAATATTAAGTATTTTACATTTGAAACAATACGCGTTTATATACCTGTTGTCACGTTGTTGTTTGGATGACCGGATGCTTGCTTAATACTTTTATATTGATAGGTGTGTACCTGGATGTATAACTTATATGTGCATGCGTGTGTTATACAATATACAACACCGATATATAATACTTCCCATTACGAAATAAAAATTTTAATTGTTGACCATAAAACAATTTTTTACACTTTGTAAACAAAAATTTATTTTAAAGAACACAACACGTGTATTCGGGGATTTTTTTTATATATTATTATTATTTATTTATTTGACATATTACATAATCAAAACAATAATATCCTACTTGTATACAAAAAATACTAAAATTTAAAAAAAAAATTAATTAATTCAAAATAATTCTTACAAATGCTCCACCGACTCAAACACACATATTCTTTCGTCGTTAATTTTTTTATTTCCCCACCTATTGGTATAAAATCTGAAACTAGCTATTAAACTCCTCTCATCCCGTCCACATCCATTCAAATAAAATGCACCCCATTCATAGTGATGTAGTTTACTGAACATTGTCAAGCTTTCCATTAAATACATATCATTAAGTGTTGATCGTAGCGTAAATTCCTTAATTTTATTTTTACCTGTTATACTGGAGTCATCACTCAATCCAAGGTTATCAATAGCAAACCAATCACTGCGACTTTCCATACATAATATTTGTAGACATTTTTCGCTATTAACACTCGAATATGATAACTGATCTCTTTTTGCAAGCAAATGCTGTATATAGGTCTAGTACCAAGTTCAATGTTTACTGCTGAATTGGGAGTTGATTTGGCAATGCATAATATTTCTTTATAAAAATTATTCGCAATCGTGGCAATCTTTTTTATTTAAACCTTACTCGCGTCACAATTCATATATTTAGCCGTACGTCAAGATTAGCACAACCAAGGTATTGGCATTGAACATATTTGTACCACTTTCACAGGAATATTTTGAAATTTATACATATGTCTTCGTACATACAATAAAACTCGTTTACCTGTGTCTACCAAGCATTCGATATGGTTATCCCACTTCCCGTTATAGGACAGTTTTACTCTAAGATATCAAAAATTTGTCACATTTTGAATCATTTTGTCACCATATCTCCATTTCTCGTTGGCAGATCTCCTTTGGGGGATTTTTAAAAATGATCTAGTGTCCCTCATTTAAAATTCATTAATATGATTGAACCGTCTTAAATAGTTTTGACTATAGTTGTTTGTAGACCTCCCAGTCCACACCATGTACACCCCAAGGCCGTCCAACCACGCTGGGGGCTACATCGTGAGCAGCATTATCAATTGTGATCAAAATAAGATTATGATCACTGAATGCTACTTCGTCATGCAGCTCCCATAAGAACTGACATTCTTGCCAGTCGCCACTACATAGAGTGACGTCAATATCACTTACACCCGCGGGGCCTTGAAACGTATACCCGTGATTGGGTTCGTTAAGCACCTGTAAGTTCCGCATTATGATCCATTCTTCAAGTATCTCGCCTCTGATGGCTGACCTTCGCCTCCTTTGGTCGAGAACTTTGCTGAACCACAACCCAGATGTGGCATTAGCGTCCATTCCCAGTATGAGCTGCCCTTGGCAACCCAGCACCATTTGGTCCAGGACATCCACATCCGTCTCAATACGGCCGCCGAACCAACAGTAGGCACTACAAATGTAGAATTGCCCCGTCCGATCGCTGACCCATGCACAGGCGCAGCATTTGGTGGAAAACCGCTCAACCAGCTCAACCTTCGGGTCTTCAACCTGAAGACCCCCCGCACGAAATGCGCCACACTGTTTAAGCATTTCTGCTTCTTCAGCCGTTTTGCGCATCCTCCGAACAGCCCTAATTCGGATATCTTCGGGAGGGGTGATGCACTCCAGCATTTTCCTTTTCACCTGATTGCCGGTAAGAGGTTCCGCAGCAGATCGTACGACCACTGCATAGGACCTTGCAGGTCCTTTCTTCTTCTTCTTCTTCTTCTTTTTAGGCTGCGGTTGGGCTTCATTGACCGCAGGCTGGACAGCTCTAACACCATTAGGTCCTGGTGTTGCATTCGTCACCTGCGAATACGTGCGAGGTACCTGTGGTGGCGCTAACCTGCCCCACAGGAGCATGCAGACTGCCTTGCTGTCCGACACTTCTGGTCCAACCCGTCGACCCCAGTTATAAACTGGCTCCATTATTTCTCCAACGGTAGTTTCCAGCGTACGCCTGGAACTACCTTCAACAAGGATCAAAAGATCGTCCGCATACGCCACGACTTTGACACCATTGTTCTGCAAAATGGTGAGAAGCTCATCCATGACCAGGTTCCACAATATTGGGCCAGCAATTGAGCCCTGTGGACATCCCCTCGTCAGCTTCACCCAAATCTCATCATTCATGTTAGTGGCGCAAGCGTAGCGGTCCTTAAAGTAGTCCCGCCACATTCGGAGATCTGCATCTCCAACGCCAACTTCCAACAATCGCCGCATTACCGCTTCCCAGTAGAGACAACTGCAAGCATTTCTGAAGTCGACAAAGACCCCCAGCATATACTTTCGACGCCCGTCCTGGCCAATGTCACTCACCCGTTTTAAGGCATCTTCAGTGGATATCCCAGTAAGGAACCCGAATTGGGAGTCGTTCCACCTATCCACGATGGCAGCCTCGAGTCTGCCAACCATCATTCTTTCGAGTACCTTTCCGATACCACTCAGCAGACTGATTGGTCTATAAGACCGGGGGTCACTGAGTGGCTTATCGTGACCTTTGGGTAATGCAACTACCCTGGCCCCTTTCCACACAAGCGGAAAGGTACCCTCACTTAGGCATTCGTCGAAAAGCGCCTTGAGGAAGAGGGGGACCGACTCCCACAAGTACCTTATCATTTCGGCTGTGACAAGGTCCAGTCCGGGGGATTTACCCCTCCCCATCTTCAAAATCGACAATTCCAGCTCATCTACATCAAACACAGCTTCTAGGTCCTGACTTTGGTTCGGGCCGCGAACCGGTGGGGCCACTTCCGTCGATCGCCTGTTACAACTTGCAGCATCTGGGAAGAAGACGTACAGAAGAGCTTCGATGTTCTCCCTCCAGGTGGACGTCCAGGTGTCCCCCACCTGCAGGGATCCCACCTCCTTCAGTCGTTTTCCTCTGCACGCCTTATAAACCACACCCCATGGGTCATCCGAGTTCGCACCCACGAACGCGTGCCAGTCCTTCCGCTTAGCCTCAGCCAACGCACTGAAGTACTCTCGCCTACGGCTTGAGTACTCCCTGCCGAGGAGGAGAGATCGCTCGCCACCTCCCCTTCTTTCCCGCTGGAATTGTCTCCTACACCTATTCACAATTCGTCGGAGCTGCCAAAGCTCCTGGGTCCACCAGGGGACCTTTTGCCTGCGCCATGTACGTCGGCGCCTCAGAAACGTCGCATTTGTCTCATCCAACCATCCGGAAAGAACATGAAGTCTGGCATCAACGGCAAGCTCCATGAATCTTCCAAGACCGTAGTCGTTCGCCAATTCAGCCAAGAAGTGTTTGTAGACCTCCCAGTCCACACCACGCACACACCAAGGCCGTCCCACCATGTTGGGGGCTACATCGTGAGTCGCATTATCAAATGTGATCAAAATAAGATTATGTTCACCGAATGCTACTTCGTCATGTAGCTCCCATAAAAACTGACATTCTTGCCAGTCGCCACTACACAGAGTGACGTCAATATCACTTACACCCGCGGGGCCTTGAAACGTATACCCGTGATTGGGTTCGTTAAGCACCTGTAAGTTCCGCGTTATGATCCATTCTTCAAGCATCTCACCTCGGATGGCTGATCTTCGCCTCCTTTGGTCGAGAACTTTGCTGAACCACAACCCGGATGTGGCATTAGCGTCCATTCCCAGTATGAGCTGCCCTTGGCAACCCATCACCATTAGGTCCAGCATCCACATCCGTCTCAATACGGCCGCCGAACCAACAGTAGGCACTACAAACGTAGAATTGCCCAGTCCGACCGCTGACCCATGCACAGGCACAGCATTCAGTAGAAAATCGCTCTACCAGCATACAGTCCAGGGCCCGGTCGCAGATGACTATAACAGCCTTTTGCCGATCAACACCCAAGACTCTCATCCATGCTGGCAAGCCACGCACAGCTCCATGCAGCACATAGGGCTCTTGGAGGATAGCAATGCTAACCTGGTTCTAGACAAGCCTGACTCCCAAGTCGCACATCACTCCGTAAGTCCGCTGACAATTTAGCTGCGAACCATTACCTTACGGTATTAGGCGGCCCCGTAGGATCTCCATCCTTTTCCTGTATTCCAATGCAGATGTGACACCGCGGAGGAGATTTGCAATCTTCCTCCTTGTGTCCACCGTTTCCACATTTCCAGCATCTCCTGATGCTTTCTTTACACTCCCTCATTATGTGCCCAAAACCAAGGCACATGTAGCACCGAGCTACCCTATCAAAAGGCATCACTCTGTGTGCCAGGAAGCCGACGTAAATCCTGCGCTCCTTCAGGATGGTCTTCCGCCATTCCGCTGGTAGCTCACAGGACATTTTGGGTATCACCCTTACCCATCCTGTTGAGCACCTTGAATTGCTTTTTGACCTCCTCTAGAGTCAGGCTTTTCAAACTGGTTTTGGCCACCGCGGTGACCAGCTTATCGTCCGTGCAGGACTTAGGCACATCATGTACCAAAATCTTAGGCAGAAGACCCTTCGGGTCTTCTACCTGAAGACCGCCCGCACGAAATGCGCCACACTGTTTAAGCATTTCTGCTTCTTCAGCCGTTTGGGTCTCAATAACGAGACCATCCCGCATCCTACGAACAGCCCTAATTCGGACATCTTCGGGGGGGGGGGGGTGACGCACTCCAACATTTTCCCCTTTACCTGATCGCCGGTAAGGGGTTCAGCAGCAGATCGTACGACCACTGCGTAGGACCTTGCAGGTTCTTTCTTCTTCTTCTTCTTTCTCTTCTTCTTTGGCTGTGGTTGGGCTTCATTAACCGCAGATCTGGCAGCGCTAACACCACTAGGTCCTGGTGTTGCATTCGTCGTCACCAGCGAATACGCGCGGGGTACCTGTTGTGGCGCTTTAGCCACCTGTGGTACCGCACGGACCGCTTGGGACATGTGCGTCGCCATAATATTCGTGACCATCACACGAATCTCCACCTTAAAACCGGCCAATTCGCCAGTAATGGTTGGAGGAGATGGTGAAGGGACAGATTGTCCCTTTTCGAGCTCTCCAACTCGTTTTAACAGGGCAGCCACCAGGTCCTTATATTTGGCATAGACCATGCCAACCTCGGTGATGTGAGCCTGCCGATGTCTGGACCCAACAAAGCCAGACATGGCATGTTTCACAGCTTCTCTCAAAGCCGCTTGCTCCAGGACATCCACATCCGTCTCAATACGGCCGCCGAACCAACAGTAGGCACTACAAACGTAGAATTGCCCAGTCCGACCGCTGACCCATGCACAGGCACAGCATTCAGTAGAAAATCGCTCAACCAGCATACAGTCCAGGGCCCGGTCGCAGACGACTATAACAGCCTTTTGACGACCAACACCCAAGACTCTCATCCATGCTGGCAAACCACGCACAGCTCCATGCAGCACATAGGGCTCTTGGAGGATAGCAATGCTAACCTGGTTCTGGACAAGCCAGACTCCCAAGTCGCACATCACTTCGTAAGCCCGCTGACAATTTAGCTGCGCTCTCCTAAGAGCCATTACCTTTCGGTATTAGGCGGCCCCGTAGGATCTCCATCCTTTTCCTGTATTCCAATGCAGATGTGACACCGCGGAGGAGATTTGCAATCTTCCTCCTTGTGTCCACCGTTTCCACATTTCCAGCATCTCCTGATGCTTTCTTTACACTCCCTCATTATGTGCCCAAAACCAAGGCACATGTAGCACCGAGCTACCCTATCAAAGGGCATCACTCTGTGTGCCAGGAAGCCGACGTAAATCCTGCGCTCCTTCAGGATGGTCTTCCGTCATTCCGCTGGTAGCTCACACAGGACATTTTGGGTATCACCCTTACCCATCCTGTTGAGCACCTTGAATTGCTTTTTGACCTCCGCTAGAGTCAGGCTTTTCAAACTGGTTTTGGCCACCGCGGTGACCAGCTTATCGTCCGTGCAGGATTTAGGCACATCATGTACCAAAATCTTAGGCAGAAGATTTTTCTTCCCTTCGGGTCTTCTACCTGAAGACCACCCGCACGAAATGCGCCACACTGTTTAAGCATTTCTGCGGTTTCAGCCGTTTTGGTCTCGATAACGAGACCATCCCACATCCTTCGAACAGCCCTAATTCGGACATCTTCGGGGGGGAGGGGGGGTGACGCACTCCAGCATTTTCCCCTTTACCTGATCGCCGGTAAGGGGTTCAGCAGCAGATCGTACGACCACTGCGTAGGACCTTGCAGGTCCTTTCTTCTTCTTCTTCTTTCTCTTCTTTTTTGGCTGTGGTGGGGCTTCATTAACCGCAGGTTTGGCAGCTCTAACACCACTAGATCCTGGTGTTGCATTCGTCGTCACCAGCGAATACGCGGGGGGTACCTGTGGTGGCGCTTTAGCCACCTGTGGTACCGCACGGACCGCTTGGGACATGTGCGTCGCCATAATATTCGTGACCATCACACGAATCTCCTCCTTAAAACCGGCCAATTCGCCAGTAATGGTTGGAGGAGATGGTGAAGGGACAGTATGTCCCTTTTCGAGCTCTCCAACTCGTTTAAACAGGGCAGCCACCAGGTTCTTATATTTGGCATAGACCATGCCAACCTCGGTGATGTGAGGATGTGGCATTAGCGTCCATTCCCAGTATGAGCTGCCCTTGGCAACCCATCACCATTAGGTCCAGGACATTCACATCCGTCTCAATACGGCCGCCGAACCAACAGTAGGCACTACAAACGTAGAATTGCCCAGTCCGACCGCTGACCCATGCACAAGCACAGCATTCCGTAGAAAATCGCTCAACCAGCATACAGTCCAGGGCCCGGTCGCAGATGACTATAACAGCCTTTTGCCGACCAACACCCAAGACTCTCATCCACGCTGGCAAGCCACGCACAGCTCCATGCAGCATATAGGGCTCTTGGAGGATAGCAATGCTAACTTGGTTCTGGACAAGCCAGACTCCCAAGTCGCACATCACTCCGTAAGCCCGCTGACAATTTAGCTGCGCTATCCTAAGAGCCATTACCTTACGGTATTAGGCGGCCCCGTAGGATCTCCATCCTTTTCCTGTATTCAGGGCAGTCAGGACTAGCTGCCCTATGGTTACCGGGGCGCGAACGCCCAACGCAGATGTGACACCGCGGAGGAGATTTGCAATCTTCCTCCTTGTGCCCACCGCTTCCACATTTCCAGCATCTCCTGATGCTTTCTTTGCACTCCCTCATTATGTGCCCAAAACCAAGGCACATGTAGCACCGAGCTACCCTATCAAAGGGCATCACCCTGTGTGCCAGGAAGCCGACGTAAATCCTGCGCTCCTTCAGGATGGTCTTCCGCCATTCCGCTGGTAGCTCACACAGGACATTCTGGGTATCACCCTTACCCATCCTGTTGAGCACCTTGAACTGCTTTTTGACCTCCTCCAGAGTCAGGCTTTTCAAGCTGGTTCTGGCCACCGCGGTGACCAGCTTATCATCCGTGCAGGATTTAGGTACATCATGTAACAAAATCTTAGGCAGAAGACCCTTCGGGTCTTCTACCTGGAGACCGCCCGCACGAAATGCGCCACACTGCTTAAGCATTTCTGCTTCTTCAGCCGTTTTGGTCTCGATAACGAGACCATCCCGCATCCTCCGAACAGCCCTAATTCGGACATCTTCGGGGGGGGGGGGGGACGCACTCCAACATTTTCCCCTTTACCTGATCGCCGGTAAGGGGTTCAGCAGCAGATCGCACGACCACTGCGTAGGACCTTGCAGGTCCTTTCTTCTTCTTCTTCCTCTTCTTTTTCGGCTGCGGTTGGGCTTCACTACCCGCAGGTTTGGCAGCCCTAACACCACTAGGCCCTGGTGTTGCGTTTGTCGTCACCAGCGAATACGCACGAGGCACCTGTGGTGGCGCTTTAGCCACCTGTGGTGGCGATTTAGCCACCTGTGGTACCGCACGGACCGCTTGGGACATATGCGTCGCCATTATGCTCGTGACCATCACGCGAATCTCCTCCTTAAAACTGGCTAGTTGGCCAGTAATGGTTGGAGGAGATGGTGAAGGGACGGATTGTCCCTTCTCGAGCTCTCCCACTCGTTTCAAAAGCGCAGCCACCAGGTCCTTATATTTGGCATAGACCATGCCAACCTCGGTGATGTGAGCTTGCCTATGTCTGCTTCCCACAAAGCCTGACATAACATGTAGATAGGGACAGAACCATAGATGCACACATATGTGTACTAGCACACATGTATGGATTGATTTCCGTGGGATTCCTACCTCTCGGTTTTACTCCCACGGCCTAACAGTTTCCTGTTACGGCTCACCCCCCAACTAGGGAGGCGGGATCAAGGTACGCTTGATCCAAACGCGTCTGGGGAAAGTACCCCAGACTACCAACACTCCATGTTTGCAGGTCATAAAGCACCTTGGTTGGGAGCGGGGCCTATCTAGTACCCCTACTGACTCTGCAGGTCAGTACCCGAGCTGCCCGCCACAGCTCACCTGGCGAGATAAGGTGCTAAGAGTGCACCCCTCTCTGGTCTGCGCTAGAAGACCTACCACTGCCCCCACGAGTCCTACCTCAATTCGCTTACGCGCACACAGGCAGCGTAAGTCCCTGTGTACGGGGCTTGGTTGTAAGCGACCCGTGGTACCCACACTTCCGCCTGGGTTGGGCGACGTCCCTTAGATCTGTCGAGATATGCCGTTAAGGCTATTCTTTCAGATCCAGTCCAGATTGGCGCTTACCTACAACACGCCAATTGTTGTACACATGACTACATAGGCTGATGGCCTGGCTGAAGGCCGATAAAATGGACCTTCGGGGTCCTAAGACCAATTAATCCCAACCCATAAGTGAAAGTATCCCACCCATGATAGATTTAGAAAAACAGCCCCTGGTGAAGAAGTACATGAAAAGAAATACAAAAATAACACATAAGTTCCACAAGTACAATACGATCCAACTTGTGGACAGCGACCAACCTCGGGGTGGACAAGTTCCCGTGGGTGCTCACTTGCCAACAGTCCCACTACGCTACGCGCTCGCTCATATTCGCGCTTGCTCACGCTGCTGCGATACCACTCTCCGCCGGAAGCTAAATGCGCGTGCTACAAATTCAGTGAACACCCTCCGGGTGTTCGATGTCTTAAGTACTCCATCCAGCTTCCATTCGCCCCCTATGCGTTCTACCCCCAAAGCATGCGTGTCACGAAAACGCTCATAGAGGCCACAGTCACACAAGAAGTGTAAACTGTCCTCCCATTCGCTACCACATGGACAGCCTGGGTCTTCCGCCAAGCCCCTCATGAGGAGATGGCCATTCAAACCCCCATGGCCGGTAAGGATAAATCCTTCCTCGATATTAAACCTCCAGTTCTTAATCCACGTACACTCCCTGACATCCCCAAGGAAGCTACGAGTTGTCGCACCCTTATCCGATGTGGCCCATCTTTCCTGCCACCTTTCAGAAGCTCTTTGATCGATGAGCTTCTCTGCTTCCGCAAGAGTCAATTCTATACTCTCAGCATGAGAGATTAGATTGTTCTCCCCAAACAAAATTCCACGCCTTATCATAAAGCGATCGGCCCTTCTCCGGCATTCAATGTCCCACGGCATACACCCCGAAAGCACCTGCATCGCCTCCGTCGAGACCGTTCTGCAGAAATTCCAACCACCAAGCTTCACCACCCTCTGTGCTGTATTTATGGCCCTCCTAGCATATTGGAATTTTGTGACCTCGTGCCACACTGCAGAACCATACAGTACCTTCGCCTCTACTACACCCTTTATCAAATGACGGACAGACCTGACGCTCAACCCCCAATCCCGCCTAAGAATCCTGCCAAACATCCCCATCTGTTCGTTCGCAGTTGCTCGGAACGTAGCGATGTGATTCTTCATATTCATACCTGGGCCCATGCGCAAACCCAGGTATTCAACATCAGCGACCACAACAAGACGCTTGATCTCTCCCTCCCTCGTCACATATCTTGGTCGTCTGTCTGTACCTATCTTCCCTTTAAGTGGCATGCAGACTGTCTTCGTGTCTGACACGTCTACACCCACTTGTTCACCCCATTCAACCACTGGTGTCATAACTCTTTCCACCCCTTCCAGTGCCTCTCCTCTACTAACAGCCTCAACCATTATGAGGAGATCATCGGCATACGCCACAACTTTAACCCCCCTATTAGTCAACCTCTCCAGCAACTCATTCATACACAGGTTCCATAACGTTGGACCCGCTATGGAACCCTGTGGACAACCCCTGGTCATTTGGACCCAGACACACTTCCTGCCTGACATCATCCCCGCATACCTGTCCGTAAAGTAGCTGTCCCACATGCGTAGGTCAGATTCCTCGAGCCCAGCATCACGAAGCTTCTGCTTAACCAGCTCCCAGTACAAACAACTGAATGCATTCCTAAAGTCCACAAAGACTCCCAGGACATATTTGCATCTACTAATATTCACTAACTGTACCATCTTTAGCCAGGCGTCCTCAACGGTTCGGCCCTTCCTGAAGCCATATTGGGCCTCATTCCACCCACCCTCCATGTGTAGATAGGGACAATGGGAATCTCGTTAATCCATTCATGCGCGTCACGTATTAGATGACGAGGTATTTGGCTACCTTAAAAGAGTCATAGTTACTCCCGCCATTTACCCGCGCTTGCTTGAATTTCTTAACGTTGACATTCAGAACGCTGGCCAGAAATCATACTGGCCATCGCAATGCTTTGTTTGAATTAGTCAATCGGGTTCCCCTACTCCGTGCCAGTTTTGAGTTAGCCGTTAAATGCTGGCCGAAGAGAACGATACGCATATATAATAAATAATAAAATCTACGTATACAAGTATAATTCAATTAAATTATTTTATCTATATATATTTAGTTAAGTCAGCAATTAAGGAATAGTTAATATTTTACTATCTACACCACACTATATAAAATTGTTAGCAGCGTTGGTTACAACATACTAAAGTATGTGCCGTAATCTTAGACCAGACCCACAACAAATAAGTATTTTTTGATATTGATTTAACTCGATTTTTAATAGTTCACTCGATTTGTATCACAATAGTCAAGAAAAGTTTTTTTCATTTTCAATGGTACTACGGGACCTCCAGAAGAGGGAACAATGAATGATTTTTTTTTTTTCTATTTCGCCAATCAGAAAAAGATATGCCAGATTCCTATTCGATATTAAAAAAACTAAAACTATATATTCTCACACAAATTATAGTTTTATTAAAAACTTTCTAACTACATGGTGATTCCGTTGGTTTTCAAATTATTTATATTTGAAATATTTTTTATACATTGAAATAGAAACCATTATACCAAATTTCCATGTAACAAATTATTAAATTAAAACAAATTATTCAATCAACATATCTGTTTTCAATCAACATATCTAAGACTTCGGTCGTATCTTCAAGTTTTTGTTTGACCGCTGTGTAATGTTCTTTTCATTGATTGTTTTTCGTCCCGTAACTCTTTGTTTCGCTAAAGTCAAGCTTTTTCTCTTGTTTCTTTTGGAAGATCTTCACTAATGAAGATACTTGTACCCTTGAGATATCTACGCTTACTAAATATTTCTTGTTTCATTTTATAATTTGAGAAGTATATTTTAGCATCTTCGAGATATCAGAATGGCTTTTAAAGTCAAATTTAACTCGGTCTCTTTATTTTTTTGTCTTTGTAAAGCAATTTTGTTGTTATTTTGTTCTTGAACTGTACCTTTTGTTAAATTTTTTCCTGTGTAAGATTGATTTTATGTCACGAATTTCTGACATTAAACTGTCCCTTTTGCTACTTATTTAGTCCAACTTGTGATCCCCAGATGGTGTTGCCATTGGCACAAACAATTGACTGAGTTAATTGTTGAAATACCATGTATAGATAGTGTTGATGAAGCAATTGTTTGTTTTTTGACGTCACGTTAATAAAAAAAGATATCCACTTTTAAATAGCTACTCACACACTGATATTCCCATATTAATGTATACTATAAAATTTGCACCTAATAAGCGCCCTCGTGGGTAAACAGTGATGTTTACAAAAAAAATGTTTCAAACAAAAGTTGTTTGTTTTTTTATAAAGAATATTTTTTACATTTAAACTTTTGTTCTATCTCTAACGGTTTACAAGATGGGTCCTACGGACCCAATTGACCTATATTGCTCATTTACGAACTTGACCTGTTTTTAGGTTTCCTTATAAATATATAAATAAATTAACCCCACATAAAATAAGGTAATCTAAAAATATGACAATATTTTAAAATGTCGCTGTTTTTATTAGTTGTTGTAGACATATAAAAAAAATCATTCGATAAAATATTTAATAAAAAAAAATTTTTCACTTAATGATATTACTTAAGAAAACGAACAAATAAAGGATTTCAATGGATTGAAAACAAAAAATTTCATTGTTTTGAGCCCTATTTACTAACCTGCGAACTACCAATATGTGTGTATGTCTTTAAAATTGAAAACCTGGGTAAGAAGTGAAACATCAGTATGTGATAAAATTGAGTACAAAGTTAAAATCAACTTATACAAATACTGCTTGATTTTACGATGATGCCTTGGTTCATTAGATCTTTAATATGGCCTGAGGTGGGAAGAGTATGAAGGGTGGGTTTCTCACTGGAATGTCTTCCTTCATCTGAATCCCATAGTCGTAGTCTCGAGCGCAGCCAATTCTGTCTGTAAGGACGTCGTCAAAAGCGGCTTTTGCTGAACATGTGACATTATAATATTACATGCGCTACCGGACGGGTGGTCTGTGAAGGGTATGAGATGTTTGGGGGAAATCCGAAAACTACTATGGAGTTGATGAAGTTTAGTTGAGCCTTCATTTTGGACAGAAAATTATATTTACTGTCACCATTATTAATTTCACTTAAAAATTTTGGTGAATATTTGCTTTGCCATAAGGGCAATTACTTCTTTTCAAACTGTCCTAAAACTATTAAAATTTTTAGTTTTATTTTGGATTTACTCCTGAAGAAGATTCTGGAATTTATAATAAACGCGAAATTTCAATGCGTTATTATTGAGCGACAGGATCATGTTTTGGAAACTTTAAAAGAGACAAACAAATTGAGCACACGAATAACTTGGAGTAGTTGCAAATTTCTTCAAAAAATACGAATCGGCAGGCGCGCTGGTTCCAGCATTCACGCATTTCGTTCGTTTGTTCATCACAATTGCAGGGCTATTCTTTTCAGTTAAACTAAGACCGATTAAATATCTATTTGAGATAAACAATATTTCAAGATCAACTCATTTTAAATAAACTGAATGAATAAATGATGGTAATTTTTTTCTTTAATTATCAATAAGGAGTACGACGAAAACTATTTAAGCAATTTTATTGCGTAATTTTAGTACTTTAAACATTCCTTTTCAAATCTTTTCTCTCTTTCATTCCCTCCTCTATTCCTGATAGACTGTATGCTGCCGAATAAATGCATAAAATTGAAGCAATAAATTTGTTTATATTTTTCTTTAAATAAATTTAATGCTCACTTGTGTAAAAACTACACTGAAACTGTATAATATCATTTAAAATAAAAAATAATAACGAAAAATGAAGTTGAAATTGAAAGTTATTTATTAATATCGTCAGCCTAGCCTAAGCTTGACCTATAATACCTCATCTTTAAATAAATATCATTAAATAAATATATCGAAATATAAGATAAATATTTATCTATAAACAAAACTCGGAATACAAAATGAGTTATAAATAAACTCGATTTCTTTTTTATGTATAGCTGGTTTAAATGGATGATTAACGTTTGGAGATGTTTTATACCTTCATTAAATTTCACCCATTTTATGTAATAATGAAATATTAAGTGCTCATTGATTTCGGTATAAACAAAAACTCGATTTCTTTTTTTATGTATAGCTGGTTTAAATGGATGATTAACGTTTGGAGATGTTTTATACTTTACTTTAATTTCACCCATTTTATGTAATAACTAGCTGTTAAACCCGCTTCGCTGGGTTGTTTTTGCACATTTAAATATCAAAATTGTTAAATGAAAGACTTTTTTTTTAATTCTCTCTGTGTGTACGGAACAGTAAGATTTTTTTGGACGATCCCAATATTATGTCTACACTCTCTGTGTGTACGGAAAAGTAAGGGAAAGATCGATAGAAACCCATGGAACATTCCAGAATATTCGAGAAAGTTCTAGAAAATTCGATAGAAATCCATAGAACATTCCAGAATGTTCGAGAAAATTCTAGAAAATTCGATAGAAATCCATGGAACATTCCAGAATTTTCGAGAAAAATCGAAAGACATTTGCGCCAGTAGCGCCATCTAGTGAAAATTGTACTATTGACAGTGGCGCCATCTATTGAAAATTATTAGAACTAAAAAATCGAAAGACATTTGCGCCAGTAGCGCCATCTAGTGAAAATTGTACTATTGACAGTGGCGCCATCTATTGAAAATTATTAGAACTATTTTTTTAATCTATTTTCTATGAATTCCTAGATCATTTTTAATTCCACCCCCACCAAACTCCCTTATTCACAATGCACTCCCACCAAACTCCCTTATTCTTAATGGGAGCCTAAGGGCTACCCAATGACATAATCCCCTACCGAAGGTCAATGGTTAGTTTTAGGGAAAATCGGGGACATACAAACAAACACTCTCTTTTTATATATATAGATGAAATAATAAGTGCTCATTGATTTCGGTATAAACAAAAACTCGATTTCTTTTTTTTATGTATAGCTGGTTTAAATGGATGATTAACGTTTGGAGATGTTTTATAGTTTCAATTAAATTTCGTACATGAAATCGTCAGTGGAGCAACTTCAAGACGCCAATCAAGTTGCTAGTCAATGGACTTCGTTCATAAAAGTTCTCATTGTCTGTTATCGCTGTAACTCCCCTTTGAGCTATTTTGACTTTACATTCAAAAACAAAAAGCGATACTCGGTAGAATTAATAAATATCTTCCTTAACAGGAACATTGTTGAAAATATATGTGCAGTTCCGAATCCGATTGCGCGTGTAGTAACGCACTCGGTGATCACTTTCAGCGTACTCACAGCCTCCAATCTGTTGGTTAGTATTTTATCCCAATTAATAAACACATTTAAATTATTATTCATATTTATTTTGTCCAAATAAATAATTACATGAATTTTATTATTATTATTTTATTACATGAAGTTTTTTGTATATCCATTGAATGAATCACGTGTTCCTATATATCATTACTGAATGTCATGTTGAGTTTTGTTCCATACACCGTAATGTGTTTATTCCATGCCACGCAGTCCATCTATGACTCATCATAGACCTGCATTTAATTATTTATATTTTTCTATAATATTTCATTGTGAAATAACGTCCCTAAAAATTAAAGCAATAAACTTCAATATATTTTTTCTTTAAATCAATTTAATACTATCAACTCTGTAAAAACTAAACTTGAAACTTTATAATATCATTTAAGCTAAAAAATAATGAATGCAAAATGTGAATGATCCGAGTTAAGATTTCATTATCGTCCATTGTTGGTATTTCTAGCATAATCTTACAAATACAATTTACCAATACAAATTTTAAAGGATCTATCTTTACCAATGTATTCTTGCAGTCTTTTTAACTCATCACTAGCTGCAACGCATACTAAATAAAATATAAATATCAATATATCATTTAAAGTAGCTTAAAATATCTTAAATTCGAAAGAAATATAAACGATTTTTTTTTATTTTTTAAGGTTAGGACAACGTAACTTACAATTACTGTCAAAAGTAGCAGCTATTAATATATTATTAATATTTATGGTTTATTAGTACTTACCGTCACCATCAATGCTGAAATCCACTCGTTATCGAATTTATATTAATTTTGGAAAATATTTTAAATTACAAAAGATACAAAAGACGTGAATACGGTTATTTTGTTGGTAATGGGCAATTGTTTGGATTCGATATAATCTAAAAATAATGGAACATCGATGAATCGAACATTAAACAAATCGATAGAAATAATCGATTTAAAAAAAAAAAAGAATGTATTAAGCGCTCATGTATTAAAATTGTGATGAGTGGTGTTCAGTTGTGAACGCACTCATCCTACACAATAGACTACATGACTAACGAAATGTACTGTCGAACTATGACGAATACACACTGACTGAACGTGAACGTGCATCAACAAATGCTAGCAGCCATTACTGAGTGAATGAACTAATTACTAAACAAACGAAAGTTTTATAATTAACCCATATCTTCCCAAGGCAAAAAATTCAGAAATAATTGTTATTTTTATTATGTATATCAAAGAAGTAGATCTTAAATTAGACAAAAATATGTGTTTTATTTTTTTGCGTTTTACTGAAACTGAATTTCAGGACCGCACCTTAAATGGAGCGTTGGGAAAATATGCCCATGGACTATGTGTAGAGAAATAATAGACATGATGTTTCATTGGAGCTCTTTTATTTATGAAATGAAAATACACAAAATTATTTTAACAAAATCAAGAAACAAACAAATGAAAAAAGGAACCAATCAGAGAAAAAAATTATTTGATTGTGTGGAAAGATTGAGAGCAATGTTGATGTAAACCCACCCCACATTTGCTGCAACGAAACTTAGTATTCTTGTGGCATTCACGACACCGAATTTGAGTTTCATTTCTGATTGTATAGTGATTCTTTTCATCGAGCCTTATCGAATCAGGCAGTTTATTCTTGACTGGCATAGGTGACTTAGTTCCAATCGATTTTGAAAGAGATGATGATGCTTTGCCAAAAATTAGGTAACTTTGTACGATGTATCTTGTAAATGACAAAAAATCGTGGGAATCTTTAGCTTGACCTGCTGGTGAGAGTCGGTACAATTGGTATGCGTTATTTGCACACACATTTATGGGGAACATCATCATTTGCCAATACCATCTCTTTAGCCTTATACCAATTCTATATTTACCAACATTTTGGTCAAGTCTGTCGACTCCACCCATGAACTTGTTGTATATTTGGTAACAGTGTGGTTGATCTACGTCAACTCTTTTATTGTTGCACCACCTTTTTACCTTTCCAATTGGCTGATTCAGATATAGAGTGTTCCTTCTCAGGTTTTGCTGTTATATCCGTCTGCTTCCCCTTCCTCTTGAATATAGTCCTAGCTTTCTTTGCAGGATGTTCAACGCCTTGGGATGTGGATGGCTGTTCCTCTTCTCCTTTCTGATTTATATCATCAATATCTTCTACCGTTTCTAGAACTCCTTCTGATGATGGAACCGTACGTCGAACCTCAGCTTCAGCCAACAACTGGCGACGCGATAGATTACTAATCTCCACTACATCCTCGCTTCCACTATCTTCATCACTCAAATCATCATTTCCAGGTGGCGTGATAAAAATGTCAGCAGAAATTGTAAGACTATCGTCTTCCAAGATCGATATAATTTCATGAACATTCAACCTGTAGCAAGCAAACAAGAGCACAATAACTCCAAATGTATAAAAACTACGTTTAAATAAAAATAATGCAACAAACTATCATGGTGCCTCCCATTCCCAACGCACCTCAAATGGGGCGTTCAATTTAACCGAACAAAAGTCACGTATAAAAATAAAATATCACCATGTTCATGATATTACCCGATAGTATAACTAATAACTTACTAAAATACCGCTACACTAAAATTTTAAATAATAAATATAAAACTTATCACTTACCCTTTCCGGGAACTCATATTGGTTGAAATTCACAAAACTCGAAGGCTTATAAAAATTTAATGAATAACCACAATCACTGTCAAACACTATTAAAGTAACTGCGAAGATGTCTAGTATAACATAAAACTATAAAACCTGTCGAACCTTGTTAATATTTTGTTTTGTCACATAAAATGTAAGTGCACCTTAAATGGTGCAGTGGGAAGATATGGGTTAAGTTAATAATAATTAAATCTATTGTAAATGGTTTTATTTAATTAAAACCCATTCACAAATATAGCATAAATACATCAAAATTGAAGAGCAATTATCATGTTGATATTTTTTGAAATAAATAAGAATGGTTTTAGTTTTTCTGAAAATATTTATAAAATTGTTCAAGAAATTACTAAAAAAATATGTGCAAATAATAAAATACGTTTTATGATTTGTGAATATTCCATAAACTTTTCTGAAAGTGCTTGCAAAATTGTTCAAGTAATAACCTGAAAAATATGAGAAGATGAGAAATAACGTTTTATAATTTGTTAATATTCCATTTAACATAATGCGTTGATTATTAATTGAAAAATGTTGACTTCATGTTGAAAAACTCATGTGATGAAATTTATTAACAGTATCAGTTCTTAATAATTTTTGTATGGAAGACACAAAATGAATTTGATGGAAGTGTTTCATTTTCTTCAAAATAAATTATGGGAGTTTTAAAAATACTTTGTTCAAGGTATCATGGTATTTCAATCTGAACCGAACAGAAAACTCCACACCGACGTTCTTTTAATTCAATAAAATATAATAATTGTATGAAAATATTTTAATTTTCTCAAAATGATACCTTGTTCAGTTCAGTTCAAAAGGAGTTTGTTACCGCAGTTTTTCAATTCATTTTTTTGAATTCGTTCTCGAAATGTGCTTTTTTGTTGATTACTCAACACTATCATTATTCCTGTTGTATATTTTTTTGTCCTAATCAGTTCAATGGAAACTTGGACAATTTTCCAATATAAAGATTTCTTCCAATTTTTTATTTTGAAAAATAATTTATTTCAATATTTATTGCTTTACGTTAACTTTACGTAATTTCGAAATGTGTTTGTGTTGTTGATCGTTCAATACTATATTTCAGTTTTAGATGCCAATGATGAAATTAATTCAAAGAAGACTTCATATTATTGGCGTTACCTTGCTTTAGGTCAAATTTGACCGAGTAAATGAATGTATTGATTACTAAATTTTTTTGATCCAACGCGGATCATTTTGTTCGAAATTAAATTAAGTAAAAGACAAAAATTAATTTTTGATCTAGCTCCAATTTCCGGGGATTTTGTCTTCTAAGTCCCCAAAATGAAATGCTTAAAAAATATAGGCCAGAATACCACTCAGGAAGTTTTTGAAGTCGCTGAATTCGAATCTAATCATGAAAACTGTGAAAATTCAAAATGATATCCGAAAATTTCAATTTAATAGCCGGCTCTTATTTGTCAATCGTAAAATTGAAACATGATTAAAACAAATACTTATATCAAGAAAATAAAATTATCGTGAGGATGAAGGTTTCGAGGTTGCTGAATCCACACATTTACTAGTTGCTACAAATTTTTTATTGCAAAATCAGAAATGCATATTCGAACATTTTTATGTTCAAATGATTTCATTGGAACTCCAGTTTTATTTTTTTTTGCTGATAAAGAATGCTCGTATAATGAAAAAAATGTACCCCCCCTACATAAGCAATAGCATTTTTCTCTAAATCATTTAAAATATGACTCAAAACTTCAGATGGAATCTCAACCGCTGTAATCTCTGCTTCTCCTCTCTCCTGATTTTCACTCTAATAAAAAAAAAAACCATTAGTGTAGTGGCTCTGGCTAATGGACGTAATATCCAAAGTCGGAATACTTCTCGAATAAATTTATACGGAAAAATGTGAATGAAATGAAATGGTTTGCACTAACCTTTTGAACGCCTACTCCGGTAATAATCTCCAAACTTCTTCTGGTTTCACCCACGTAATTTGGATAAAAGGATGGATAATTATAGGATATTATAGTGAACTAGTTTGAAGTAATAACTTGATGAGTAAGCCGTTTACCGAACGTTAATTATACATACGAACTAATAACACATATAGAAGATGAGGACGCACTGTCCTTGGTATACAGACGCACTATCTGATTACACTACTGTTGTACAGCACAAAAATGAGGGACACACTGTCCGCTTTAAATTCACAATGAGAACGAACCGTTCACGTTGACTGACTCTCGATAAGTACAAAAATTGCGCAAAGGGCGATTACTCAAATTAAAAGGAGACAGAATATCTCCGTTCAAAACAAAAAAAAAAATAGATTTAATTCTCTTTAAACAAAATCTGTGTAAACACCAAAAACCAGAGTCGGATTTGAAGATAAGTTCAAAGTCCGAATTCCGGCGTAAACAATTAGTAAAAAATAAAAGTAATTTTTTGTAACTGTTTTCAGAAAATTTTAAAATCGATAAAAATAACAATATTCTAACTATAATATTTTAGAAACGTAGAAACATAATCAAGTTCTCAAATAAATTTAACAAAAGTTATCAATAATTGTTAATAATCAAAACTTTTACCTGTAGGATAAATGTTTGCAATGGAATCAGCAAATCCGACACATCATCTTCACAATTCCCTCCCACAGAATGTTTACTAACAAAGTTAGTGACCAGAAGAGATTTGTAAAACGGTCCAAAAGCATGGCACGATGGATTCGACCACCGACTTCCTCGTTGACGAACTTTCCCGAAAAATTCTCTAAGGGATCTTGGTTCAAAAACCTGGGAACCAACGTCTCAATTCCAAGATCCTTTAATTTGTTCGTCAGTAAAATTAAATTTTCCAACGTAAACACCCAATTTTTGAAAGTCGGTGGGCGTGCGACGAATGGCACCGCAACCATTGACGCTATCGAACACATCATCCATAAATTTTAGAAAAACTGCCGTTTCTGTAGCGCGCCTCTCCATTTTCGTTTCACCAATAGTGAATTCTGAAAAATAAACCTCATTTAAGCTTTGTTTTATATTTACACTTAATTGGCAATAGCGGTTTTACGCAAACACTTACACACTTTGCTAGTGATGGAATGTAGAAAATCAAATTTTAAAAATTATTGTCTATTTACTGAAGAATTAAGAATATTTGTAAAAATGTGAATCTTTAATAAAATAAACTTTATCTAACCACTTTTGGCCATTAAATTGATTCCTGCCGCAACTGAACGACTAAAAATTTGGGCACAAACAGAAACTTTCATTTTTTTTTAAATTTTTGGATTGTCATGATGCTCCGTAACTTGTGCATTACTCTAAGATCGCCACTTGGAGAGTCCAATATCCAAGCCTTCAGGATATCGTTCCACTTCGCCACTTTTTTTTCACCGTCTTTCTGGAATAAAATATTTTTTGATATCAAATTATTTCTTATTCCTTTTAAGAGATGGGGAGTGTCAAAGAGAGAAATTATTGTTGATTCTCCAATTTCAAAAACTTGATGCCTGAGTTCCTCACCTCGGGCCAAATATTTTCCCCGCGTATCCTCTAGTAAACGATGGATCGCCATGATATTATTTGACCCTTGGTCACAAATAGTACCGACAACATTAAATCCAGCATTTTGTGCAGCCAAAATAATTTCTTTAATGGCCTTTACTATTTGTGGCCCTTTTGCGGCTCCATTCACAAACTGGTATAGCACCGGCTGTTTCCAATTTTGGACAATTCCTCATAAAAACCTGCAATAATGAAAAAAAAAAGTAAGTTTGAGTTAAAATAGATATCATAAAAAAAATTATAATATAAGATTTTTAGAATAAATGAAGAGTTGTGGATACAATGATTAAATTACAATAATATAAATCGGCATTTTTGTCAACAAATTCGATCTACAAATATATTTTATTATATGAGTGAGTAATAAAAGAGATTAAAAGTGAGTAATAAAAAATTATTTTGTAAATAAACATAATGACAGTAGACATAACTATTTATAGTCCATAACATAGAGTACAACATATATTTTTTCTTTGTTTTTGTTTAAATCAGCGCTCCAGGTAGCTTGATGTGAACTAAATTTATCTAATAAATTCTTATAATGTCACAAGGATACGAGATTTCAGCCTTTGGTTCAGTCGTCACACTGTCTCTCCGACCCATGGGTAACCTATGCGTATTTGTGGTAGTCACATACACAAAAATGAACGTTTCAACGCGTTTAGTATTGTAGATATGACTACTGTCCGAATGCTCCCTCTGTACGAATCCTATTTGCTTTCCCCTAATAATATTTATTTCACTATTATTGTAATACTGTACTAACTATAACTGACATACAACTGAGAGAATGGTACAATTTGTTCGGGCAATGTCGCTGCATTATATTGGATTCAAATTTGGTACGTTCATAACTTTGCGAAAAAAATATTTTGGGGAAAAGAAAAAAAATGTTTGTATATTATCTTCTACTTTATTTTCGGTACTAAAGTGGATCACTTGAAATTATCTTATAAATACAAAACGATAACTTAACATAAGAAACTCGTTATTAGTTACCGGAATACAATAGAATATATTAGCACCTATCGATAAATTTTAAAAGCTACATATATTTATTTTTCAAATCACATTTAAATATAACACATTCAACGCCGACAGATTTTATGCGCTACATATATTTATTTTTCAAATCACATTTATTCAACGCCGACAGACTGATAATTCTGAAAAGTGAATTGCGTATGATTTTGGTAAAATTATTATAATTTTTGAACACTGAACGTATTGTTAACGTTTCACGTTGCGACGTTTTATGGTGTGGCTAAAACGTTTGAATCGATTACTCCTAGTTTTATTTGTTTTATTTAATACGGATGCAAAACTATTTAATTATTTTTAAATTATTTATTGTCTACTTTTTAACAAACAAAAAAATTAACTTCGGTAACAAAAAATAATAAGAATAATACACTTGAGCTTTAATTATGTTACTGCCAGTATCTGTAGGAACACTCACAATTTTTTCATTAGACAATCCCCAATCTTCACAAACATTAAGAATCATCCCTGTACGACTTTCATGGTGTGACTTTCATCGATTTCATTTCAAAGTTTTCTATAAAGTGTACAGTCACACCTAAGAAATTTCTTAACTGCATATCCTTCCATTCATCTATTGTAGGGATGAAAACAGCGCGGAAAAAGTCGACTTTTGATTTTAGAATTGACTTGGAATTTTTGGTTTCAATCCGGAACAGCATCAATTAACGAAACACCAATCATGCTCTTGTATTGTATTCCGTAAGAATATTTGGACGATCAATCGATATATGCCGCTTGGCTTTCTGTCATACCTCTAAATCTAGGCTTTCGGCATTTCTACGACTAAATTTGATGCCAAATTAAAAATTTTATAATCTTTCCAATTCCATTCTTTTAGCTCTTTTGATCTCACAATTGCTGAGTTACATCCAAGAGAACAGGGTGCATGTAATCGTGAGAAAAGCCCCAGATACAATGGAAATTAATGGATTTTTTAAAAGCACAATAACTATGAAACTCATAGTTAAAAGATATTTTATAAGTTTTATTCGACATATTTCTTTATTTTCAATAAACAATTTATTTATCATTTGCACATTTTATTTCAACAACTTACACACAAAGAATTTTTTCAACATTCCTATAAAAGATACATTCTATATAAAAATTGCACGTAGTATGGCACCGAAAATAAGTTTGTAGTATTTAAATTAAGTATAAATGAAACGTTAAAATCAATATTTAATATCTATTAAATATCAATAAAATTTTAAAATATCAATTATAAACTGTTAAATAATAGTTTTTAAATTTAAAGTTTATAATTTAAATTAAGTATCTATGATACATAAAAATATAAAAATCTGTAATTTAAGAATCCCACATATCTTACCGATAATGAGGACAACCATTTTGACTGAGTAGCTAGGGTGTAGTTGTCGTAGTTCATGTAAGAGATCAAGGTATTTAGTCCGTTTTTGACTATGTTCGTTTCTGCAGGAGCAGAGAACTCGATGACATACATAGTCTTGGATGAGATATCCTGGAGCACTATATCAGGCTTAGTAGCAGAGAGCTGCCTGGTAGTTGGGAACGAGAAATTAGAGAAGATTATGCATTTCTCGTTCTTGACGACGGACTTGATCTCGCCTGGAGCATATGGTAGCACTGGCGTTGGGTCCACTTCATACTTGTGTCTCAAGAAGTAGTACAGCACACGGAGGGCAGCGTTATGGCGATGTATGTAGGCATAAGAAGGGCATTCCGAGATGAGGGCATCAGCGTCTCCGGCTGAGATTTGCACGCTGTGCACATAGTGGTGGAGTCTGCTTTTTGAGTTCACTCGCGAAGGCTCGCACTTTTGGGGTGAAGGGCTTACCAGCTTTCTGGTACTCTAACACACACTCGATACGTGATATCGTCTGTCGAAGAGGGGTCAACTTGGAGTCAAGTTGCTCTATACGCTTGCGTGTTTTCTCCTCGGCTGTCTCAGTAGACTTGGGGGCAGGAGAAAGAGCACACATTGCAGCATAGACTGAGCTATCGATTTCGAGTAGGCTACTTGTGTTGTTTAGATGATCGCCGACGATCTGGTTGATCAATGCAAGGTCTTGTGCTTTGGCAAACGTTTTGCGATACTTGGGACGTTTGCGTTTAGAAAGGTCATTATCGGTTATGACAAGGATATTTTATACAAGGAAGGATCGGAGTTTCCTCTACGTTCGCTTCCGTGGTCGAAGTGAGTGGCGTTGCTGTTTCCGCCGTTAACACAGATAGTGCTGGGATATCTTCGGATATCGGAGGCGTAGGTGGTGAAGCCTCTAACACAGGTGGTGGTGGGGTATTTTGACATACCCGATCCTGTGTCTCAGTATCAGATCTCTCACTCTCAAATACTGGCTCATCCTGAGATATTCCATCCTGCGTCTCAGCGACTAATGTCTCACGTGTAGAATGAACTACACCAATAACAGCCGGCTCTTTCTCATCTCTTCGAGTCACTTCTGCTTGCGTAGTCCTGCATCGTTTCTCTATTCCTGTTCGGGGTTTGTCAAATCCGGTTTTTTTGAGACGGGATACTTGATCGCGTAGATGTTGCGATTTCATATGGGAAAGTTCGGGATGCTTTTCGCACCAGAGGGCGTGCATCCTGCCCGTATAGCCACGTCGCGATGGTTCACTTGCTTCGTAGCAAGTGAGCAGATCAGCCTTAAGTGCCTTCGTCCATTGAAAGCGCTGAAGACGACTGTTTTGTGTGCTCGCTCGACTTTCTTAAGAAGTGCCTTGAGATGGCTGTTCGTCGTCAGCGGCACGTCTAGCTTCGTGGACTAGCCTGGGATCCAAAGCCAAATTTGATTGCTTTCCCTCATATCCGTGAGAGCTACACCCTATAGGTAAGGTAGAAGCGTCACCTGCAAGGGGGCGGGGTTCTGTAGGACTGGGTCGACTACTACCCGCCTAAGGACTGAAAAATCTGCTTCTCAAATTTGACATTATATGGATTTGACTCATTTAGCTCCGCTGATTCAGCACGGACCCACCTCGTCAGCCCATCACTTTGAGCAGAATTGATGGTTACCGGGTATGGCACGTGTCTTAGTGTTAGGCTCGGGCGTGAGGTTAGGGATTGCCTGCCCATATTATTATTATTATTTAAATTTGAAGTATTAATGAATTCATGCCTACCAAGGAGGGAGAGAGGATACAGGATTTACACCCCAGAGCCACCCATCTCCGTGAAAGGCATAAATCTTCACAAGCCAGCTACGTCTTTTGAAAAAAGTTCACTGACTTGTGGCCGTGCAATCTGTTCGCCCGTCAGTCCACGCGACATCCGTTGGTCCGTTTGTCTTCCGAGTCGGGGGTACGTAAGTCTGTCTGATGTCCTGGTCAAGCAGAATACTCGTAGAGAGCATGGAGTCGTTCTTCACTGACGTTGAAAGTTGTGATTTTGGCGTTGATGTTAGGTTTCGTAGCATCGAATCCAGCGAGAATTCCGCATCTACATTGTTTCTTACTGATCCCATCTACTTGTGTCGTGCACTGAGGCCCACAATATCTGCCCCATGTATCTTGTGATTCTTTTTTCCAATTCCTTAAGAAGATCAGTAATTTCTCGATTATTTCTGCATCGAAGTATTTGGTGCAGAATAAATGGTTTTCGAGACATTTCCTCTCTAAATTGTGCCATCCATTCGCAGTTTCCTTGTCGTCTAGATTCGTCCATACATTGTTGAAAATTTGTATTGTTTTGGTTATAATTCGTTTGATTTGATGTTCCGGCGTTAGTTTCTTCAAAGTTGTTAAGGATTTCGTTCAAAAGTTCTGGAAATTACTTGGACTTTGAAATACAACTCCAAAACAAGTTGGAAAAAAACAAACAAAAACACGAAACATACCATCTAATTTTGGTGTGTCCACTCTGTCAATCGTTATTTCCAATAAAGATTCACTTCTCTCGCTGTTTTCTTCATGAGTAGTTTTTTGTTTTTTTGTTGGTGGTTCGTCTGCCATTTTATTGCTGTTTTATTTGTCACTATGCTTTAAACTATAGTTGTTGACTATACTGTTTTATTTTCCTCACATGCTTTTTATATCATTTTGCAAACAAAGAATAAATGAAAATTTAATAAATTTACCCACCTAGATCGTCACGGCTTCATCCAGGACGGGTTTTAACTTGTTCCACTTTTGTTGTAGTTGTTAACTTTGAATATTTGAAAACCATGGTTCAGATCATGGCCAGGGCCATAGCCGGCCGATCTACCGGTTTCATACAATCCGGGATTTTGTTACAATGGTATGATTTTTAACATTCATCAAAATAACTACCTATTTAAACAATTTAGCAATCATAAAAACTGTTACACATTATCAGAGATAGATAAATTTGAATAGAAATAAGATACACCTCTATGTTTTATCGTACCAAGTGCTAAATTATGTGATGTGTACGATAATTATCGTACGAATGCTAACGTTTAATCAAGTTAAAGAATTACGTTGATAGCGTTTAAGATCCTAGTGAAAAGAGCCTGTTACCACTTAGCCCTGTTACAACAAGCCCCACGCTACCTTACTCTTACCTTCATGTTTTAAGAAAAGTTGAAATAAAAATAAATTAAAAATGTTGTTGCAGTAAAAAAATATTGACTGAATGAATGTACTTTTCCAATAATAGTGGAGTCAATGAATACATAAAACAGGCAATCTTCGGAAGTCCTCAAGAACAGCTCCGATTTTGATGTTTTTTTTTTAAATTTTGTTTTTTTATATTATTTAAAATCAGAAACCTCTTAGAGCGGGGACGGAACTATTTATATTGTTTAAACAATATCAACGATATTTATGCACAAAAAAAAATTTCTACTATACAATATCCATTAAAAACTTGTAAATATATTAATGAATGTTATAAACAATTATCTATAAGTTTGTTCTGTGTAGTAATGGCATGGAATTAATTTGTGGACTAAAATATAAATTTTTTATTGACCATAGAAAATTCATTATTTTATATACAAAAAAAGTACATTTAATTTTCATTCTCATTTTGCGTTTCGGAGACTTCTTGATCTTCTTCAAGTGGTGGGTGGTTACTGCAGTTATTTCCACTGCAAACTATGCAGGCTGGTAAGCAATGAAGACCACTTTTTCTGCAGCCACACGCTGAACCGCATCATGTTTTGCGAGAGCAAAAAATCAATTTTAAAACGTTGTCAGGTGCTGCTGGTTGTGTCATTTTGATTGGTTTCAAATAATTCTCTTTTCGCCAACCCCATTCTTCAGGTGGTATCGATGAATTATTTTTCCATTGCTGAACTTGTAAGTAGACTCTTTTAATATGTTGTTTTGCTGCATCTTCTGTCGGAGGTAAGGAATTAAGTTGTACGCTTTTATTTTTTGAAGCTAATGTTATGAAACGTTTATATCGCAGTTCATTCAAGCATTTGGCAGTTTTAGCACCATACATTGTTAGAATACAATCAATACCATCATTAAAAAGCACTTCTTCATTTTGCTCTTCAACCATAAAATTTTCAGCTGCTGCATGTAATTTTTGATTATCATTAAAAACTTTAATAAAACTATTTTTTCCTTTGCTATAGAAAGCGGATGTGGTATCACATCCAGTGAATGCATGAATAAAAAACAGATAGGTTTTTTTAATATTTGGATATTTCTCTAATATTGTTTTTGTTGAGTAAACTCGTTGCAAAATATTATTTTTTAGTGGTTTAAAAAAAAAACATTTCTTTATCATCAGGTGCTAAAACCATCAACTAACACATCAATATCTTCAGCTACAACAACTACTTGAAGAGAGGAACAATCTATAGCAGATTGCATAATTAATCGATCAGCATCACTTTCGGCTTGACTCCACTCAACATTATTTTCGCCTAGTTTTTTGAAGAGAAGATTAATAAACCTATTTTTATTTTTGCTATTACCAAGTTTCTCTTTCGTTGTGTTTAAAGGCATGTCTTCTTCAAATAAATAATCAATGGAAGTATTGCCGATGTATCTACGATTTCTCTTAGACACTTTAGTTCCATCATTACTATATCCATCAAATACAACTTTAACATTAGTGCCATAATTATTACGTAAATATCTAATATACTGTTGACAAATATCTGCAAATTTTTTATTTTTTTCCCATTTTAATCTATGAAGTAGCATACCACCATCAATAACATAGAAAAATTTAGTAACATCACTAACATCCGTTTGGCATTGTACAAAGGCATCATATAATGTTGATTTGGTCATTTTCCTCATTCCAGCGTTATCAAACAGTGAAAGAGGATAGGGAGCCAGCTCGTAGTCAAAATATTGGCGAAGTTCATCATTACTTTTTCTTAAAAAGTATAAACGTTGAAAAATTAAATTTGGATCTATAGGATTGCAGTATTTATTAACTTTGATTTTACTGCTCATGATCAATAAAGATTTAACAGTATCTTTCGTGGTCATTTTCATATCTTTGAAGTTAAAACCTCTGATTTTATTTCTTAATTTAATTCCAACATCAAATGCTTCATAACAATTAATAGTTTCGTTACCTACAATTCCTGTGGAAATTGCCATGACCTCCTTTACGTCAGGAAAGGGGTTGTGAATTTTAAAAAACTCTACAATTTTATCAATTGCTTTAGAATCTTCATTGATTCTGCTATTAGTAGCGTCAACATGCTGATATGATGATTTAAAGGCAACTCCACAAAACTCTTCCATTCCGTCGATTACGGCGGCTGTAAATAACGTTGCTTTTATCCATTTGAAACAACACTGGGTGTTGCTCCACGTCTGAAAGGACCACCTTCTATTTTCAGCAGTAAAAATATAAAACTAGTCAAACATCTGATCTCAGACCTTGAATTCTTTCATCAGGTAGGGACTACCTTAACAACAAAAAGGTCAATTTCTATTGTATGAATAGTACTTTTTTTTTATTTTAATATTAAATTATTGTTAAAAACTTTTTTGTAACAACTATTTGTTACAATAAGATTATTGTTTACGCCGGAATTCGGACTTTGAACTTATCTTCAAATCCGACTCTGGTTTTTGGTGTTTACACACATTTTGTTTAAAGAGAATTAAATCTATTTTTTTGTTTTGAACGGAGATATTCTGTCTCCTTTTAATTTGAGTAATTGCCCTTTGCGCAATTTGGTACTTATCGAGAGTCAGTCAACGTGAACAGTTCGTTCTCATTGTGAATTTAAAGCGGACAGTGTGTCCCTCATTTTTGTGCTGTACAACAGTAGTGTAATCAGATAGTGCGTCTGTATACCAAGGACAGTGCGTCCTCATCTTCTATATGTGTTATTAGTTCGTACGTATAATTAACGTTCGGTAAACGGTTTACTTATCAAGTTACTACTTCAAACTAGTTCACTATAATATCCTATAATTATCCATCCTTTTATCCAAATTACGTGGGTGAAACCAGAAGAAATTTGAAGATTATTAACGGAGTAGGCGTTCAAAAAGGTTAGTGCAACCATTTCAATTCATTCACATTTTACCGTATAAATTTATTCGAGAAATATTCCGACTTTGGATATTACGTCCATTAGCCAGAGCCATTACATTTATTGGTCCTTCGAGCCGGATTGTGAGCCTGGGGAATACGTTTTTGCATGATTTATGCGGAGAATTGTCGAATTTTTGAGAAAAAATTGGAGTAAAAAAAAAAAAAACGTGTAAAAAACGCGCGAAAAGATATTTTAATGATATAACTTGTTTTCGCCAGCAAACAAGCTTGTTAGATAGTTTTATCGTGTGCGCATGTCTATAACGTGAGAGTGAGACAACATTACATACCAATGATATGCGCAGTAGTTACTTAAAACACTGTTTTATTGAGTGAATAAACAGATATTTTTGTTTCACAATATTAAAATTTTCGACGGATTCACGTCGGTGTTTATTGTTTATATTGTTTGAGTATTATTATCATTATCATTTTTCTGTAGATTTGGGCATTATTGAGTTTTTGATGGAATAAATACTTTTTACAATATTTATTTCGAAGTAAAGTAAATGGTTATTTAAAACTGGTTACTTGTATTTAATTTAACACACACTTATTGAGTACGTATTCGTTTGTTTACATGATAATCAAAGTGTTGATCTTTGTGTACGAAATACTTATAATATTTATTTCAAATCAACCAGTTAATTGTTTGTTTACAAAATACTATTTAGTCTATTTGTGTATTTCTTGTTTACGTACACCTGCTGTCACTGATTATTGACAATAATGGCTGAAGCTAAATTAAAATCAAAATTAAAGGTTTTAACTTCGAAAAAGCAAACCCTTTTCAAACGAGTACAGCTATTATTTGATAAAAGTCAAAACATTGCGGATGAGACAATTGTGAATGATTTTCTTATCAGATATTCGACTTTGAACGAGACCTGTAATGAGTTTAAGCTCCTAGTTGATGATATAAATTTAATAAATTTAGAGCTAGATCCTGAATTTGAGCCAAATTGTCAAGAATTGAACGTAATTGATGAATTGTTTTGTCACATTAAATCCGTAGCTGATTCTCTTAAGGTGAAAAAATCCGAGCAAGTAAATGAATCGGTGAAATCGATTGGGGATATAGTTTCTCCTAGGCTACCTAAAATTACGATTCCATCGTTTGATGGCAACCCGTTAAGATGGCCTATATTTTACGCTACTTTCAAATCATTGGTGCATGAAAACATAAAATTGGATAGTATTTCCAAATTACATTATTTATTAGGAAGTTTAACTCACAATGCATTCGCTTTATGTAGTGGGGTACCTCCTACACCTGAAAATTATTCAATTATGTGGGATTCATTAATTGATAAATATCAAGATTCACGGCAGATAGCCTTTATGTATTTGGATCAAATTTTGAAATTCAAACCTTTTTTAGTGGAAAGAGGTCAAAATTTAAACTTATTTGTTGAAAAATTTGATAGTGCCGTTAACGCTCTAAAGGAAGTAAAGGTGGGAGAGTTATCCGATTTTATTTTAATGACAATTGCCTTACAAAAACTGGATGTGCATACACAGAAGTTATTTGAACAGTCATTGGCTAAAGGGGTCATTCCCACTTACAATGAACTTTCCGTTTTTATCAAAACCCAAGCGAAAATACTGAGTCGAACTAGTGGTTCAGCTAATTCCAGTAAGCAAGCAAATTCTAAGGCGGTGATGCATTCATTTGCTATTAGTGCCGATTCAAATTCATCCGATGTTATGAGTAATAATACGTATGAGAAATTAATTTGTCCAAAATGTAAGAGAGATCACAAATTATTCAAGTGTCATAAATTTATGTCTTTAACGCCTACGGATCGAGTCCATGTGGTTAAAGCACATAATTTATGTTTCAACTGTTTGCATTCCAATCACGGTGTAAAGAATTGTAGTTCAAACTCGAGCTGTCGTAAATGTTCAAAACGCCATCATACGCTTTTACATTTTCATCATAAGTCAGATGCCAATGGTAAAGATAATTCAGAAGTTTTAAAGGGTAATCCCTCCACATCGAGTGTGCCAGTTGAATCCAAGCCATCTCCTCCGGTGAGTTTGTGTTCGACATCAGAATTAGTGCAATCGAAATATACTGTATTATTGGCTACAGCTCAAGTACATGTTGTATCTCATTTTGGAGAAAATTTTTTATTTAGATTTTTGATTGACAGTGCAAGTCAATGCAATTTCATAACTCAGAGGTGTTGTCAAAGGCTCAAGTTACCAGTGAATCGAGCGTGTCTGACCGTGTCAGAAATTGGTGTTTCCGAAAAACGCGTCAACGGACAAGCTCAATTAAAATTTTATAGTAAATATGATATTCACAATAAATACACGATGGATGTTTTAATAGTTGATAAAATTACGGATCAGTTGCCAACCTGTGTGATTGATAGTGAAGTGTGTGATACATTTAAAAATTTGCGTTTGGCAGATGATGAATTTTATCGACCGAGTGAGATTGATGGAATGATAGGCGCCGAGTTAGTGCCCTACATTCTGAAGGGACTTCGAATCACAGGTCCGGACTCGCCAGTCGCCCTTGATTCGACGTTAGGTTTTATTATTATGGGTAAAGCGAAAGCTGAAGTCACTAATAACATTATTCAATCTTATTGTTGTGTTAACTCTCCCCTTAATATGGATCAACTCATCCAACAATTTTGGGATATAGAGGAAGTGCCAAACGGTACCGTGTTAAACGCAGACGATTTAGAGTGCGAAAAATTATTTGCGGCGTCTGTTAAGCGAGACGTAAGTGGTCGATATGAGGTAGCTTTACCATTTAGAAAGATTTTTTCTGATTTAGGAGACTCTTGTACTTCTGCTTTAAGACGATTCCAAAACTTAGAAAAACGATTCGCCTCTATGCCGTTGTTTAAAAAACAATATATGGAAGTTATACGTGACTATTTCGACCAAGGTCATCTGAAGACCATAAGTGGTCTACATCCTAAATCATGTGGCTACTTTATTCCTCATCACGGGGTTTTTAAGGCTAGCTCCAGTTCTACACCATTACGAGTGGTTTTCGATGCGTCCGCGAAAACCGATAATGGAATATCTTTAAACGATGCTTTATATACCGGTCCGAAATTACAAACTGATATTTTTGACATTCTACTTAATTTTCGTTTATTTCAATTTGCTATGACATCAGATGTGAAACAGATGTATAGACAAATTTAATTGTGTCCTCCTCATCAAAAATATCAATGTATTTTGTGGAGGTTTTCTGATGAAGAACCTATTCAAATTTGCCAATTAACCACGGTTGCCTTTGGGGTTAAGAGTTCTCCCTACTTAGCTTTACGCACTTTACGCCAATTAGCTGACGATGAAGCGAAAAAATTTCCTTTAGCGTGCGAGATAATATTACGTGATATCTATATCGATGACATAATTTGTTCTGTGGCCGAAAAGTCGATCGCGCATAACATTTATCGTGAATTAGTCGGTTTATTCCGAGCAGGAGGCATGGAACTAGTAAAATGGGCGACTAATTTACGTGAGTTATCTGATGAAATTCCTGATCATGCTCGTTCAAATCAAATTTTGGAATTCCCTACGGAGTTTTTGAAGGTGCTTGGCTTGCAGTGGCAAGCAAATAGCGACGTTCTAAGCTTTTCTATTAGTGTTGAAAATTTAGAATGTACAAAAAGAAATATTTTGAAAACTGTAATGCGCATCTGGGACCCTTTAGGTTTGCTTGTTCCGGTATCTTTACATATGAAATTACTAATTCAAGAATTGTGGCTACTCAAACTTGAGTGGGATGAACCTATTCCAAATTATTTACAAAATATTTGGAAAGTCTTTCAAAATGAGTTAAACGACTTAAGTCAAATAAAAATTCTACGTCATATTGGATTTAAAACGGGTTCTTCGCTAGAATTGTTGGCATTTTGCGATGCATCGTCCAAAGCATATGCCGCAGTTATATATTCCAGGATTATAGATCCGGACCGTCACATACAACTTCATATATTATGTGCTAAATCCAAAGTGGCTCCAGTTAAAACAATTTTAACTATCCCTCGTTTAGAGTTATGTGCGACATTATTATTAGCAAAACTTTTGAAGTGTGTTATTGCCCAATATTCGAATCGAGTGAATATTACTAATGTGTTTGCGTTTTCCGATTCAATGGTAGTGCTTAATTGGATCAATGGTTCCCCCCATAAGTGGAAGACTTTTGTAGCTAACCGTGTATCAAAAATTCAATCGTTAATTGATGTGTCGTCGTGGTATCATATTTCTAGTAGCGATAATCCAGCGGACTGTGCGTCTCGAGGATTATCACCGAAAGAATTTCTTGAACATCCGTTGTGGTTGAGTGGACCATCATGGTGTTCGCGTGATAGGTCAGAGTGGCCTCTAAAACCCTTTATAAAAAATATTGAGCAAGAAGTTGTCTGTGAGGCTAAGACAATTTCGTTACCCGTTTTCGAAGAGGAAGAGCATCCTCTTTATTCATTAATTAATCGTTGCGGTTCTTGGTTAAAATTAATACGATCAACCGTATTTGTGTTGCGATTCGCTAGAATATTGCCAAAACGGCAAAATATTATAGCTACAGATTTAACCAAAGCCGAGAATTACTTAATTTCTAGTGTTCAACGTGTTCATTTTCGAGAAGAGTTTCGTTTATTGAAGAATGACAAACTGTGTTCTCCGAAAATACGCTTTCTGAATCCTTTCATACAGGATAACATTATTCGGGTAGGAGGTCGTTTAGTCAATGCGGTGATTGCTTACGACCAACAACATCCCATGCTACTCCCCAAAAGAGATCATTTTGTTGATTTATTAATCGATTATAATCATCGATTCAATTTACATGCCGGACCTCATTTATTATTGTCCATATTGCGTCAAAAATATTGGATTTTAGCCGCGAGAGGAACGTGTACAAAAGTGTAATACAAAAGTGTACAAAAGTGTTTTCGTGTACAAAAGTGTAATACTTGTTTTAAAACTAAACCGCGTTCACACGCACCAATTATGGCTGATTTACCCAGTGTCAGAGTATCTCAAGCTAAGGCATTTACTTATACCGGTGTCGATTATGGTGGTCCATTCTATATAACGTTAAGTAGTCATCGTGGAGTACGATCCCAAAAGGCTTACATCTGTCTTTTTACATGTTTGACAACCCGAGCGGTTCATTTAGAATTGGCATCAGATTTAAGTACGGATGTTTTTTTAGCTGCGTTCAAGCGTTTTCTATCTAGACGTGGGCCGTGTTCTACAATTTATTCTGACTCAGGTACAAATTTTATTGGTGCTAAACGATATTTAAATGAGTTGTATGAATTTGTTCAATCTAATCTCTACCAATCAGCTATAAATTCAGAGTTGTCTTGCCGACGTATCATTTGGCGATTGAATCCACCCACTGGGAGCCATTTCGGAGGAGCTTGGGAGAGTATGATAAAATCAGTTAAGACTCACTTAACTAGAGTTATTGGGGAGCAAATTTTATCATATGAGGAATTTTCAACCGTGCTTATACAAATTGAAGCCTTGTTAAATTCACGCCCATTAGTCTGGCAATCTTCAGATGCGGCCGAGGGTTTGCCTTTAACCCCGGCTCATTTTTTAACGTTAACCCCTTTACAAAGTTTACCCGCATATAATGTACTTGATAAGCCACTAAATAAGTTACAAAGAATGGAATTGCTTGATAGTTTGGTCCAATCGTATTGGAAACGATGGCACCAAGAATATTTAGGCGAGTTACAAACGCGACAAAAATGGAATACTCCAACCTGTCCTGTAACTCCGGGTACTTTAGTTTTAATTAAAAACGATAATTTACCGCCACTTCAATGGCTTACCGGTGTAATACAAGAGGTATTTCCGGGAAATGATAACATTATTCGCGTCGCCACTGTCAAAACCAAAAATGGAGTATATAAAAGACCAGTGGTGAAGCTGTGCCCCCTACCATCTCAATAATTATTTAAAGATTTCACAAACGGAATCATACGGCTCAATAAGTGTTAAGGACGTATGATCCTAAATTTGAATCTACCAGTTTATTTATTTATTGGTTTTATTTTTTTTATTATTAAGTTACAGAGTTCTTTTTTTTTTACTTAATTTTAAAACAGTGTTTTATCGTGGGGGGAATGTTTACGCCGGAATTCGGACTTTGAACTTATCTTCAAATCCGACTCTGGTTTTTGGTGTTTACACACATTTTGTTTAAAGAGAATTAAATCTATTTTTTTGTTTTGAACGGAGATATTCTGTCTCCTTTTAATTTGAGTAATTGCCCTTTGCGCAATTTGGTACTTATCGAGAGTCAGTCAACGTGAACAGTTCGTTCTTATTGTGAATTTAAAGCGGACAGTGTGTCCCTCATTTTTGTGCTGTACAACAGTAGTGTAATCAGATAGTGCGTCTGTATACCAAGGACAGTGCGTCCTCATCTTCTATATGTGTTATTAGTTCGTACGTATAATTAACGTTCGGTAAACGGTTTACTTATCAAGTTACTACTTCAAACTAGTTCACTATAATATCCTATAATTATCCATCCTTTTATCCAAATTACGTGGGTGAAACCAGAAGAAGTTTGAAGATTATTAACGGAGTAGGCGTTCAAAAAGGTTAGTGCAACCATTTCAATTCATTCACATTTTACCGTATAAATTTATTCGAGAAATATTCCGACTTTGGATATTACGTCCATTAGCCAGAGCCATTATAATTATTATATGGAGATTTTTTTACAAAAAAATAGAGATCAAACTGAATTTTTTATATAAATATCGTTGATATTGTTTAAACAATATAAATAGTTCCGTCCCCGCTCTAAGAGGTTTCTGATTTTAAATAATATAAAAAAACAAAATTAAAAAAAAAAATTCATCGAAATCGGAGCTGTTCTTGAGGATTTCCGAAGCAAAGGCTTTATTGACGCCACTATAAGAATATATCTATCCGGCGTATGCTTGAGTAAGTCTCCACCGAAATTAACAAATTTATTGAGTCCGATTCATGGAATTTGAAATTTATTTTGTGAATGTTTAGTGTTTAGAAATGACCCGATTATGAGAATTATAAAGAAACATAAGGAATAAAGAAGAATCGTGAATAAAATTCAAGAATGTTATATAAATTATAAAACTAGTTTTTATGATTTTCTTATGGTGGCAAATTGAAATCGTAGACTATTCAAGGAATAACAGGCTTAGATCCAAATCATTTGTCATCAGTAATAAAATATTTACAAAAGTTAATTTTCAGGGTAGTTAAAAAAGTAGAGATCGTCATTATTTTTAAAATTTATTTTTAAAAACAATTATTTAAAAAAAAAAATAACAAAAAAAAAAAAAGCATCAATAAAAAATTTTTTAAATGTATTTACAAGATATTTCATTCGATATTTGCGGTTAATTCTTCGCAAACGCCGTCTTCGGTATCATGCAAATTTCCCGAGTCTTTTTTCTGTCTCCTTAAATTCCGTTGCCCTTCTCGATCTTTCGCGCTATTGAATACAGCCCCAAGACTTTTACAGCCCCAAGACTTTTACAGCACCAAAAGTTGGTATCAGTTATTGGTGGCTGTTTTTCACTTTTGAATACCTCGTTCAATTTAGCTGTAATAAAAAGTATTGTATTTTCATCAATATTATCAACATATCATAAATGTTTTTTAATAAAAAATAATTGTACATATAAATAAAAAATTGACTTTCTAATTCAATATCATGACGAAAATTTTGAAGATAAAAGCAAGGCCATACAAATATATAAATAACATAAAAAAATTTTTTCATGAAATAACCCCCGCTATTAATACTTTTATAAATATTGAATGAAATTCTATAAAAATTGAAATTAATGGTTGTTGAACTTAATTATTTTTGAAGTGTAAGTCTGTTAATTTATGAATTTTAAGTCTGTGATTATTATTTTGTTAATTAATGTAACCATATAAACCAATATGTTTAAATTGTTTTTTTGAAGTCAGTATTTGTATGATTGTAATATTATTATGTCAGTTAAATTACAACGTGCATTGCTCAATAAATAATTAATAATTATCAGTATTATTTTCTTCAAATATCCAAGAAATCTTCAAGTTACAACAGGTTATGGGCCCAGGAGTGCTTGAATATAAAAAAATTTTTGGATTAAAGAAGAAAATCGTCAGTCAGTATTTCAATATTAGTCAGGTCAGTCAAGGTTGTAAAATTTTGAAATTAAATCATGGATTCCATTAAATCGCACTTGGAAACATTGTCAGAAAACTCACAAGGAGTTGTAAATTATGTATCTTGGAGGTTCAAACTGGATTTCGCACTAAAATCAAAAGATCTACACGAAGTTGCAACGGGTGCGAAAGTCAAACCACAAGGTCCTGCAAACAACGATATACAAACATGGGAAAAGAAAGATTTAGAAGCCCAAACGCTAATTGGCTTAAATGTAAGCAGCAATATTGCAATCAAAATAGCAAATTGCAAATCGTCTCATCTAATTTTATCAAAGTTAGAAACCCTGTATGGCAAAAAGTCAGAAATCACTATTGAAGGTTTACAAAGAAATTTTTTTGGATACAAATATGATGTAAATAAATCAGCTGTTGAAAATTGTATGCAAATTATTCAATATTCTGAGGAATTAGCTGCCTAAGGAGAAGAAATTAAAGAAAGTTGGACGATGACTAGAATTTTAGGAATGCTACCAACTAATCTTCGTCATTTTCGAACCGCTTGGGATAGTGTAAATGTAACCGACAAAAATTTAAATACGCTACTTGAACGTCTACGATTAGAAGAAGATAGATTAAAACAAAACGAATTTGAAGATGAATCATCAACTCAAAATGTATTTATGTCGAAATCTAACAAAAAATTTAGTAAATTTACTTCTCAATTACCAAAGAAGACAGGAGTCGAATGTTTTAAATGTGGATTAAAAGGACATATTAAAAAGGACTGTCGAAACAAACCGTGTGCCAAATATTTGGAGTGGTGTAAAAATAATTATTCTTGTAATACATGTAATCAAAAAGGACACTTTTCGAAAGATTGCTCTAACAAAAATAATGAAAGAATTGCTAAACCAAGTTACAATAACTCAAATCGTCGTGTATTAATAACTGTAGGTTTATCGACTGTCGAAATGAATGATTCAAAATCGATAGATAAGTCAGGAAACTCATGGATTCAAGATTGTGGTGCAACACAACACATAACATTTCATAGAGATTGGATAATCAACTTCGTAACACTCGAAGAACCTGTAATGGTCACAATTGGCGATGCTACAAAATTGGATGGTATTGGAATTGGTGACGTAGAGCTAGAAGCTTTTAATGGACAGAAATGGTACGAAATTATCTTGAAAAATGTACTTTACGTGCCTAAAATGAATTTTAATTTGTTTTCTGTAACACAAATGTTAGACAAAGGTAACATGCAAAAAGCAGATGCAAACCAGTTAGTATTTACTACAGCAAGTATGGATGAAATAGTAGCAATAGCTAAAAGACAAGGTAAACTATATAAAATGATGTTTCGCAAAGAAAATCCTGAAAAATGTTTATTAACTAAATCTGTGAAAGTCTGGCATGAAAATCTTGCACACCAAAATATCAAATATGTGAAGAAAATTTTGAAAAAGAACGAAATTAATTATATAGATGATTGGAATGAGTATGTCTGTAAAGGTTGTATTTATGGAAAACAACATCGTATATCTCATCCGAAAAATGATAAAAGTTGCTGAGAACCCACTGGATATGATTCATGTAGATCTATGTGAAATGAATATTCGATCTATTGGAGGAGCCAATTATTCCCAATAATTCAAAGATGATTTTTCACATTTTCGTACAGTTTATTTTCTGAAATCCAAAGATGAAGCTACTTCGGCAATAAAAGCTTTTATGAACATGGTTGAAAAATATTTTTCAAGAAAAGTCAAATGTCAAAGGTCGGATCATGGTACTGAAATCAAAAATACAAATGTAAGAAAAATTCTGGAAGATCTTGGCGTATTCCATACGAAGTCAACGGTATACTCACCACAACAAAATGGTCGAATCGAAAGGGAAAATAGAACAGTAGTTGAAGCCGCACGAACAGTCATACATTCTAAAAATATAAAACGAATCTCAATTTAGTTAGAGAAACGAACTATATAGGGTGACGCAGTGGAAGTCTTGTTGGATCGATAGAAGATGGCGCGTAAATTCAAACGGAGATTTACTAAATCAATATTAGTTATGTGAGGTTGGCCCTACTGTTTGGTACAACTTAAGGTGTCAACAGGGTATTGAATAAACGTAAGTAATCTCAATTAAATTCTAAAAGTCTGTGTATTTAATTTTTTTTTTTGTAAAATTTCCTTCAAATGTTTCTACTATTCACAATTATAATTTTTTATCAAATGTACAGTATACTGAAACAATAACTTAGCATAATTTATTTTGAAATGTGAATGGGTCCACACATAACCTAAGTTTTTTTGTATTTGATAAAATTAAAAAAAAAAATTTAATATTTGTTTAAAGGAAACATAAATTAATACTAACATTCACAACGATGATTCCTGGTGAGTTTCTTTTAAAAGTAAAAGTGCATACAGATATATTATTATATTATTTTTCTTTGAATAGAATATATATATATGTACATTCGGTCAAGGGCCGATTGCCGTAACAGTACGGGCGAGGTGTATGGATCTTCGAATCAATTTAGATCGACTTCACCACCACCTAGCGCCGCGAAATGGAGAGTGGTTGTCCCTTGTCGTTAATAGGCGGCTGATGGCCGGCACCAATGTGACAAGGGCCACTAGGCGGCTTGATTAATGGATGCACCAGGAGTCACCACACACGGTAATTAAAAAAAAAACTTAACTAATATGATTTCCTAAATCTAAAATGTTTTGTTAAACCTCCAACCTTTTATTAATGTCACTTTCCAATTTATTTTAGAAAATGTCCTTTTGGCCGGCAAATTAGTTGATAAAGAGGAAAAAAAAGATAAATACAACTTACATATTCATTCACGAAATGGGACCGGGGGTTGAACAACCGGACGGCCAGGAGAGAAACGCAGCAGCACACAGCGGAATCACCAGGTGATCCTTGAGGTATTTCAGATTTTTCTTTATTAATTCGTGTTGATCGAATCGGCCTGCATGCGGTGGTGTTGCCGCTGATGGGTGATGTTGAATTTCCAGAGGAAAAAAAAAAGATGATATGACCATGCGGTCGCCCACTCGTAACTGGTATCACCAGGGTACTCCACGTGAATATTTATCGTTGTTTTTCTTTTTTTTTATTGTTTTTGTTTAATAATTCGTTGTCGATTCATTAATTCTAATCACGATGTCGGTCCAATTTAATTAATGTTCGATTTTATTTTTTTTTGTTTAATAATCGTTGTCGATTCATTAATTCTAATCACGATGTCGGTCCAATTTAATGAATATAATTAGAAGCTCTTCACTCGCTCGATGCAAAAGTTAAAGTATTTCCTCTTTTCCATCAAGAAACCATCAGATCACTTGTTGACTCGTTGTTTTTTGTTTTTTTATTAGTGCTTCACGACCTTTCGCGCCGTGTTTACCGCCTGCGATGCTGCCTGCGATGCTGCGTGCGATTCTGTGTTTGTGCGTCGTGTGCCTGGCCAACCGGGTATCAACTTTCGGCCATTTTTTTTATTTTTATGAATTTTGTAATGAAACCAATTGTATTTTGTGAATGAAATTTTTAGGTGAATTTTAAATGCATCAATAAATAAAAATAGTTTTGATCTTTCTTTTTTTTTTTTGAAAATGAGGTTTGGGGAATTCAAATTTTGATATTTTTAATTTTAAATTAAATTTGAATGTTTTACTGACATTTTTGTTTGTTTTTTTTTTGTTTTTTTTTTTTTTTTTATAAATTTTTCCTCTTTTTTTTTGTTCGGTGGGTGTAATGTAGCCTAAGCCGAAACTCTTTGTGTAAACACAATTCCTGAAGGATTCTCGTTCCTTAGACCCAATTGGCAACAATTAATGTAGATCATTAATGAAATTTTAATTACTTTTACTTTTTTAATTAAAAAAATTTTTTATTTTATTTTATTTTATTTTTTTTTTTTTTGTGTTGTAGCCTTGGATCCAGGAGGATATTATCCGAGTGGAAAATATGAGCATAGTCTCATCCACCCCCACTGGCTAAAATGCTACGGCATTTCCTCTACTCTCTCATTGTAGGGCTTAATGTCTTCAATGTGGGCTTTATATCGCGTATGAGTGTCTACGCACTCGAGCTCGCATGAGACCGGTGACGTGAAGCGTAAGATGCGTCGGGGCGCAGACCACCTGGGAATGAATTTCTGCGCCTCGTCGAAATTGGCTAATCCGTGCACCTTTTGCAGGACCACTTGGCCTTCGGAGAAATGGTGTTGCTGGGGCCGTTTTGCGTTGTGAAAACGTCTGAGGCGTTCGTGTGCCTTCTCTAGGGCCTCATTAACGTTATCCTGTGAGGGAGGGGGTTCGACACCTATTAACTCCTGGAGGTTCCAACGCAAGCCGAGAGGGCTTTCCATTTCCCGGTTTAGGAATATTGAGGCCGGGGTGTTTTGGGTGGCTTCGTGAAACTGGCTATTGTGAGCATGTTGGAAATAATGTATGTATTTGTCCCATTCCCTATGGGATGATGGTGCGTATTGCTTTAGCAAAATGTTCAGTTTCATTTTAAGATCTCTGTTCACCCTTTCGGAGGCGTTAGAACTAGGTCTATATGGGCTAGTGAGGAGGTGTTTTATCCCTCATTTGAGACACATGTGTTTGAATTTAACACTAGTGAAGCACCTAGCGTTGTCCGTAGATAGATATTTGGGGGGTCCGTAGCGAAGCCAAATCTTGTTCAGAGTGTCAACGGTTACTGCTGCAGTGACGCGTCTGACGGGTATAGTCTCCAGCCACTTGCTGAATCCGTCCAGCATCACTAGGGTATATCGGAACCCATTCCTGGAAGCCACTAGGGGCCCTACGTGGTCTATGTAAACACGTTCCCAGGTGTGTTTAGGGACCGTTGATGCTAGGGGTGCGCCTGAAGCGCGGTTTGATGGTTTACAGCGTTGACACTCTGGACAGGACCTGACATATTTTTGGACGTCCTTATAGAGACCCGGCCACCAAAAGCGACGGGCGATCCGACGATGTGTGACGCAAATTCCACAATGACTTGCCGTTACGGAGTCGTGGTAAAAGAACATTATCATGTTTCTGATGGCTTTGGGGACGGAAATTCGTCTTAGGCGATGTTTCCCCACGAGTTTCACCAGGACGTCAGATTTGAGGGCATATCCTGTGACATCTTCCCCAGATTCAATTCTGGAGATGATGAGTCTATGCTCTTCATCTTCTTCCTGATGTTTTCGCAGAGAGGCAAAGCTTTGGGGCACCTCGTCCAAAAGGTGGATTTTAGCGCCATCAGAGGGAGTTAAATTTAGGGAGGGTCGAAACTTCAGGGGTACCTTGTATTGTGAAAAGCCTACTCAAGGCGTCGGCCACGGCGATACGAGTACCACGAATGTGCTCTATGTCGAATTCGAATCGAGACAGTTTTAATGCCCAGCGGCCCACACGACCCAATTGCTTCGGATGGTTGAAAATGAAGGACAGAGCGGCGTTATCGGTTTGAAGCAAGAACTTGGTCCCTAGGAGATATTGTTTGAACTTTTCTAGGGCCCAAACGATAGCGAGGGCTTCCTGTTCGTAAACTGGATAGTTTTGTTCCGCTGCTGTGAGCTTCCGGCTAGCATATTGAATGGGGTGTAGACCGTCTGGGAAATGTTGCATAAGCACGGCCCCGATCGAGTTCTGACTCGCGTCCGTCTGGACGATGAAACGCCTTTTGAAATTGGGGAAGGCTAGAACGGGGGCTTCTGTTAGGGCTCGCTTGACATTGGCGAAGGCTTCGAGCTCTCTATCTCCGAAATGGAATTTGACATCCTTTTTCTTCAGCTGATTGAGGGGTGCGATGACCTCGGCGAAGTTTGGAATGAAGCGTGCGAAAAAGGACGCCATACCTATGAAGGACCTTAACTGTCTGAGGGTTCGGGGTACCCGGAGATCCGATATAAGGGCCACCTTTTCTTTATCGACTTCGACCCCAGCTGATGAGATGACGAAGCCTAGAAATTTGATTGACGGCATGCATAGTTGCATCTTTTTTGGCTTAACCGTCAATCCAGCGTTTCGTAGTCTTTGGAAAACTATTTCGAGGTGTTCTAGGTGACTTTCGAAGCTGGGGCTGTAGACGAGGATGTCGTCAAAGTAGGGGATGACACACTTATATCTCAGATCCGCGAATAATCCGAATATCAAACGATTAAGGGCCACAGGGGAGACACTCAGGCCAAACGGGACCTTAACAAATTCGAAGTGAGCCGTCGGGGTGGAGAAGGCCGTCTATTTCCTGCTCGAATCTGACAGTTTAATCTGATAAAAAGCTGAACATAAATCGATCGAACTGAAGAAGGCTGCTCCCCCCAGGCATTGAAAAATGCTGTCTGCATTCAGGCTTGGGTAAGCGTCGAACACAACTTTGGAATTTAGCTTCGTGTAGTCGATACATAGCCTTGGGGAACCATCCTTCTTTTTTATTAAAAAGGCAGGTAAGCAGTACGGGCTTTTGGATTTTATTATGACGACCTGGTCCATTAAGCTGTTAATATGGTCGTCCATTTCTTTGGCCTTAGGTGGAGATAGAGGGAAGGGTGGGCTTCTCACTGGGATGTCGTTCTTCATCTGAATCGAGTAGTCATAGTCCCGGGCACAGCCAATTCTGTCCGTTAATACGTCGTCAAACCCGGCCATTACCTCCTTTAATAGCTTTTGTTGCGGGCGTGATAGAGTCGGGGACATGATGGCATTACATTCGCTACCATACGGTTGGGCTGTAAATGGGATGTTACGCAGTGGATCGAATCCGAAAACCACCGTGGAATTGATGAAATCCAGTTTGGCTTTCATCTTGCACAGCGCGTCCACTCCCAACAGTAAGTCATACGTTAAGCCGTGTAAAACCGGAAAACTCATTGGCCATGAAAATTGACCAATTTTTATTGAACAATGTAATTTATTGTTTAGTGTATTAATTGCACCATTGGCCAAGGTGACGTTGAGGTGGATTTTGTCAAATGGCCCAGTTTCAGCTTAACTATGGAGGTAGCGAATTTTTTGGAACAGAAACTGTCTGTAGCTCCGGAATCTAAGAGACAAATAAAGGAAAGAGGCCCCACCTTCACGGTGATCGTAGGGATGGAGGTCCTACGAGGTTCGTACGCCAGGAGTTTGCGACGGCCAACTAAGGCGCGAGGGCGTCTTCGAATGAAGGTGGATGAAGTTTCGTGTAAGTTGGAGGTTTCTAAAAGTTTTTTGTGTTTTTTGAGGTTTTGTAATGACTGTCTGCTTTTTCTGTTTTAGGTTCCATTTCCTGATAGAGGGATTCTCGATCACTGATTTGCCTAATTTCGCGGGCGACTATGTCGAGGTCCATAAAGCTTTGAGGAATGGCCTTGAATTTGCATAAGTCGTAAGTTTTTCGGTTCATGCGAGCCCAGAGCAGCACGATGACCTCTGATTCCGACATGGACGTGCCGAGAATTTTTGACTTCAGCTTGATATCCTCGATGAAAGATATGAATGATTCCTCTGGCTTTTGCCACCGGTGTAGATGCTCGGACACCAGAAGTGAGCGGTCGGCTGGTCCAAAGAAATCATCGAGTATGCGGCCTCGAATTACTTCCCATGATGGAGCATATTTAATATTGTGGGCCCACCATCTCTGGAAGTCACCTTCACAAAATTGAATGAGGTGGGTCATAAGAGGTTTTTCGTGGAGGATGCCAAGATCTGACAATTTTTCTACGTCCTCCATGAATTGAATGATACCAGCTTTGGAAATGCCGTCACACTTCGAAACGTTTTTAAAAAAGGTATTGATATCAACTTTATAATTAATTTTGTACATATCATTGTCACCAATTGAGCTGTTTGTTTGTTTAGGTTCAGCTTAACCCTGAGCGTGGGGCGATTGGGGAATATTTCGACTTAGACTACATAACAACTCACCCATATTTATCAATTGGTTCTCCATGGCCTGAAGACGGTGTAGGTTGTCAGCACTAAGTTTGGTTTGGGTTCTTATAAAGTCAAACACACGTGATGGAGGAGATTGATGTGTCGAAGTTGATGGAGCTGTTGACGTTGAGAATGTGGTGGCTGTTGTGGACGTCGATGTTGAAGGCGCCGTCGTGAAATCGAGCCATGGAAGTTGGTTGACTACTGTATTTGGCGGCGGTGCGATGGGTTCTGACATTGTTGTTGGCGGCGTTGTGAAGCCCGGAGAAGTCACCTCGGGTTGTGGATTACAGCTGGTGGCGGGTGTGAATATGCGTCCGCTCCTGGTGTCCGGCATGTTAGACTCCGCGATTGTTCAACGATTGTATATGTAAGTGTTCAAGAAAACAGAAAAAGATTTGTAGAAATAAGCTTAATTAAAGTTAAAAAAAATTGAAAAAAAAATTAAATTTATAAGATTATACAATTAATACGTTGTTTATTTTCGAGTTGTCTTAGATAACGACGATTGAAAATTACGCCATTTACCATACGCTCTGTTACCATAAAACGAATCTCAATTTAGTTAGAGAAACGAACTATATAGGGTGACGCAGTGGAAGTCTTGTTGGATCGATAGAAGATGGCGCGTAAATTCAAACGGAGATTTACTAAATCAATATTAGTTATGTGAGGTTGGCCCTACTGTTTGGTACAACTTAAGGTGTCAACAGGGTATTGAATAAACGTAAGTAATCTCAATTAAATTCTAAAAGTCTGTGTATTTAATTTTTTTTTTTGTAAAATTTCCTTCAAATGTTTCTACTATTCACAATTATAATTTTTTATCAAATGTACAGTATACTGAAACAATAACTTAGCATAATTTATTTTGAAATGTGAATGGGTCCACACATAACCTAAGTTTTTTTGTATTTGATAAAATTAAAAAAAAAATTTTAATATTTGTTTAAAGGAAACATAAATTAATACTAACATTCACAACGATGATTCCTGGTGAGTTTCTTTTAAAAGTAAAAGTGCATACAGATATATTATTATATTATTTTTCTTTGAATAGAATATATATATATGTACATTCGGTCAAGGGCCGATTGCCGTAACAGTACGGGCGAGGTGTATGGATCTTCGAATCAATTTAGATCGACTTCACCACCACCTAGCGCCGCGAAATGGAGAGTGGTTGTCCCTTGTCGTTAATAGGCGGCTGATGGCCGGCACCAATGTGACAAGGGCCACTAGGCGGCTTGATTAATGGATGCACCAGGAGTCACCACACACGGTAATTAAAAAAAAAACTTAACTAATATGATTTCCTAAATCTAAAATGTTTTGTTAAACCTCCAACCTTTTATTAATGTCACTTTCCAATTTATTTTAGAAAATGTCCTTTTGGCCGGCAAATTAGTTGATAAAGAGGAAAAAAAAGATAAATACAACTTACATATTCATTCACGAAATGGGACCGGGGGTTGAACAACCGGACGGCCAGGAGAGAAACGCAGCAGCACACAGCGGAATCACCAGGTGATCCTTGAGGTATTTCAGATTTTTCTTTATTAATTCGTGTTGATCGAATCGGCCTGCATGCGGTGGTGTTGCCGCTGATGGGTGATGTTGAATTTCCAGAGGAAAAAAAAAAAGATGATATGACCATGCGGTCGCCCACTCGTAACTGGTATCACCAGGGTACTCCACGTGAATATTTATCGTTGTTTTTCTTTTTTTTTATTGTTTTTGTTTAATAATTCGTTGTCGATTCATTAATTCTAATCACGATGTCGGTCCAATTTAATTAATGTTCGATTTTATTTTTTTTTGTTTAATAATCGTTGTCGATTCATTAATTCTAATCACGATGTCGGTCCAATTTAATGAATATAATTAGAAGCTCTTCACTCGCTCGATGCAAAAGTTAAAGTATTTCCTCTTTTCCATCAAGAAACCATCAGATCACTTGTTGACTCGTTGTTTTTTGTTTTTTTATTAGTGCTTCACGACCTTTCGCGCCGTGTTTACCGCCTGCGATGCTGCGTGCGATTCTGTGTTTGTGCGTCGTGTGCCTGGCCAACCGGGTATCAACTTTCGGCCATTTTTTTTATTTTTATGAATTTTGTAATGAAACCAATTGTATTTTGTGAATGAAATTTGTAGGTGAATTTTAAATGCATCAATAAATAAAAATAGTTTTGATCTTTCTTTTTTTTTTTGAAAATGAGGTTTGGGGAATTCAAATTTTGATATTTTTAATTTTAAATTAAATTTGAATGTTTTACTGACATTTTTGTTTGTTTTTTTTTTTTTTTTTTATAAATTTTTCCTCTTTTTTTTTGTTCGGTGGGTGTAATGTAGCCTAAGCCGAAACTCCTTGCGTAAACACAATTCCTGAAGGATTCTCGTTCCGTAGACCCAATTGGCAACAATTAATGTAGATCATTAATGAAATTTTAATTACTTTCACTTTTTTAATTAAAAAAATTTTTTTTTTTATTTTATTTTATTTTATTTTTTTTTTTTTTGTGTTGTAGCCTTGGATCCAGGAGGATATTATCCGAGTGGAAAATATGAGCATCGTCTCAAATATAAGGCCATTATCCTGTCGCTGGATTTTACGTCAAAAAGGAGATGGTCGGATGAAAGCAAGACGTAGCCAGAGGTTTTGAACAAGAAGAAGGTGTCGATTATTCGGAAACTTTTAGTCCTGTCGCTCGTCATGTGTCAATAAGATTATTATTCAGTTTTGCATCACCAAACAAAATGAAATTAATAACTTTTGATGTCAAAACTGCCTTTTTGTATGGCGAACTGAATGAAGAAATATATATGCATCAACCCGGAGGATTTACAGATGGTACTAATCGTGTATGTAAACTAAATAAAAGTCTTTACGGATTAAAACAAGCCCCGAAAGCCTGGAATGAGAAAATATCAAAATATTTTAAATCATTGGAATTTGACAGTACAGACGACGATCCATGCATTTATTACAACGCAAATAGAAGTGTAATAATAGCATTAGTTGTGGATGATGGATTAATCATTGGAGTTAACAAAGAAATGATATTCGAGACTCTAAATAAAATAAATCAAGAATTTGAAATTACTTTTGATAAAACTTTACAAAATAGTCTATCTTACCTCGGTATGCAAATTGATTTGCGTTCAAATGGAATTTTTGTTAGTCAACCAAATTATACTTTAAAAATCCTTCAAAGATTTAAGTTTGATACAATGAATGAAGTATCCACCCCCAATGGAACTAGGAATGATAACAAGTCAGGAAAATTATATAAATGATAAACCATTAGAAAAATCAAAACCGTATCGGGAAGCAATAGGAAGTTTACTATATTTAGCAATAATTTCACGTCCTGATATTAGTTTTGCAGTGAATTATTTAAGCAGATATAACAGCAAGCCGATGAAAACCCATTGGAAAATGATTAAACGAATTTTTGCCTATTTAAAAGGCACAATAAAATTTAGAATTTCTTTTAATGGAAGTAGTCAACTTATTGCCTACACAGATTCCGATTATGGAGGAGATGTAAATACGGGACACTCAACTAGTGGAGTACTTATTATGCGTGGAGGTCCTATTGTATGGTATTCTCAAAAACAACGTCTTGTAGCTACATCGACTGCAGAGGCTGAATACAGAGCTGCCGTTTCTTCAATTGATGATGTCTGTTGGTTACGTCGAATTGGTAAAGAATTGAATATTTTAGAAATTGAAGAACCTACTACATTATTTATCGACAATCAGTCTGCAATACACATGTTGAAAAATATGTCAGATGGAAAAATAACAAAAGGAAAGAAACATATAGATATATCAAGAAAATTTATTCAAGAACACATTGAAAAAACAGTAAAATTGAAACATGTTAAAAGTTCGGATCAATTAGCTGATATTCTTACCAAACCACTTGCAAGAAAAATTTTCCAGAATCTACGATCAAAAATAATTATGGAGGAGTGTTGAAGTTAATTATTTTTGAAGTGTAAGTCTGTTAATTTATGAATTTTAAGTCTGTGATTATTCTTTTGTTAATTAATGTAACCATATAAACCAATATGTTTAAATTGTTTTTTTGACGTCAGTATTTGTATGAATGTAATATTATTATGTCAGTTAAATTACCACGTGCATTGCTCAATAAATAATTAATAATTATCAGTATTATTTTCTTCAAATATCCAAGAAATCTTCAAGTTACAACAATGGTTCATGCTATAAAAACTGCTAGGTATTGGAATCAAGAAAAAAATTAAAATTTGTTGGGTTATCAAATAGTTGATTTGGTATAGTAAGGTAGAAAATGAATAAAAAAATTGGCATTCGTATTTTAGTGATGTGCCAACTCGGAAAAAACAAAACTCGATTTGAACTCGAGTTGTGTAACTCGAGTTAATTAGATGAGAGAGTTAATGTTTTTTTAAAATTTTTACCAATTTATTTCCCCACCTTTACATTAATAGTAAAAAAAAATTAGAACAGACAAATGATATTTTTATCTGTTTCAATTCTTTCATTTTTATATTATTTGTTTATAATGTATTGGAAGAGTTATACTAACTGAAGTAAAAAAGATAATTATTGTTTGAAATCAAATCATTTATTTATGTATTTTTGGCTTGAATTTCAATTTTTAAAAATATTTATATTTATTATTAATAAAACTATGTAATTATACAGCAGTCTTTTTAAAATAAAATCAAACTAACATTATGATGCAGGTATGTACATAGGTACACTTATAGGCTCATAATTGTTTTATAATATCATAAAATCACAATCACAATACTTTCAAGAACAAGAAAATTAACTAATTACTACCACAAACATTATTTTTGCAGTAGTTACACTACAACAATAACCGGCACTTTAAAGTTAACCTCAAATCTACACTTGTTTGTTATGAATGAATATAGTCTCAAATGATCGGCAAACTTCGCTCCATGTCGGCTTCATTCGGTTTTCAAACTCGAGTCAGAGAGAATTCAACTCGAGTGGGTTCGTTACTCGAGTCGACCATCACTATCGCATTTCATATAAATACAACGACTTTTAATATCAAAATTAAGTAATGTCAAAAATTACAATCAAAATACTTACAATATGCACATTTATAAAACTCCGTTTCACACATAACATATTTTCCCGCAACTGACTTCTTTGCAGAGTAATTTTCTAAAAGTTCTCGACTGCAAAATTTGTGGAATATATTTCCTACGACTTTATTCATGGATTTTTGTTTTACGTCTATCTGGGCCCATATTATATTAAACTGAAATATATGATACAATAAAACAAATAAAGATAACCATGATTAATTACAGGTTCTATAGTATTTTTAAAATACTCACTACTTCATTTCTTAAGGCCTCGTCAACCTTAATTTTTTCATCAAATTCCTTGAAGTTTTCTACCGATGTAAACGGAAGCTTCAAAGGATTATGATGCTTTGTTATAGGTGGTGCTCATCGATTCTGATTATGTTCTATAAATCTTTTAAAAGCTATCTTCATAGCTATGATCTCACTTTGCATTGTCGATATTTGGCCAGTTAACTTCATGAAGGAGTTGGAAAAAGATTGCTTCACTAACTAACACTAATATATATACATATATACATGTGGAGTATCGGAAATGGCACATCCTATTGGTTGTCCCTACTGGTCCTACTGGTCAAGATTAAACCAATAAGGTAGGCGAATTGATTTATTTTTGCTTCTACAACTATCCTACCCTCATTATCAATAAACATGAGTCTCGCTGATTCACAAAACCTTGATCCATAAATCATTTCTCCTGATTTATCTGATGATGATGATACAACACAACACAGGGGAAGTATCCCGATTACTTTCCTTGCACAAATGATTACATCATTTAACGGTAATTCGTCAGAGTTATCTAATTTAAACTCACGAATAATTCAAAAAATTAAAGAAAGTACCATTTCGAATTCAATGTTAGTGGGCAAGTTAGCCTTAATAAATGAAATGGCTTTACGTAGCTAGGTTTACACATCACTGTAAGCCAGAAATTTCTAAAATTTTGAGGCATAAAACTTTTATGTCAATCAATGAAGCTCCAAGCATAGCCAGCGAAGAAGAATCTTTTGTCTTTATGCAAAATCAATTTAAAATTTCCTTACAAACAAATATTCAAACAAATAAAAAATACTGTAAAATTTGTAAAAGAAATAATCATAATACAAAGGAATGTCGCAATAAAAATTTTAAACATTCTGGTGATCCACCACAGTCAAAAAATTATAATAACTCGTTCAGAAAGTGTGATTTTTGCCACTTTCGAGATGACACAATAGACGAATGTAGGAAAAAGAAAAGGAACGAAAATCTTAATAACCCAAATCCTAAAGTAGCTCATGTCAACTCACAAGACAGCCTAAATTCAAACTTCGAGCAGCTCGGATTGAACGAAGCCCCAATCCAGAGCACATCGAAAGAGTCGGCTTCACTCAGCTTCCTCAAATGTTGTAAATGATAAAAAGATAACATTTACAAGCAACCATTCGAAAACTAACGAATTTCTATTTTTAATTGATACCGGAGCATCGTGTTCTATCTTAAAAACAAATAATTTAAATCCCAATCACAAATCAGATATAGATTCTCGTTTAAAAATAAATTTATAAGGCATTACTCAAGGTCTAGTTGAAACATATGGTGTAGTATCAATTTATATGAATAAAAACAAAAGTCCATATCATCATTATTTTCACTTAGTTCAAACAGATAATATACCATATGATGGAATTCTAGGATCAGATTTCTTAAGTAAACACAATGCAATTATTAATTATAAAAATAATACTATAGAATTAGAGCCAGTATTAAAACAAAATGTTTTTAATTTTAACAACATTCAAATCAATAGAAATACAATATTTAAAAAAACTTAAGAATCAATAATCTAAATTCAACTGAACAAAAATTATTAATTGAAACGGTTTTACAACACAATGAAATTGTCAAGCTAGATGACGATTCGCCGGGTTGTACAAACGTTATTCAGCATGAAATCAAATTAAAAGACCTAGAACCCATCAAAAATAAAATTTACCCATTACCAAAAGCATTGAAAGACGAAGCTCAACGTCAAGTAAATCAACTTCTAAAAAATAACATTATTCGGAAGAGTAAATCACCTTATAACTCACCTGTGTGGATTGTAGACAAAAAACAAACACCACACTCAAATACTAAACAATTTAGAATGGTAATCAATTATCGCAAGCTAAATGAGATAACGATATCAAACAACTATCCTATACCGCGTATAGACGAAATACTTAGTAATTTGGGAGGTAACCAATATTATTCAGCAATTGATTTGGCCAGCGGGTTTCATCAAATTATGGTCAAAGAGGAAGACATCCCAAAGACGGACGGCATTCACTGTCGGGAACGGCCACTGGGAATTTCTACGTATGCCCTTTGGTTTGGTAAATGCCCCAGCCAGTTTCCAAACTCTAATGAATGAAATCTTTGCTGATCAAATAAACCAAGGAAAGTGTATGTGCTACCTTGATGATGTAATTATATTAGGCAAAAACCTCCAAAATCATATTGAAAATCTAAATGAAGTGTTAAGTATTCTAAAGAAAAACAATTTAAAACTTAATATTGAAAAATGCGAATTTCTACAAAAGGAATTAAAGTATCTTGGACACATCGTAACAGTAGATGGCATCAAACCCCAAGCAGAAAAAATAGAAAAAATACTAAAATTAAATCAACCAACAAATATTAAACAAATTCAAAGTTTCTTGCGAATAACTGGTTATTACCGTAAGTTCATCGAAAATTACGGTAAAATAACAAAACCACTTACAAAACTACTGAAAAAGAACATAAAATTCGATTTCGATAAAAGTTGTGTAGACGCATTTAAATTATTGAAAGAAAAGATTACTTCAGCCCCTATTCTAAGACATCCTGACGACAGCAAAATGTTTTGTATCACCACCGATGCTACTAACGAAGCTCCAGGCGGAGTTCTGACGCAAGAGTACAATGGTATAGATATGCCGATTGCATTTTATTCATATACGTTGAATAAAGCTGAAAGAAATTATTCCACAATCGAAAAAGAATGTTTGGCAATAATTAGGACAGTAAAAAACTTTCATCATTTTCTGTTCGCAAGATTGTTCGAAATAAAACCTGATCACCGACCTTTAGTTTGGCTAAATTCAGTGAAAGACCCAACTAGTTGATTAGTAAGATGGAGACTGAAGCGGTCGTATGCTCCGCAATCGCACAAAAAGTGCGCTGCATCCTCACATTCAGCACCGCAGTAGCAACCTGGATTGTCCACCAAACCCCTAACAAAGAGGTGGCCGCAAAGTCATCCGTGTCCCGTTAGGAGGAAACCCTCCTGGAGGGAAAACGTCCAATTGCGCCACCGATTTATGTGCCTGACATCCGGAATAAACCGGAACGTCACACGGCCCCTCCTCGTCTGGCACCACCTCTCCTGCCACCGAACAACCGCCCTCTCATTGATGAGAGTTTGGAGTTCGGCCCTACTCAACTCCTCAACTTCTTCATTCGAGAGCAAATCAAGCTCCCCAAAGCGGTAACCCCTTCTAAGTTTGAAGAGGCCTGCCCTCCTCAATACTTCGAGGTCCCAGGGAAGCATCCCACCGAGCACCTGAAGGGCCTCGGTCGAGACCGTCCGACACACTCTGAGTGCCCCGTAGAGAACAACCCGCTGTGCCGCCCCAAGCACAAGACGAGCGCTCTCAAATTTGAGACACTCATACCAGGCAGCTGCACCATAAAGCGCAGCTGCCTCCACCCAACCTCTAATAAGGATTCGGGCAGACCTCGTATTTATTCCCCAGTCCCTGCGCATGACCCCAGATATTATGGCCATGCACTTAACCACTTTGGGCCTGATCGCTCTCGCGCGGGATTAATATCTTGTAGACCAGATATTTAAATAAAAATTTATTTATTTAATTAAATTTACAATTTAAGTTACACTTGTACAAAATTAAAGTAACAACAATTAAAAATAAATATTTTAATGAAACGAATTATTTAACAATCCGAACGTATGTCAAACGATTGTAATAATAAGTAATATTGAAACAAAGATATCCGAACCCGAACATACGTCAAAAAGTTTGGATACTAAGTATTGTTTGTACATTAGATAGTTTACTTTATATATGCTTTTAAAGTACTACTTTGTAATTAAAGGATGTGTTTTTAAAAGATCCTTTTTGTAATATGATCCTTTGTACAATACTTGTGGCCGTCCAGATGTTATAACATTAATATTATTAAAGGTCAACTTTCTCGTAAAGGACAGTTTTCTGAGAAATATTTAAGTATAGCAATATTTAAAATAAACTTTCTAAAATAACTAATTTATGAAAGCTAATAAATAATTATTTAACAAATGCGTAAAATGCACATGTTACTTAATAAAATGGTTTAAAATATCTAAAAATAAATATAAGTAATAGAGGATATATAATTCCTCCCTTCTAAGAATAAACTACCGTTGTTTACTAGGTAGTTCGATCAACATAAAGTTTCGGTATCGGGATTCCAACCATTTCGAATTGATTTCGATTAATTGCAGGCATTGGTACAGCTTGTGTGTTTTGATTCCTTTGACCATACTTGTAGAGAATATAAACTATGCTTGCTATTATTATTATTATAACAATAATTATTGACCATGTTACGGGATGTTTATATAGTTTATTTGCTATAAGTTCCAAATCTTCTGTATTTTGTAAGTCGTAGTTAGCTAGTTTTTTCATTCTAATATCAGGTTGTTTATAGGAGATGTTTATTTTATTGAATAATATTTGTTCCACTTCGATATTAGTGTATGTAGTTTCCAATGTTCCATATTGTATACCATTAATTTCCATATAACATTGATTCAGAGTAATATGAAGTTTACCAACAAAATTGGTAATGTTTTTTTCCACATGACGAACTAATATTTAAACCGGTGTTTGTAAAAATTATAAAATGATTAGTAATTAGTTCTAATATAATATTCATTTCGTCTGTCTGCTCGTAAATGCAGTGTCCAATACGATTTTCCAGTATTTCCATTTCACATGTATTACGTTTTCTGTCATGAAGTTGCGTTGGGTAACAAATGTAGTCTTGTTCTATTCTTTTGTAATCATCATTTCTTATAAATGAATATTCGTTGGGATTATGTAAGATTAAATTAGTTTCGAGATTTATTTTACTATGATTTGTAGGGATAGGATATATAATCGTTAAAGAAAAGTTAGCTGAATTGAATTTGGGAATTTGCACTATGAATATAATATTTGAATCATTAAAATACGCTTTCAATCCTAATAACTCGTATATATGTTCTACGTTTATTAAATTAATATGTTGATCTAACTCATTTTTTATTAATTTCAATTCGTTATAACTCAAAATATGTTTAGAAATAACGTTTTCTCTGGCTAATTGAATAGCAGTGATTATATTGTCTATGTGTTGATCTAAATATCTAACTTGAAATTGAATAGAAAAGAAATATTGTGATTGTAAGATTTGTTGTTGCATTACGTTATAGTCATTAAAAGAATTGATTATGTGCTTTAACTTTGCTTGTTCTGCATTTATAAAATTTGTAATATTGCTAAATCGTTTGATCATTTCTTTATTTAAGGAATGTTGATTTGTTTGCCCCTGTTTTAAAATCAATTCATTGTCTTCTAAGTTCCTAATCTGTTCGTTTATGCGTATAGCATCATCGTTATCCATATTCCCCGAGATACCTTTTATTAAAGATCCTAATCCATTTATAAGCCCTCGTTTGTTTCTATGAAATGGCATTAAACTATTAACTTTATCAATTACTTTATCTATTTCTACTAGAAGCATTGTTGTATCTGTCATAGGGTTAGTGATGAGATTAGCTTTTTCGTGTAATAAGGTTTGTTTAATTTGGTTAGCTGATTCGATTAATGGATTAATATTAACTACGTGAATTAAATTATTATAATGATTGATTAATTTTATAGTCCCTAAATTCAACGCGAATAGTCCTTGAGTACTGCTTATGTCATTGTAAGTAATTTTCTGCCCAGCAACACATAATCTGAAACAGATTATTTTTTTCTTACTTTAATTTTTCCTTTATGGTATTTTTGTACTTTCTGAGCATTTCTAACTTTAAGAGTTTTATCCTTATTTTCTAGTACTTTATCTTTTGTATATTTGGGTGCTATTTTGTTTCGTCTATTTTGTTTTACGAAAACATTTTCACCTACTGTTACATTTGGAGGGTCAATTCGGTCTTTGTTTCGGACTTCCAATTTTTGCTTTAATTTATTGTTTTGTTTTGTGATTAAATCTTTTATAATATGTATTTCCTCGGCATGCTTATTAGCATAAGTAGAATATATATTATCGGTGGAAGGTTTTAAAATTTGATTATCTCTGATTCCCTTTATAACTTCAAAGGGTGTAAGCTTGGTACTTGAATGTATGGCATTATTATAAGTTAATAAAGCCATATCTAATTGCTCTACTATTGTTAGATTTTTATGAGTAGTTTTTAATATTGTTATTAATTCTACTAAAGTTGAATGAAATCGTTCAACTGGTGAGTTGCCGGTTGAATTTCTAGCACAAGTAGTGTGGTTACCAATATTATAAAGATTAAGAAAATCTTTAAAATCATTACCTTCGAATTCCATACCGGGATCATGAATTATAAGATCAGGAATACCGTGCCTTGATAAATAATGTCTCAGTGCATCTAAAGCATATTTTGAATTTCTAGCTTTCATTACCGTAGCTTCTCCATATTTACTAAATTTATCTATTATAGTTAAAATATTTGTATTATCTACATGAAATATATCAATGTGTAAAATTTCAAATGGTTTGTTTGCCTGTTGTGTTTGTGTCAATTTGATTTTTAGTGGATGCCTTTCATATTTGTTTATTTTACAGATATCACAATTATTTATATATTTTTGAATCTTTGACTTCATATTGTCAAAATAATATAACCTTTTCAGATGATTTAGTGTTTCATCAATCCCACGATGGATTGACAATTCGTGATAGTCTTTTATCAGTTTAGTTTGTTCATCTATGTTTTGAACATCTTGTAAGAATTTAATACACCGAATGATTTTTAATTTTGAATCAAAATGTTTTACATATGCTCTTTGAATTACATTGAAGATATTGTCTTCTGTGCAGATAGCGTTTTGCTTATTGTCAACAATTTCCGTTTTTAAAATTTTAATAGCTATGGATTCGTCTATTTTTGGTATTGTTAATATAACATGTTGTCTTGTTTTAAATAATTTAATTAGTTTTCTTTCATTTTTTGTTCCTAATTTAATTGTTATTTGGTGTGAAAATTCATTTAATGCACGTTCGGATATTCTAATACCGGGATTAAGATTTTCTTCGGCTGAATGTTGGGTACTATTGCTACTTAAATTGTTTATTTGAACCCTAGATAATGCGTCTACATTTGTATTTATTTTACCAGGTTTATGGTCTATATTGAAATTATAGTCGAGTAATTTTATTTTCCATCTCACTAATTTCGAGTTGGCCTCTTTTAAGGAAAATACCCATTTTAAAGGCTTGTGGTCCGTTAAAATATTAAACTTTTGCCCATACAAATAGGGCCTAAACTGTTTACATCCCCAAACGATAGCAAGTAATTCCTTTTCAATTGTGGAATAATTTTGTTCACTTTTGCTTAATGTTCTAGAAGCATAGCAAATTGGCTTGTCTGAACCAACAGTACCTTGTGATAGAATAGCTCCTATCGCAAAGTTAGACGCGTCTGTAGTTAAAATAAAAGGTTTTGTAAAATCGGGATATTGGAGAATTGGATCTCCTTTTAACAAAGTTTTACAAATTTCAAATGATTCTACATAGGCTTTATTTTTATAATCTACTATTTTATTTTTACGAAGTTGTGAAGTCATCGGTTTTGTTATTTTAGCAAAATCTTTAATGAATTTACGGTAATATCCGATTAGTCCTAAAAATGATTTTATTTCGGTGACAGTTTTTGGAAGTGGATATTTTTCAATCGCAGCTATTTTTTTTGGGTTAGGTTTAATTCCCTCAGTTGTCACTACATGTCCCAGAAATTCAATTTCTTTACGTAGAAATTCGCATTTGTCTAATTGTATTTTAAAATTGTGCATTCGTAATTTATCAAAAACTTTATGAAGAGTTTCAATATGTTCTTGTAAAGAAGAAGAGAATACAATTATGTCATCCATATAAACTAATACGTTTTTTCCAATGTGTTCACGAAGCATGTTATCCATAACTCTTTGGAACGTTGCAGGAGCGTTCTTAAGGCCGAAACACATACGAGTATACTCATAGTGTCCGTTATCTACAGAAAATGCTGTCTTGGCCATATCTTTGGGATCCATTTCTATTTGATAGTATCCCGAAACTAAATCCAGACAAGTAAAATATTGACATTTACCTAATTTATCAAGAATGTCAGATATATTTGGCAATGGGTATCGATCGTCAATTGTCTTTTCGTTCAGCTTTCTATAGTCGGTTACTAAACGAAATTTCTTTATACCGGAAGAATCTGCCTTTTTACTCACGATAAAAACAGGAGAATTCCAAGGGGAATTCGATGGCCGTATGATGTTTTTTTCCAACAATTCGTTGATTTGCTTTGTTACTTCTTCTTTTTGAGAGTGTGGTAACCTAAATCCTTTAGTATATATAGGAATTTCGTCTTTGGTATGTATGGAATGTTTTACATCGGACGTGAACGTCATGCTTTCTGTTGTTGAGTAAAAAATGTTTCTATACTTAGAACATAACTGTATTAAAGCATTTTTTTCTTCGTTATTAAGATGATTAACACGTAAATTCTGAATAGCAAATTCGTTATCTGATACGTTATCAAATTGTTCGTTTATGTTGGTTAAAGTTTGGTAGCGATTTAGAATTTCTGCTGTAAGTGGTTGACTAATTATAACTCTCTGTTGTGAATCAGAATTATTAACTAATAGAACAGGTGCTTTATTGTTTGTCACGGTGTACAAGCCGTCTATTAATTCTACGAATTCGTTAAGTTTAACGCATGGTAAAAACACGTCACCTTCTTTTACGTTAACTGGAGCCTCTATATATTTTTGTTGATAAGGTTCCAACTGGTATATTTGATACTGATGTAATGTTTTTTTATACAATTTGTTTTGAACTCTACCAAAAGTTATTGTATCATTTTTATAATTAATGTTAGCACTTAATTTTTTTAAGGTATTACTGCCTATAATTCCATCAAAATAGTGATGAAATTTAAAAATTAAAAATTCTAATGGTTCTGGGTTATCCAGTTGCGGGATATAATTAACAATAATTTTCTCAGTAATTTCATGATTTTTAAGAGCTGTTGCAATAGTTACTTTAGTTTTAAATTTTTGGGAATTATAAGTATGTTTAGGGTCTATAAAATTTGCATCTGCTCCTGTATCAATTAGAAAGCGTAAATTTTCTATTTTGATAAACGGTAACGAGCTATGGTGCATATTATTTAATTCTATGTATCCGGAAGATTCAAGGCTTTTTGGGTAAAATTTTGATCATCCGATATTTCTAATTTTTCTGAATGTTGTTCTTCAGCAATTTTGTTATTTTGGTCATATGAAATAGAGTTAGAGGGATCTACATCATATGAATAATATTCGTCACTTGCAAAACTATCAAAAGAATCGTTTTGAAAATATTTGTTGTTATCAAAAGGGTCGTTTTGAGAATATTCGATGTTATCAAAAGCGTTAATATTATTCATTCGATGAAATGACTGTCTGGTATTTCCACTTGAAATATCCATAGGTTCAGGTCTAGGTACTTGAGGTTTATATATTGGTGAACTATTAAATCGACTTTGTTGGGGTTGAATTTGATTTTGATTCCAAGTTGGTCGAATATACTGTATGGGGCGATAATGATTCGAGTTACGAAAGGGGTTGTTTTGAATTGGTTGTGCTGGTCGTAGTTGCATACGATTTGTTGGAAAATTAGGTACTTTATAATTATTCACATAATTCTGTATTGGAACACGATTGCTATGAGGATAATTATTGTGCCCTTGTCTAGGTTGGGAATTTAAGTTTGATCGAGAGATTCTACTTCTATCTAGATTAGATTGTTGCATCGAAATTTCGTTGACACAAACATCATATGCTTCTTTTATTGTTTTTGGTCGATTTGATCTCACAATATATCCTAAATTTTGATTTAATCCTCCTATAAAAGATTTTAAAACAATATTCAAATATACTTCATTTTGACCTGTTATGAATTCTTTAGATTTTGTTCGATCTACTGAATTTAACAAAACGGTTTGTAAATCAACTACTTCAGTATAATAATCTTTTAATTGTTTATTTCCTTGAAAAATTGTGTTTAATTTATGAAGAATAGATTCTATAGTTCGTTTGTCTGAGAAATGTGTTAATAATATTTCTTTAATCGTTTCCCAGTCCGAAGGGGTTCCAGATGCTATGAGAGCATCTCGTGCTGACCCTCTTATTTTTTGTTTTAGCATGTTAATTAATATAGAATTGTTAGCATTTTCTCCTTGGAGAACCGTATCACCCATTTCTATGAATGTATTTAACATTCCTGGACAACCTTCGTAGGTGTCCATACTTCTAATTATATCAATCACTGTTATACTAATAGCCATATTAGCGTTATTATTTTCTAATTTTGAGTTATTTGAATTATTTGATAAAGTATTATTTAAAAAATTTTCGTTAGTATTAATTTTATTCGAGTTTTCCAAATTATTATCAAGCGATATTTTATTGAATAAATTTTCTATTTGTTGTAGTTTAGAATTGTTTTCTCTAATTGTTGTTAAATCTTCGTCCGTATCTGAGTCGGAGCTACAATTTTTGAATAATCTGAAGTTCAGTTTATTCTTTACTTTAAATTTAGTAGGATGTTTAGGCATTAAGGTGTAGGTATTCGAATATTCAACAAAGAAAAATGTACTTACATTTGAAATATGAACACCAACCACATTGTTACGTTTAAATTCCAGATAATTCCAAAAAAGAATACCATAAATCTTCGATATGCCGTCGAAATGGATTTAACCAGTTCCAATGTTGCTTCCAATCCAGTAAATTTTATTTTGTACTCTGGTTGATATTAAAAATTTATTTGGAGTGTAGATGCGTCCCAAAGACTTAAGAGCCACTCGTAGAATTTACACAAATTTACGATGGACGCGATAATTTTCGAAAATATTTTTCTCAAATTATCCTACCGGCTGCGCCATTAATATCTTGTAGACCAGATATTTAAATAAAAATTTATTTATTTAATTAAATTTACAATTTAAGTTACACTTGTACAAAATTAAAGTAACAACAATTAAAAATAAATATTTTAATGAAACGAATTATTTAACAATCCGAACGTATGTCAAACGATTGTAATAATAAGTAATATTGAAACAAAGATATCCGAACCCGAACATACGTCAAAAAGTTTGGATACTAAGTATTGTTTGTACATTAGATAGTTTACTTTATATATGCTTTTAAAGTACTACTTTGTAATTAAAGGATGTGTTTTTAAAAGATCCTTTTTGTAATATGATCCTTTGTACAATACTTGTGGCCGTCCAGATGTTATAACATTAATATTATTAAAGGTCAACTTTCTCGTAAAGGACAGTTTTCTGAGAAATATTTAAGTATAGCAATATTTAAAATAAACTTTCTAAAATAACTAATTTATGAAAGCTAATAAATAATTATTTAACAAATGCGTAAAATGCACATGTTACTTAATAAAATGGTTTAAAATATCTAAAAATAAATATAAGTAATAGAGGATATATAATTCGGGCTATCAAACCCATCCCAATACCAAGTGTAACTCCGAGGTAGACCACTTGTCCAACCCCGGTGATACGTTTGGTCTCCCCTCCCACAATCACCCGCATATTGCGACGTTCCGGGTCTAACCTGCCCCGCAGGAGCATGCAGACTGTCTTACTGTCCGACACTTCTGCTCCAACCCGTCGTCCCCAGTTATAAACTGGCTCCATTATTTCTCCAACGGTGGTTTCCAGCGCACGCCTGGAACTACCTTCAACAAGGAGCAAAAGATCGTCCGCATACGCCACGACTTTGACACCATTGTTCTGCAAAATGGTGAGAAGCTCATACATGACCAGGTTCCACAATATTGGGCCAGCAATTGAGCCCTGTGGACATCCCCTCGTCAGCTTCACCCAAATCTCATCATTCATGTTAGTGGCGCAAGCGAGCGGTCCTTAAAGTAGTCCCGCCACATTCGGAGATCTGCATCTCCAACGCCAACTTCCAACAATCGCCACATTACCGCTTCCCAGTAGAGACAACTGAAAGCATTTCTGAAGTCGACAAAGACCCCCAGCATATACTTTCGACGCCCGTCCTGGCCAATGTCACTCACCCGTTGTAAGGCATCTTCAGTGGATCTCCCAGCAAGGAACCCGAATTGGGAGTCGTTCCACTTATCCCCGATGGCAGCCTCGAGTCTGCCAACCATCATTTTTTCGAATACCTTTTCAATACCACTCAGCAGACTGATTGGTCTATAAGACCGGGGGTCACTGAGTGGCTTATCGTGACCTTTGGGTAATGCAACTACCCTGGCCCCTTTCCACACAAGCGGAAAGGTACCCTCACTTAAGCATTCGTCGAAAAGCGCCTTGAGGAAGAGGGGGACCGACTGCCACAAGCACCTTATCATTTCGGCTGTGACAAGGTCCAGTCCGGGGGATTTACCCCTCCCCATCTTCAAAACCGACAATTCCAGCTCATCTACATCAAACACACTTCTAGGTCCTGACTTTGGTTCGGGCCGCGAACCGGTGGGGCCACTTCCGTCGATGGCCTGTTACAACTTGCAGCATCTGGGAAGAAGACGTACAGAAGAGCTTCGATGCTCTCCCTCCAGGTGGACGTCCAGGTGTCCCCCACCTGCAGGGATCCCACCTCCTTCAGTCGTTTTCCGCTGCACGCCTTATTAACCACACCCCATGGGTCATCCGAGTTCGCACCCACGAACGCGTGCTAGTCCTTCCGCTTAACCTCAGCCAAGGCACTGAAGTACTTTCGCCTACGGCTTGAGTACTCCCTGCCGAGGAGGAGAGACCGCTCGCCACCTCTCCTTCTTTCCCGCTGGAATTGTCTCCTACACCTATTCACAATTCGTCGGAGCTGCCAAAGCTCCTGGGTCCACCAGGGAACCTTTTGCCTGCGCCATGTACGTCGGCGCCTCAGAAACGTCGCATTTGTCTCATCCAACCATCCGGAAAGAACATGAAGTCTGGCATCAGCGCCAAGCTCCATGAATCTTTCAAGACCGTAGTCATTCGTCAATTCGCCAGGAAGTGTTTGTAGACCTCCCAGTCCACACAATGTACACTCCAAGGCCATCCAACAACGCTGGGGGCTACATCGTGAGCAGCATTATCAATTGTGATCAAAATAAGATTATGATCACTGAATGCTACTTCATCATGCAGCTCCCATAAGAACTGACATTCTTGCCAGTCGCCACTACATAGAGTGACGTCAATATCACTTACACCCGCGGGGCCTTCAAACGTATACCCGTGATTGGGTTCGTTAAGCACCTGTAAGTTCCGCGTTATGATCCATTCCTCAAGTATCTCGCCTCGGAAAGCTGACCTTCGCCTCCTTTGGTAGAGAACTTTGCTGAACCACAACCCAGATGTGGCATTAGCGTCCATTCCCAGTATCAGCTCTTGGAGGATAGCAATGCTAACTTGGTTCTGGACCAGCCAGACTCCCAAGTCGCACATCACTCCGTAAGCCCGCTGACAATTTAGCTGCGCTATCCTAAAAGCCATTACCTTACGGTATTAGGCGGCCCCGTAGGATCTCCATCCTTTTCCTGTATTCAGGGCAGTCAGGACTAGCTGCCCTATGGCTACCGGGGCGCGAACGCCCAGTACAGTACTTACCCATCCTGTTGAGCACCTGAATTGCTTTTTGACCTCCTCTAGAGTCAGGCTTTTCAAACTGGTTTTGGCCACCGCGGTGACCAGCATATCGTCCGTGCAGGACTTAGGCACATCATGTACCAAAATCTTAGGCAGAAGACCCTTCGGGTCTTCTACCTGAAGACCGCCCGCACGAAATGCGCCACACTGTTTAAGCATTTCTGCTTCTTCAGCCGTTTGGGTCTCAATAACGAGACCATCCCGCATCCTCCGAACAGCCCTAATTCGGACATCTTCGGGGGGGGGGGTGACGCACTCCGACATTTTCCCCTTTACCTGATCGCCGGTAAGGGGTTCAGCAGCAGATCGTACGACCACTGCGTAGGACCTTGCAGGTTCTTTCTTCTTCTTCTTCTTTCTCTTCTTTTTTGGCTGTGGTTGGGCTTCATTAACCGCAGGTCTGGCAGCGCTAACACCACTAGGTCCTGGTGTTGCATTCGTCGTCACCAGCGAATACGCGCGGGGTACCTGTGGTGGCGCTTTAGCCACCTGTGGTACCGCACGGACCGCTTGGGACATGTGCGTCGCCATAATATTCGTGACCATCACACGAATCTCCTCCTTAAAACCGGCCAATTCGCCAGTAATGGTTGGAAGAGATGGTGAAGGGACAGATTGTCCCTTTTCGAGCTCTCCAACTCGTTTTAACAGGGCAGCCACCAGGTCCTTATATTTAGCATAGACCATGCCAACCTCGGTGATGTGAGCCTGCCGATGTCTGGACCCAACAAAGCCAGACACACTTTTTTTTAGCATTGAACAACACCATCATATATAGTACTTAAAGAGAACGAATTTCTTGTTTCAAACTCAAAAATGTAAGTTGTGTTAAAATGACTTAAAATGTCATGAAACGTAAAGATATATTAAAATTTTTGAAAAAAAATTTTTGAAAAAAATTTTTTTCAGCCAAAAATCTTTGATTTTGAACCAAAAAAAAATTTTTCTCTTAAAAATGAAAATTATCATATTTATTATAAAAATTACTATTTATTATTCAATAAATACATATTATCAAACATATTAATCAAAAATATTTACATATTTTTCATAATTCATATAAACTTTTTTTTTATCATTGGATAAAATTATATATGATTCGATATATACTTGTAACAAATTGTCAACGACCATACTATGTTAAAAACACTGGTTCTCGTCCCATTCTTTGTCTAACAGTTGAACTGAGTAGACGTGTTTTTCAATTTGAAATTATTTAATACAGAACCAAAATATAATAAATTTTTAAACAAGCAACGTCACAGTACTTGTCCAAAACATTCTACACAAAGACTATCATGAATAGTGTATTAACAAAACAAATGGTTACGTCAAATTCACATACCAACGATAAACACAAACCAATATTTTATAAATGGTTGACAAATAATCAGAATAACACATGAACATAAAATATGAAGATATTTTCAACAGGCCCCGTGGCACAGTGGTGTCGGCATCAGACTCCCGATGAGAAACCCTGAGTTCGATTCCCAGGCACATCAAAGACTTTTTTTTTTTAAATTTTAACTTACTTTCTTCTCATTGTTAAATACCTTAATAAGTGAGTGTGTGAAGTGAATAAAGTAAAATAATTCTGACAATAGTAACAACACAACCATACAGGCAACGGCCATACATGCCACAGCAGTTGCCTATGAAATAGAGTAGGTTTTCAAACAGTTTCCTACAACCAATACAAAAACTATCAACACTATATAATCACATATAAATGAAACTTAAATTAGATTAAGCTTACAGTGTGCTACAGCACGTAAGCATAAAATTATAATATGTAAGGATGAAAGCTAACTGTTAGACGCTATTAACCTTAAGATGACATGTAATATTATTAATATGTTATATTGCTGTAATTCAGCCATGTACATAAATGTATTGTTATGTTTTTAATAAATTTTATTTGAAGTTGAAGTTGAAGGTTCTCGTCCGATCACCAAAGTTAAGTAATATCAGGCAGTATTAGTACCGACATAGGAGACTTTTCGGGAAATCACTGTATTGTTGTCTTTAATATATATTTTTTTTATTATCGTTAGAATTTATTATAAATATGTAAGTTGTTTTTACTGATTTATTTATTCTGAAAGAATATATAAAGAAGTTTTACATAATATTCAAAATTATAATAATAATTAAATAATACCTGAAAGAATAAATTAAATTACAGGTTATTAATACAACTTAATATATCTCTTCTTATAAATTATTACGCACATATGTCAAAAAAAGCATAAACAGTTTACTCTATTGTTCTCTTGGTAACACACAAAACAAATAAAACATATAAAGTCATTTACACCTCCCCCTCTGAAGTCACTTTTTCTGGGGAATAAAGTGACAATTTGCTACTGTGGAAATAATTAGATATTTTCTTTGTTTTTCCACACCCAACCTCATACATGTTAGATGAAATACGCCTTAAAATTGGAAAGGGACCAATTCTGACCCTATCCATTTTCTTACGATTGAGTTTATTTCCGTTTTCTACATACACTTGATCTCCTATTTTAAATTCATATATCTTCCTGTTTCTGTCTATTCTTTTTTTATTTAGCTCAAAACTTTTATTCGAATTTCTTATAGCTTCTTCTCGATCACGGGCTAAATTTCTTTTTCCTAAGACTTCAATTGGTGTTATATTAGATATTTTTCCTAATAATAAATATTGTGGTTCGAATTTTGTTGAACTATGAATGGTCTTGCTGTATTCGGCCACACAATCATCCGCTATTTTTGTCCAGGCTCTTCGATCTCCACTATTAATCTTGCATCTGATTCTATTTGCCAGAGTTTGGTTCAGTCTTTCGTTGAGACCGTTTGATTGAGGACAGTCAATTGAAGTAAATATTAATTCAATATTCATTTTCCGTAAATAATGTTTAAGTTCATCAGAATTTATTCCGGTGTATTGATCAGCTAGGATGATATTAATTCTATGCTCTCTTGCAATGGGATCTATCAGTTTTATAAAATCCTTCGCACACTGACCTGTGGTAGTAGAGATCCACGCGTATCGACTGAAATGGTCAACCAATATGTGCATGAACTTCTTATTTGACCTATTTCCACTAAAACCACCTACGGAGTCTATGGACATAATTTGGTATGGTTCCACTGCTGGACCCAGTTTTGATAATAAACCAATGGGTCTGCTTCGACGAGCTTTATTTTCCTTGCATATTGAACAATTCTTGCAAAACTTTTTAATTAATTTATCAAGATTTTTGAAATAATAAAATGGTCTTATCTTTTCTCTTAGTTGGAAAACACCAATATGGCCATAATTTTCGTGAACTCTTTTTATTAATTTCATACCAAATGAAGTAGATACAAATATTCTTGATCTACCCCGTAAATTTTTAAAAGTAATATTATTTCGTTTTTCCGTATTTGTAGCAGTGTTGAGTTCTTGAATATTTTCTTTTTGATCGTTAATTATTTCATTTAATTCTACAATATTCACTACTTTAATAGCGTCTTCATTTTCAAAATATTCTAAAACCGGTTGTCTTGATAGCAAATCCGCTAATATATTCTCCTTGCCTTTTTTGTATACAATTTTGAAATTGAATTGAGACAAATAATGAATTAAGTCACCTAATATTTCATCCGTTCTTGCTTTAGTTTTTAGATTTTCTAGAGGTTTATGATCGCTGCAAACCACAAACTCTCTTCCAATAACATAATATTGCCAATACTTTATTGCATCCTTAATTGCTTTGCACTCTAAGTGAATGACGTCCATTTTTTTCTCATTCGCTGATAATCTTCTTGAGAAATAGGCAACAGGATGTAGTAAACCATTAGTTTGTGGCTGTTTTAACGTTGCTCCTATACCTTTATAGCTAGCATCAGTTTCAATAATTAATTCTTTGTTCATATCATATATAGCCAATATCGGGGATGAACACAAGTATTCTTTTATTAAATTAAAAGAATTTTCACAATCGTCAGTCCATTGAAATTCAACATTTTTTCTAAGTAACAGATGTAAAGGTTCAAATTTTTGAGCACTATTCTCAATGTATTTCAAATAAAAATTTATTGATCCATATATATGAATATGCTTCGAACACCTGATTTATCTGTTGGGCGTTTGAGGTTTTTAATTGCAATCAGGTTTTCCTGGGCCGGGGATACTTTATTTTCTTGTATAGTATGTCCAAGGTATTTAACCATCGTAGCACCAAAAATGCATTTTTCTAATTTTAGTTTAAAACCCTCATTTTTCAAGGTGTATAATAACTTTTCAATATGATGAATATGTTCCTGCCATGTCTTAGAAAGTATTAATATATCATCTATATAATTGATGGAAAAGTCGTCTAGATTATTTCGTCTTAAGATGTTCGATAATGTACGTTGAAAAATTGCTGGGGCGTTCTTTAATCCAAAGGGAAGAACTTTAAACCTGAACTTGCCAAATTTCGTTACGAATGATGTTTTATCTCTATCTTCTTCTTTTATTGGAATACACCAAAACGCTGAATTTATATCCATAACCGAAAAAAACTTGCAATTAGAAACTTTATCTATCACATCAGTTATTGTTGGAAAAGGATAAAATTCAGGTACAATCAATTTATTTAATTGTCTAAAGTCTATGCAGAGCCTAGTTCTACGACCATCTTCTTTTTTATAAGCCAGAGTAACTGGTGACGCAAATGGCAACTCTGACTCTTCTATTAGGCCCGTTTCCAAAAGTTTTTTCACTTGCTTTTTAATTTCATTTTCATCAGGTATAGAGCACTTATATGCTCGAGCAGTTACGTACTCATTTCTTAACAATTTAATTTCAGCTTCTTTGGAAACTCTTCCAACATCAAATTTCTCAACTGCAAAAATATTCGCGTATTGTTGCAATAAGTTATAAATTTGTAATTTTCCTGTTTCATTTTCAACGTGATTCAAGTTCACTTTATCTTTTATTGATTCTACGTATTCATTAAATCTCACTTCAGTAGAATTATCTAATTCTACTTCTTTATTTTTCTTCTTCTCAAAAGTATCATCTTTAATCTCTTCTAAATTAATTAATTCATCTGGTTTCACTCTTTGTAATACATTCAAATGATCATCTTGTAAAAGTTTAAATTTTGTAATGGCATCTAGGCCCAAAAGTAGGTCATAAGAGAATTTATTATTTTTAACAACGTAAGTGTTAAGTTTGTTTGTTAAAGTTCCTATTTTTAAGGTGATGTTTGCCCGGGCTGTGCAGAAATTCAATCCATTAATTGTTTGGAATACATCTTTATGTCTAAGTAAATTCAATTTTAAAGCGTCTACAACTCTTTGATTAATCAAACTTACATTTGAACCACTATCATAAACCGCTTTAATTTTCATTTTATTGTCGACAATCACGTTTAATTTTATTAATGGATTCAATTTCTCCGGGCTATTTAGTTTAAATATTCATGATCTATTTTAATATTCATCGTCTCATTTGTTTCATTCTGAACTTCATTTAGATTTACTTGTTTCTTATTTATTGATAAATTTTTATTTCTACATTCTGTAACCGGATGGAATCGATTAGGCCATCCTAACCCCTCACATATGGTACAAGGTTTCTTTTGTACATCATTTGATTTTTTTTTAACTTCATCCATTTTTTCTTTTGATTTTTCATTTCGCTTATCCGTGTTTAAATTAATTATTGTTTGTTTTTTATTGAATGAATCATCTAATATTCTTAATTCAGAAAAAAGTTCGCCAATAGTTTTTATGTCTTGACGATCTAGTTTGTTTTGTACTTCTATGGGTAGTCCAACTACAATCATGTTTATACGTGAAATTTCTGTACCGTTTCTCTCCATTTCTAAACATAGTCTTTCTTTACTTAACGCGTAATCAATTAACGAACCTCCTAGAAATTTATAACTATGTGCTTTCCTGACTTTTGTCCATCCTTTATCCTCAAATACTGTTAAAAAAGATTCCCTCCATTTCACCCAATCTACTAAACCAATCTTTTTTAAATTAGATTCGTACCAGTCTTTGGACGAACCTACTACAAAGAAGCGAAGAATTTCCACCCTTTTTGAAGCGTTTCTTACGTTATGTCTATCACATTCTTCTTCAAACTTATCCAACCATTCTGTCGAATTTACTTTTCTATCGAATTTTTCCAAAATAAACTTTTTTTCAACTTCATATAACTTCAAGTCAACACGATTCAATTTTAATTCCAATTCTTCGATTTTTTTAATTAAAATATTGTCAAATTCAGTTTGTCCCAATCCACTGTCTTCTAAAGTTGAATTAATTTCTTCTAATGGAATATCTTTGAAACACATATTCCCGTCATCATCAAAATATTCTTCTTTTAATTCGTCATCAATTTTTACAGCAATTTTCCAAAATCCATTAATCGGTTTAATAGCTAAAACAGCTCTCTTAGCCGCTGATTTTGCAAATAATATTTTGTGATCGTTTAAATTTTGGTACTCTACAGGTAGTGTATACCACAATGTTTTATTTTCTGATAATCCAGCTAATTCAAAATCTTTTTCATTCCTCTTGATAATGTGAACAAATAATTTTAACTCTTTTTTTTCAGCCATTTTTGATTTACGTATTTAATAATTGTAATTTAATTTGTAAGTTGTTTTTACTGATTTATGTATTCTCGCTCCTTACAACCTCTTGATAGTTTCCGACAGCCCTTTTGCTCCTCTGCGAGAATGTTGTTGTCTGTAATGTGTGTGTAAATTTTTTGTGTGATGCATGAAGTGATTAACTTGTATAGTGTAGATAGACATGTGATGGGTCTGTATTTTGTTGGATTTATTGCATCGTTATCCTTCGGTATCATATAAGTGATGCCCTTCATTAGAAAAGGAGGTGTTGTGTGAGGGTGTTGTGTGAGGGTGTTGTATGAATTTTTTAAAATGTCTTGCGAGGTGTTCGTGTGTGCATGTAAAGTGTTTCAGCCAATAGTTGTGTATTTGATCCACGCCAGGGCTCTTCCAATTGTGTAAGTGTTGTGTAGCGTTGTGTATGTCTTTTGTAGTAATTGTTGTTTTTGTCATGAGTGTAATGTTGTTTGTTTTGTGGATTTCGTCTCCGATCCAACAGGTTTCAACATTGTGCTGAACTTCCTCGGACCAAAGATCAGACCAATATGTAAGAAGTGAGTGTTCTGTGGGTGGTTGTGTATCGTGCTGTGGTGTGTTGTTGTGTGTGAGTGATCGGTAGAAAAACTTTTGGTTGTATTGGAATTGAGTGTTGTGTATTTTTCGTGTGTGTGCAGCTTTGTATCGTTTGAGTCGTGTAGAGTATACAGTGAGTTTTTGGTGTAGGGTATCCCTAAATTCCTCTAGAGCGGTGTTATGTACATCGTATTTGGAGTGTATTCTGTATGTTGTTTTGATGTTTTGTATGTGTTTGGTGAGTTTTTGTGTACGCGTTCCTTGTATGTATTGTGTGATCCGGCCTAGGTCCCGCCTTATACTCGTAATACGAGAATTTAAACGCTTTTCCCAAGCCGGTACGCGTGTTTGTGAAGTGCGTGTGTTTTGTATGTTTAAGGGTGATGTTACCTTGAGACCATTACACCTAACTGCTGCAACAGCTCCGCAGTAAATGATGTTGTGTAAATCTGTAAATGTTGTGTCCTGTGATAAGTATTGTGGTAAAATGTAATTGTTAAGCGTGTTGACTATGTTGGTGAGATTGCGTGAATGGTGTAGTTTTGGTAGTTTGTGTTTCTGTGTGGGGTCTAAATTTGTGAATTCCGCCAATGCAGTGTTAAGTGAGTTTTGGATATGTGTGATGGATGTGTTATCGTTGCTATTGTTACTATTGTTATTTTCGGCTGTTTGTGTTGTCTGTGTGTCCATGTGTATTATGCCTGTGTTGTGTATGGTGTGTATTTGGTGGTGAACTTGTTGTCTAATTTGATTTTGTATTGTAAGGGGAATGAGTGTATGTGTGATAATTGTCCGGCGTTGATCGGCGAGTCGCTGTTCTGTGATGTGTGTAAGCTTTGTGTATTTTTGTGTGAATTGTTGGTATAGTTTTTGTCTGTATCCGGTTTTATCCTGTTCAAGTCGGGTCACTTCCAGGTAGGTTCGCAGTATGAACTGATTCATTTCATGCGTCTCCTGGAAGAATTGTCTGCGGTGGCCATTTCCGTTTGCGGTAATGGAACATCCACAGGCAAATCATCACGGGTGTCTCGTCCGTCGTCGGCTGTAGCTTCTTTGGTGATGGGTGGCCGCCTGATCATCAACCCACCACCACCGGGTCGCATACTGTCACATCCAGCGGTGGCTCCAGATGTGCCCTGGCGATAACCCCCAGGCAGCGGCTGTTTTCCGAGGCTTTTAATCCTTTTATTCACCATCATAAGTGGGTTGGCTCGGGCCCCGGGAGCGCCAATTCCCGAACAACTAGGGCTACCAGTTGTCCCCGTGGGGGTTTATTATTATTATTATTATTATTATTATTATTTAAAATTTGAAATTAACGAATTCATGCCTGCCAAGGAGGGAGAGAGGATACAGGATTTACACCCCAGAGCCTCCCATCTCCTTGAGAGACATAAATCTTCACAAGTCAGCTACGTCTTTTGAAGAAAGTTCACTGACTTGTGGCCGTGTAGTCTGTACGTCCGTCAGTCCACGCGACGTCCGTTGGTCCGTCTGTCTTCCGAGTCGGTGGTACGTAAGTCTGTCTAATGTCCTGGTCAAGCAGGCTCCGTCCCTGCACCGCAGCGATGTGGAACCTACTAAAAGAAAGAAAAGAAAAGAAAAAGAAAAAAGAAACTTCAAGGGCTGTTACTTGAAGACAGTCTGATGCGATCTCAATGTACGAAGGGTGCCTATAATGACAGCCTTCTGCATAGAAGAGATAAGGTGACGAAGATGAGACCTGCAGACCGGAATTTGAGATAGATTCGTCTCGAGAGTGGGACGAATTCCGCCTAGGCAACCGATAATGAGGACAACCATTTTGACTGAGTAGCCAGGGTGTAGTTGTCGTAGTTCTTGTAAGAGATCAAGATATTTAGTCCGCTTTTGCTCCTCCTTCGTGACTATGTTCGTTTCTGCAGGCGCAGAGAACTCGATGACGTACATAGTCTTAGATAAGATATCCTGGAGCACTATATCAGGCTTAGTAGCAGAGAGCTGCCTGGTAGTTGGAAACGAGAAATTCCAAAATATAATGCATTTCTCGTTCTTGACGACGGACTCGATCTCGCCTGGAGCATATGGTAGGACTGGCGTAGGGTCCACTTCATACTTGTGTCTCAAGAAGTAGTACAGCACGCGGAGGGCAGCGTTATGGCGATGTATGTAGGTGTTCGTGGCATAAGAAGGACATGCCGAGATGAGGTGCATCAGCGTCTCCGGCTGAGATTTGCACGCTCTGCACATAGTGGTGGAGACTGCTTCTTTACATACATACTTTTGGTGAGTTAGCGTCGCTATCACACCATCTTGGGCAGCGATGATAAAGCCTTCTGTTTCGGACTTGAGTCCAGCTGATCGGAGAAAAGAGAACGTAAGATCAACGGAAAGACTACAGGTGTCAAGATGACGGTAGAACATTCCCTGATGGTCACGATTCCGATGGTCTTCGAAGAGGGAGCGTATTTCAGCTCGTTTTACAGATGAACGAAGTCGAGATTTGGAGAGAAGGACCACGTTATCATCAAGATCACGATTAGACGGATCAAAAGCAAGGCCCAATTTAGACGCTGCATGTTGTGCTGCAGAGAACAAGAATGCTCCTTTACCCTGTAACTCATGATCGCGCACGAGTTCCATAAGAGGGTCTGAACTATTTATGACCTGACAAGCTATTCCTAAAACTACCCTATCATGTAGACATTCAACGGATAGGAGACCTCTACCTCCTTGCTGGCGTGGGAGGTAATTACGCGGTACAGAAGCACGTGGGTGCAAACTACGATTGACGTTCATGAGTTTGCGAGTGCCTCTGTCAAGTTCCTTAAGCTCCTCTATTGTCCATTTGATGGAACCAAAAGAATAGAGAAGGATGGGTATTGCAAGCATATTAGTAGCACGGATCTTATGGATCCCAGACAATTCTGATTGCCAGATTTGTCGAAGACGGTGCCTATACCTGCCGCGAAGAGCTTCCTTGACAGTAGACACACTTTGAATGTGGTTTTCACCGACACCCAAATATGTGTAGAGCTCTTCTTCATCGAGATGTTTCACGATGCTTCCATCTGTGAGCTGCACGTCTGCATCGTAATCAGGGACACGACCCCTCTTACAATGAATGACGGCACATTTATCAAGTCCGAATTCCATGCCAATAGCCTTCGTGTACTGATGGACAGCTTTGAGAGCTTGAGATAGACTGCTCTCAGAAGAAGCATAAAGTTTCAGATCATCCATATAGAATAGATGTGTTACCTGATGCTTCCTATCTGTCGGGGGGCCACAACGGTAACCAGTTTCTTCTCGCAAGCGCAAGGAAAGGGGCATAAGGGAGATGCAAAATAAAAGCGGGCTAAGGCTGTCGCCTTGATAGACACCACGCTTATACGTTACCAGATCTGTTGAGACAGTACGTTTACCACATCTAATGGTAAATTTGGTCTTCCACAAAGGTAACAGTTCTTCGATGCATCTGATGATATCGGGGTGAATTTTCAAACATTTGAGCAGCACCAATATGAGTTGGTGAGAGGTAGTGTCAAATGCTTTCCTATAATCCACCCAGGCCATACTCAGGTCGCGTTGATATTGACGAGCGTCTTGACAGATACATCTGTCAACAAGAAGATTATCTTTGCAACCTGATATACCTCGTTTGGAGCCGCGTTGCTCGTATATCATCTGCCAAACCGGTTCTATGGTTGTGAGTATGCGTTCATTAAGAATGGAGGTGAACGCTTTGTACACGGTATTGAGACATGTAATCGGGCGATAATTGCTCGGAACTGAAAGGTCTCCTTTCTTGGGAATCAAAACTGTTCGTCCTTCCGCGAACCACGTTGGAAAGGTCCCGTACCCAAGGATGTATGAAGTAAAGTGCCTAGCAAGATGCGCGTGTGTGGAAGTTAAACGTTTCCACCAGAAGTTGGACACAGCATCCATGCCAGGCGCCGAATGATTCTTCTTGCCTTTGAAAGCAAGGGATACTTCATCAGCGGTAACAGATGTTAGGACCGCTTGTTCTGCTAGGCGCGCGTTGCAGAACCTTTCGAACAGTTTGATTGGTCTTATATTTTTATCTACACTAGTCGACTTTTCATATAAATCACGCCAGTAGCCATCGATTTGCTCTATCGAAGGTGGATTCTCGACGAGAGAAGGGGGTTTTGCGAATAAACGGGAAGGATTCGATACAAAGATCTTGTTCTCTCGAATACACTTCTCGCGTTTAACTAGCTTTTTTCGAGCAAGAGCTAGTGCACGTATCTTTTCAATGTTTCGCTGCTTGATAGTGAGCAGGATACCCTTGTTTAGTGTGTGGTGTTGGTGCCTGAGTTCACGCGCGAAGGCTCGCACCTTTGGGGTGAAGGGTTTACCAGCTTTCTGGTACTCTAACACACACTCGATACGTGATACCGTCTGTCGAAGAGGCGTCAACTTGGAGTCAAGTTGCTCTATACGCTTGCGTGTTTTCTCCTCGGCTGTCTCAGTAGACTTGGGGGCAGGAGAAAGAGCACACATTGCAGCATAGACTGAGCTATCGATTTCGAGTAGGCTACTTGTGCGATTTAGATGATCGTCGACGATCTGGTTGATTAAAGCAAGGTCTTGTGCTTTGGCAAACGTTTTGCGATACTTTGGACGTTTGCGTTTGGAAAGGTCATTATCGGTTATGAACAGGATATTTTGAAACCGTTCTTTAAGCTCTTCCAAACGAGTGTTTGGTGGCTCAGCAGGAAGGATCGGAGTTTCCTCTACGTTCGCTTCCGTGGTCGAAGTGAGTGGCGTGGCTGTTTCCGCCGTTAACACAGGTAGTGCTGGGATATCTCTGGGTATCAGAGGCGTAGGTGGTGAAGCCTCTAACACAGGTGGTGGTGGGGTATTTTGACATACCCGATCCTGTGTCTCAGTATCAGATCTCTCACTCTCTAATACTGGCTCATCCTGAGATATTCCATCCTGTGTCTCAGCAACTAATGTCTCACGTGTAGAATGAACTACACCAGTAGCAGCCGGCTCTATCTCATCACCTTGATTCACTTCCGCTTGCGTAGTCCTGCATTGTTTCTTTTGTCCTGTTCGGGGGTTGTCAAATCCGGTTTTTTTGAGACGGGATACTTGATCGCGCAGATGTTGCGATTTCATGTGGGAAAGTTCGGGATGCTTTTCGCACCAGAGGGTGTGCATCCTGCCCATATAGCCACGTCTCGCTGGTTCACTTGCTTCGTAGCAAGTGAGCAGGTCAGCCTTAAGTGCCTTCGTCCATTGAAAGCGCTGAAGACGACTGTTTTGTGTGCTCGCTCGACTTTCTTGAGAAGTGCCTTGAGATGGCTCTTCGTCGTCAGCGGCACGTCTAGTCTCCGGGACTAGCCTGGGATCCAAAGCCAAATTTGATTGCTCTCCCTCATATCCGTGAGAGCTACCCCCTATAGGTAAGGTAGAAGCGTCACCTGCAGGGGGGCGGGGTTCTGTAGGACTGGGTCGACTACTACCCGCCTGGGGACTTATTATTATTATTATTATTATTATTATTATTATTATTATTATTATTATTATGGTACGTAAGTCTGTCTAATGTCCTGGTCAAGCAGGCTCCGTCCCTGCACCGCAGCGATGTGGAACCTACTAAAATAAAGAAAACAAAATAGAGAAAAAGAAACTTCAAGGGCTGTTACTTGAAGACAGTCTGATGCGATCTCAATGTACGAAGGGTGCCTATAATGACAGCCTTCTGCATAGAAGAGATAAGGTGACGAAGATGAGACCTGCAGACCGGAATTTGAGATAGATTCGTCTCGAGAGTGGGACGAATTCCGCCTAGGCAACCGATAATGAGGACAACCATTTTGACTGAGTAGCCAGGGTGTAGTTGTCGTAGTTCTTGTAAGAGATCAAGATATTTAGTCCGCTTTTGCTCCTCCTTCGTGACTATGTTCGTTTCTGCAGGCGCAGAGAACTCGATGACGTACATAGTCTTAGATAAGATATCCTGGAGCACTATATCAGGCTTAGTCGCAGAGAGCTGCCTGGTAGTTGGAAACGAGAAATTCCAGAAGATAATGCATTTCTCGTTCTTGACGACGGACTCGATCTCGCCTGGAGCATATGGTAGGACTGGCGTAGGGTCCACTTCATACTTGTGTCTCAAGAAGTAGTACAGCACGCGGAGGGCAGCGTTATGGCGATGTATGTAGGTGTTCGTGGCATAAGAAGGACATGCCGAGATGAGGTGCATCAGCGTCTCCGGCTGAGATTTGCACGCTCTGCACATAGTGGTGGAGACTGCTTCTTTACATACATACTTTTGGTGAGTTAGCGTCGCTATCACACCATCTTGGGCAGCGATGATAAAGCCTTCTGTTTCGGACTTGAGTCCAGCTGATCGGAGAAAAGAGAACGTAAGATCAACGGAAAGACTACAGGTGTCAAGATGACGGTAGAACATTCCCTGATGGTCACGATTCCGATGGTCTTCGAAGAGGGAGCGTATTTCAGCTCGTTTTACAGCTGAACGAAGTCGAGATTTGGAGAGAAGGACCACGTTATCATCAAGATCACGATTAGATGGATCAAAAGCAAGGCCCAATTTAGACGCTGCATGTTGTGCTGCAGAGAACAAGAATGCTCCTTTACCCTGTAACTCATGATCGCGCACGAGTTCCATAAGAGGGTCTGAACTATTTATGACCTGACAAGCTATTCCTAAAACTACCCTATCATGTAGACATTCAACGGATAGGAGACCTCTACCTTATTATTATTATTATTATTATTATTATTATTATTTAAAATTTGAAATTAACGAATTCATGTCTGCCAAGGAGGGAGAGAGGATACAGGATTTACACCCCAGAGCCTCCCATCTCCTTGAGAGACATAAATCTTCACAAGGCAGCTACGTCTTTTGAAGAAAGTTCACTGACTTGTGGCCGTGTAGTCTGTACGTCCGTCAGTCCACGCGACGTCCGTTGGTCCGTCTGTTTTCCTAGTCGGTGGTACGTAAGTCTGTCTAATGTCCTGGTCAAGCAGGCTCCGTCCCTGCACCGCAGCGATGTGGAACCTACTCAAATAAAGAAAAAAAAATAGAGAAAAAGAAACTTCAAGGGCTGTTACTTGAAGACAGTCTGATGCGATCTCAATGTACGAAGGGTGCCTATAATGACAGCCTTCTGCATAGAAGAGATAAGGTGACGAAGATGAGACCTGCAGACCGGAATTTGAGATAGATTCGTCTCGAGAGTGGGACGAATTCCGCCTAGGCAACCGATAATGAGGACAACCATTTTGACTGAGTAGCCAGGGTGTAGTTGTCGTAGTTCTTGTAAGAGATCAAGATATTTAGTCCGCTTTTGCTCCTCCTTCGTGACTATGTTCGTTTCTGCAGGCGCAGAGAACTCGATGACGTACATAGTCTTAGATAAGATATCCTGGAGCACTATATCAGGCTTAGTAGCAGAGAGCTGCCTGGTAGTTGGAAACGAGAAATTCCAGAAGATAATGCATTTCTCGTTCTTGACGACGGACTCGATCTCGCCTGGAGCATATGGTAGGACTGGCGTAGGGTCCACTTCATACTTGTGTCTCAAGAAGTAGTACAGCACGCGGAGGGCAGCGTTATGGCGATATATGTAGGTGTTCGTGGCATAAGAAGGACATGCCGAGATGAGGTGCATCAGCGTCTCCGGCTGAGATTTGCACGCTCTGCACATAGTGGTGGAGACTGCTTCTTTACATACATACTTTTGGTGAGTTAGCGTCGCTATCACACCATCTTGGGCAGCGATGATAAAGCCTTCTGTTTCGGACTTGAGTCCAGCTGATCGGAGAAAAGAGAACGTAAGATCAACGGAAAGACTACAGGTGTCAAGATGACGGTAGAACATTCCCTGATGGTCACGATTCCGATGGTCTTCGAAGAGGGAGCGTATTTCAGCTCGTTTTACAGCTGAACGAAGTCGAGATTTGGAGAGAAGGACCACGTTATCATCAAGATCACGATTAGACGGATCAAAAGCAAGGCCCAATTTATACGCTGCATGTTGTGCTGCAGAGAACAAGAATGCTCCTTTACCCTGTAACTCATGATCGCGCACGAGTTCCATAAGAGGGTCTGAACTATTTATGACCTGACAAGCTATTCCTAAAACTACCCTATCATGTAGACATTCAACGGATAGGAGACCTCTACCTCCTTGCTGGCGTGGGAGGTAATTACGCGGTACAGAAGCACGTGGGTGCAAACTACGATTGACGTTCATGAGTTTGCGAGTGCCTCTGTCAAGTTCCTTAAGCTCCTCTATTGTCCATTTGATGGAACCAAAAGAATAGAGAAGGATGGGTATTGCAAGCATATTAGTAGCACGGATCTTATGGATCCCAGACAATTCTGATTGCCAGATTTGTCGAAGACGGTGCCTATACCTGCCGCGAAGAGCTTCCTTGACAGTAGACACACTTTGAATGTGGTTTTCACCGACACCCAAATATGTGTAGAGCTCTTCTTCATCGAGATGTTTCACGATGCTTCCATCTGTGAGCTGCACGTCTGCATCGTAATCAGGGACACGACCCCTCTTACAATGAATGACGGCACATTTATCGAGTCCGAATTCCATGCCAATAGCCTTCGTGTACTGATGGACAGCTTTGAGAGCTTGAGATAGACTGCTCTCAGTAGAAGCATAAAGTTTCAGGTCATCCATATAGAATAGATGAGTTACCTGATGCTTCCTATCTGTCGGGGGACCACAACGGTAACCAGTTTCTTCTCGCAAGCGCAAGGAAAGGGGCATAAGGGAGATGCAGAATAAAAGCGGGCTAAGGCTGTCGCCTTGATAGACACCACGCTTATACGTTACCAGATCTGTTGAGACAGTACGTTTACCACATCTAATGGTAAATTTGGTCTTCCACAAAGGTAACAGCTCTTCGATGCATCTGATGATATCGGGGTGAATTTTCAAACATTTGAGCAGCACCAATATGAGTTGGTGAGAGGTAGTGTCAAATGCTTTCCTATAATCCACCCAGGCCATACTCAGGTCGCGTTGATACTGACGGGCGTCTTGACAGATACATCTGTCAACAAGAAGATTATCTTTGCAACCTGATATACCTCGTTTGGAGCCGCGTTGCTCGTATATCATCTGCCAAACCGGTTCTATGGTTGTGAGTATGCGTTCATTAAGAATGGAGGTGAACGCTTTGTACACGGTATTGAGACATGTAATCGGGCGATAATTGCTCGGAACTGAAAGGTCTCCTTTCTTGGGAATCAAAACTGTTCGTTCTTCCGCGAACCACGTTGGAAAGGTCCCGTACCCAAGGATGTATGAAGTAAAGTGCCTAGCAAGATGTGCGTGTGTGGAAGTTAAACGTTTCCACCAGAAGTTGGACACAGCATCCATGCCTGGCGCCGAATGATTCTTCTTGCCTTTGAAAGCAAGGGATACTTCATCAGCGGTAACAGATGTTAGGACCGCTTGTTCTGCTAGGCGCGCGTTGCAGAACCTTTCGAACAGTTTGATCGGTCTTATATTTTTATCTACACTAGTCGACTTTTCATATAAATCACGCCAGTAGCCATCGATTTGCTCTATCGAAGGTGGATTCTCGACGAGAGAAGGGGGTTTTGCAAATAAACGGGAAGGATTCGATACAAAGATCTTGTTCTCTCGAATACACTTCTCGCGTTTAACTAGCTTTTTTCGAGCGAGAGCTAGTGCACGTATCTTTTCAATGTTTCGCTGCTTGATAGTGAGCAGGATACCCTTGTTTAGTGTGTGGTGTTGGTGCCTGAGTTCACGCGCGAAGGCTCGCACCTTTGGGGTGAAGGGTTTACCAGCTTTCTGGTACTCTAACACACACTCGATACGTGATACCGTCTGTCGAAGAGGCGTCAACTTGGAGTCAAGTTGCTCTATACGCTTGCGTGTTTTCTCCTCGGCTGTCTCAGTAGACTTGGGGGCAGGAGAAAGAGCACACATTGCAGCATAGACTGAGCTATCGATTTCGAGTAGGCTACTTGTGCGATTTAGATGATCGTCGACGATCTGGTTGATTAAAGCAAGGTCTTGTGCTTTGGCAAACGTTTTGCGATACTTTGGACGTTTGCGTTTGGAAAGGTCATTATCGGTTATGAACAGGATATTTTGAAACCGTTCTTTAAGCTCTTCCAAACGAGTGTTTGGTGGCTCAGCAGGAAGGATCGGAGTTTCCTCTACGTTCGCTTCCGTGGTCGAAGTGAGTGGCGTGGCTGTTTCCGCCGTTAACACAGGTAGTGCTGGGATATCTCTGGGTATCAGAGGCGTAGGTGGTGAAGCCTCTAACACAGGTGGTGGTGGGGTATTTTGACATACCCGATCCTGTGTCTCAGTATCAGATCTCTCACTCTCTAATACTAGCTCATCCTGAGATATTCCATCCTGTGTCTCAGCAACTAATGTCTCACGTGTAGAATGAACTACACCAGTAGCAGCCGGCTCTATCTCATCACCTTGATTCACTTCCGCTTGCGTAGTCCTGCATTGTTTCTTTTGTCCTGTTCGGGGGTTGTCAAATCCGGTTTTTTTGAGACGGGATACTTGATCGCGCAGATGTTGCGATTTCATGTGGGAAAGTTCGGGATGCTTTTCGCACCAGAGGGTGTGCATCCTGCCCATATAGCCACGTCTCGCTGGTTCACTTGCTTCGTAGCAAGTGAGCAGGTCAGCCTTAAGTGCCTTCGTCCATTGAAAGCGCTGAAGACGACTGTTTTGTGTGCTCGCTCGACTTTCTTGAGAAGTGCCTTGAGATGGCTCTTCGTCGTCAGCGGCACGTCTAGTCTCCGGGACTAGCCTGGGATCCAAAGCCAAATTTGATTGCTCTCCCTCATATCCGTGAGAGCTACCCCCTATAGGTAAGGTAGAAGCGTCACCTGCAGGGGGGCGGGGTTCTGTAGGACTGGGTCGACTACTACCCGCCTGAGGACCGAAAAATCTGCTTCTCAAATTTGACATTTTTGGATTTGACTCATTTAGCTCCGCTGAGTCAGCACGGACCCACCTCGTTAGCCCATCACTTTGAGCGCGATTGATGGTTACCGGGTATGGCACGTGTCCTAGTGTTAGGCTCGGACGTGAGGTTAGGGATTGCCTGCCCTTATTATTATTATTATTATTATTATTATTATTTAAAATTTGAAATTAACGAATTCATGCCTGCCAAGGAGGGAGAGAGGATACAGGATTTACACCCCAGAGCCTCCCATCTCCTTGAGAGACATAAATCTTCACAAGGCAGCTACGTCTTTTGAAGAAAGTTCACTGACTTGTGGCCGTGTAGTCTGTACGTCCGACAGTCCACGCGACGTCCGTTGGTCCGTCTGTCTTCCGAGTCGGTGGTACGTAAGTCTGTCTAGTGTCCTGGTCAAGCAGGCTCCGTCCCTGCACCGCAGCGATGTGGAACCTACTAAAAGAAAGAAAGAAAAGAAAAGAAAAGAAAAAGAAAAAAGAAACTTCAAGGGCTGTTACTTGAAGACAGTCTGATGCGATCTCAATGTACGAAGGGTGCCTATAATGACAGCCTTCTGCATAGAAGAGATAAGGTGACGAAGATGAGACCTGCAGACCGGAATTTGAGATAAATTCGTCTCGAGAGTGGGACGAATTCCGCCTAGGCAACCGATAATGAGGACAACCATTTTGACTGAGTAGCCAGGGTGTAGTTGTCGTAGTTCTTGTAAGAGATCAAGATATTTAGTCCGTTTTTGCTCCTCCTTCGTGACTATGTTCGTTTCTGCAGGCGCAGAGAACTCGATGACGTACATAGTCTTAGATGAGATATCCTGGAGCACTATATCAGGCTTAGTAGCAGAGAGCTGCCTGGTAGTTGGGAACGAGAAATTCCAGAAGATAATGCATTTCTCGTTCTTGACGACGGACTCGATCTCGCCTGGAGCATATGGTAGGACTGGCGTAGGGTCCACTTCATACTTGTGTCTCAAGAAGTAGTACAGCACGCGGAGGGCAGCGTTATGGCGATGTATGTAGGTGTTCGTGGCATAAGAAGGACATGCCGAGATGAGATGCATCAGCGTCTCCGGCTGAGATTTGCACGCTCTGCACATAGTGGTGGAGACTGCTTCTTTACATACATACTTTTGGTGAGTTAGCGTCGCTATCACACCATCTTGGGCAGCGATGATAAAGCCTTCTGTTTCGGACTTGAGTCCAGCTGATCGGAGAAAAGAGAACGTAAGATCAACGGAAAGACTACAGGTGTCAAGATGACGGTAGAACATTCCCTGATGGCTTAGAACATTCCCTGATGGTTATTATTATTATTATTATTATTATTATTATTATTATTATTATTATTATTATTATTATTATTATAAATAATTCTTATTTGTAATTATTATAATGTAATTATTTGGTAAATCACAGGTTTTTGTTAAATAAATTAGAAAGTCTTGGGATAAGAGGACTTCCACTTTCCTGGTTTATGTCCTATTTAGATAATAGAAAAATAATAACGGATGTTGAAGGTATAAAATCAAGCCCACTCTGTGTCAACATTGGAGTTCCACAGGGCTCAAATCTTGGACCATTATTGTTCTTGACCTACATAAATGACCTTCCGTCCTTTATACAGTATGGTAAATTATTAATGTATGCAGATGATACCTCTGTGATATTATCATCAGATAATATACATAGTTTAATGAATGAAATGAATATTGTAATACAACAATTTGCTGATTGGTGCAAAAATAATCATTTAATTATAAACATGACTAAAACAACATTTTTAGTTTTTAAAAATAAAGTTATTGATGCATCAATTATTACGTCATCAATAAAATATCCGATTACGCAAGTAAGCGAAATGAAATTTTTAGGTATAATTCTGGATGAAGGTATGAAATGGAATCGACATGTGGATACAGTGTGTAAAAAGTTAGGCACGGCTTATTTTTATATCAAAAAATTAAAACAAACTCATAACACTGAAGCTTTATTGGCTGTGTATTATGCGTTTGTATATGCTGCCATGCAGTATTGTGTAATATTATGGGGACAATGTTCAGATTGCACACGAATATTTATACTACAAAAAAGAATTATTCGGCTCATGTTTAATCTTGATTATCGAGAATCATGTGTTAATCATTTTAAGCGGAATAATTTGCTAACATTTTATGGCATTTATTACTACGAGCTATTAATATTTATCAGAAAAAATTATCAAAACCTACCACTTAGAAATGAAATACATGATTATAACACTCGTCATAATAATGATTTGCATATTGCAAACTACAGATTGCAAAAGTTCAAAAACTCTCCGGAAATTATTGGAAGTGAATTGTACAATAATCTTCCCGGAGAGTTAAAAAACATAGAGAGCATGCCAAAATTTAAACGTGAGCTGAAGAAGCATATTGTAACGTCGTGCCCATACAGTTTAATTTAATTTATTTATAGTTTAATTTAATTTATTTAATTTTCATGTTGACTATACCTATGTACGTTTGTATCTTATGGTGAAAATAAATAATAATAATAATAATAATAATAATAATATTATAAATAATATTAGTAGTAATTATTATAAATATTATCAGTAATAATTATTATAAATAACTTCAATAGTAATTATTATAAATATCTTAAGTAGTAATTATTATAAATATTATTATTATTATTATTAATAAAAATTTATTGATAAAAAAAGCCTCTTATTTTAGAGGCTTAATATTATTTAATTAATAAATAACTTAGAAAAATTGAAAAAAAAGCCTTCACAGTGAAGGCAATATAAAAGTTATTTTAAAAAATTTGAAAAAAAGTCCCTCCCCCTTTTGTATTACAGGAAAATGTAAAAAAATACATTCCCTGTATATAAAAATTTTTATATAAGTTATAAATAAATACATATATAGTTTATTATTTGAGAATGTAAAAAATACAATCTCTTTATTTTCAAAAAAATTTGACATAATAACAATTATTTCTTTTTTCGCTCGACTATTTTTTTTTTAAAAAAAGGGAATAAACAAATTTTTCATTTTATTTGTTGGGGTAATCTGGATATTTCATTTATTTCTAAATGAAATATACGAATCCCCAAGCTAAGGGCTGAGTCTCAACAGATCGCAGCGTGGAAACTGCTCTACCGAGTACAACACCCTGCTAGGTACGTAAGTCGTCTACAAACGATTCCGAGTTCTGACGTCGAATATATAATAAAAAAATTGACCCATAATCGACCGTTAATGATTGAATGAACATAGCAACATGCTATCTGGCCGTCATTCTATAATCATATACGGCAAATATAAGGGCTCGTGCGATAATAAATATTATAAATAAATTTATTACCTAATAAAATCACATTGATTTGAGCCTTTCGACTGATATTATGAACTCCTAATATATATCGTTGCCAACTTTGACTAGACAGGATACGGCCTTAGAGGCGTTCAGGCATAATCCAACGGATGGTAGCTTCGCACCATTGGCCGCTCGACCAAGTGCATGAACCAAATGTCCGAACCTGCGGTTCCTCTCGTACTGAGCAGGATTACTATCGCAATGACAAGTCATCAGTAGGGTAAAACTAACCTGTCTCACGATGGTCTAAACCCAGCTCACGTTCCCTATTGGCGGGTGAACAATCCGACGCTTGGCGAATTTTGCTTCGCAATGATAGGAAGAGCCGACATCGAAGGATCAAAAAGCGACGTCGCTATGAACGCTTGGCCGCCACAAGCCAGTTATCCCTTTGGTAACTTTTCTGACACCTCTTACTGAAAACTCTTCAAGCTAAAAGGATCGATAGGCCGTGCTTTCGCAGTCCCTATGCATACTGAACATCGGGATCAAGCCAGCTTTTGCCCTTTTGCTCTACGCGAGGTTTCTGTCCTCGCTGAGCTGGCCTTAGGACACCTGCGTTATTCTTTGACAGATGTACCGCCCCAGTCAAACTCCCCGCCTGGAGTGTCCTCGAGTGTCCTCGAATCGGATCACGCTGGAGTATATTATATTGTGGGCCACTTCTGTCGATGGCCTGTTACAACTTGCAACATCTGGGAAGAAGACGTACAGAAGAGCTTCGATGCTCTCCCTCCAGGTGGACGTCCAAGTGTCCCCCACCTGCAGGGATCCCACCTCGCTCAGTCGTTTTCCTCTGCACGCCTTATAAATCGCACCCCATGGGTCATCCGAGTTCGCACCCACGAACCCGTGCCAGTCCTTCCGCTTAGCCTCAGCCAACGCACTGAAGTACTCTCGCCTACGGCTTGAGTACTCCCTGCCGAGGAGGAGAGATCGCTCACCACCTCTCCTTCTTTCCCGCTGGAATTGTCTCCTACACCTATTCACAACCCGTCGGAGCTGCCAAAGCTCCTGGGTCCACCAGGGGGCCTTTTGCCTGCTCCATGTACGTCGGCGCCTCAGAAACGTCGCATTTGTCTCATCCAACCATCCGGAAAGAACATGAAGTTTGGCATCAGCGCCAAGCTCCATGAATCTTTCTAGACCGTAGTCGTTCGCCAATTCAGCCAAGAAGTGTTTGCAGACCTCCCAGTCCACACCACGCACACACCAAGGCCGACCCACCACGTTGGGGGCTACATCGTGAGTCGCATTATCTATTGTGATCAAAATAAGATTATGATCACTGAATGCTACCTCGTCATGCAGCTCCCATGAAAACTGACATTCTTGCCAGTCGCCACTACAAAGAGTGACGTCAATATCACTTACACCCGCGGCGCCTTGAAACGTATACCCGTGATTGGGTTCGTTAAGCACCTGTAAGTTCCGCATTATGATCCATTTTTCAAGTATCTCACCTCGGATGGCTGATCTTCGCCTCCTTTGGTTGAGAACTTTGCTGAACCACAAACCGGATGTGGCATTAGCGTCCATTCCCAGTATGAGCTGCCCTTGGCAACCCATCCCCATTAGGTCCAGGACATCCACATCCGTCTCAATACGGCCGCCGAACCAACAGTAGGCACTACAAACGTAGAATTGCCCCGTCCGACCGCTGACCCATGCACAGGCACAGCATTCAGTAGAGAATCGCTCAACCAGCATACAGTCCAGGGCCCGGTCGCAGATGACTATAACCGCCTTTTGCCGACCAACACCCAAGACTCTCATCCAAGCTGGCAAGCCACGCACAGCTCCATGCAGCACATAGGGCTCTTGGAGGATAGCAATGCTAACTTGGTTCTGGACAAGCCAGACTCCCAAGTCGCACATCACTCCGTAAGCCCGCGGACAATTTAGCTGCGCTATCCTAAGAGCCATTACCTTACGGTATTAGGCGGCCCCGTAGAATCTCCATCCTTTTCCTGTATTCAGGGCAGTCAGGACTAGCTGCCCTATGGTTTCCGGGGCGCGAACGCCCAATGCAGATGTGACACCGCGGAGGAGATTTGCAATCTTCCTCCTTGTGCCCACCGCTTCCACATTTCCAGCATCTCCTGATGCTTTCTTTACACTCCCTCATTATGTGCCCAATACCAAGGCACATGTAGCACCGAGCTACCCTATCAAAGGGCATCACTCTGTGTGCCAGGAAGCCGACGTAAATCCTGCTCTCCTTCAGGATGGTCTTCCGCCATTCCGCTGGTAGCTCACTTAGGACATTTTGGGTATCACCCTTACCCATCCTGTTGAGCACCTTGAATTGCTTTTTGGCCTATTCCAGAGTCAGGCTTTTCAAACTGGTTTTGGCCACCGCGGTGACCAGCTTATCGTCCGTGCAGGTACATCATGTACCAGAATCTTAGGCAGAAGACCCTTCGGGTCTTCTACCTGAAGACCGCCCGCACGAAATGCGCCACACTGTTTAAGCATTTCTGCTTCTTCAGCCGTTTTGGTCTCAATAACGAGACCATCCCGCATCCTCCGAACAGCCCTAATTCGGACATCTTCGGGGGGGGGGGGTGACGCACTCCAACATTTTCCCCTTTACCTGATCGCCGGTAAGGGGTTCAGCAGCAGATCGTACGACCACTGCGTAGGACCTTGCAGGTCCTTTCTTCTTCTTCTTCTTACTCTTCTTTTTTGACTGCGGTCGGGCTTCGTCAACCGCAGGTTTGGCAGCTGTAACACCACTAGGTCCTGGTGTTGCACTCGTCGTCACCTGCGAGTACGCGCGGGGTGCCTGTGTTTTATGGGTTTTCCTTCCCACGCGCAAACGTGGGTTTTTTTGGGTTTGGTCCGGGGAAGCAAGTTCCAACCAATCAGTGGTTAGTGCAAACCGATCGGCATCCCCTATCCGCCACCCGGGGACCCGCCTGGTACCAGTGTGCTCTGGTTCCACCGACACTGCGGTCGGTGGCAGGAGTAGATAGGGACAGTGGGAATCTCGTTAATCCATTCATGCGCGTCACTAATTAGATGACGAGGCATTTGGCTATTTGTCCGGACTAAAAGTTCTAATACCCCCAGACAACTATATATATAAAGAAGCTGGGTGAACTAGGCGCCGGCCTTGCGCTCGAGATCTAACGCACTTTTGACACACAGAGTGGTAAAAGTCACTTAGTCTCGATGAAAAATTTTGGAAAAATAAGACACAGGATCGGAGCAACAACAGGTTCCTGCAAAGCGCCTGTAGGGGAAGTGGTCGTTCTGTGGTCCACTCGAAGCAACATGTCAGTCATCCTATGACACGAAATGTGCTAGTAATGAAACCCAACCATCCGAGCTTGGCGTCTCCCTCCTAAAAAGATAAGACAGAGTCGCCAATCAACGGACGGAAGGTGGCTGCATATATACTTCCCCATCTACACGACAATGATCGTAATTTAATAGGATCAGTCGTTGATCCACTATGGTGGCTACCCTGGTATTTCGCAAACCAAAGTTTGCGAGCGTACCGGGTCAGTGGATGTTTCCGATGGGCACCCTCAGTGCGAGGCAAAACACTTAGGTCTACCTAAGCAAGAGGAATAACACTTAGGTCTACCTCCTTCATATTGGGCTGCTAATGACCATGACCCACCACCGACTCTATTTCGTCATGGCCATACGGTAGAATCCCACGTAAACGGCCAAGTCCCCGACAGACGGTCGACAGGCCCAGGTGAAGCTCATTGTGTAATAGGATGGAGTCACAAAGGAAACTAAGAGACGCAAGATTGTTCTGTGTACCATAGGTACTATGTGCGTAAGCAGTGAGCGGAGCTAAGATGTTATAAACCTAATAATAGTTACGCTCCACGACAGTAACAGCTATAATTCAGCAAAATCCGGATCGATATGTTTAATTCCCAAAGCAATTAAGCAAAGCGATCAGTCATTTGGTTGAAACGTACCCAATTCATATGTGATCCACGTAATGCGCATTCAGAGATGGTACTGAGGGTTCTACGGCCTACACCTAAGCCCATGAACGCCCCAGGAGAAAGCGCGGACCAAATACCCCGATATGAAACTGTTACGCTATATAAGAAACGTGTTCTACAGAATATTCAGCAGCCACCAACTCCGAGAGGTTACAGTAGTCCTTATATTTCGACACTTGTGATTGCGCCGATGTGATTCATCCAATGGATAACCGTCTCCTACTATCTGGGCATCAATTACCACAACACGACGATCTCGTGAAGCGATAATATCTGGTTTTCGCTTACCCTGATTCGTAAGGAACGCACGTTCACAAACGACGTCCCACCCAATACGCCTAAGTTCTGCGGCTGCGATACTAACCACCTTATCGTGCCTAGCGACTCTAACCCCATGGGTTCTGAAGCACTTTTGGATGACATGATGTGCCGTCTCGGATGCTTGGCATCCAGCTCGACATTGTCGATCGAAGTCGCGACCTCTAGAAGTTCTGGCACGTGTAGGAATGGTTTTCGCTCGAATATGGTGAAAGTCCACATAGTCTCTTCCAGTGAGGCAGGAGGAACGAAGCGAGACCCAGTCCGAAGACGCGGGAACCCGATGCGAATCCTTCAATCCACCACCATCTACAGAACCATGCAGAGCTTTTGCCATGGTGTTATTCACAATCACTTTCGAGGTCATTTGTACACCATAACCTCGCAGGACGCGCGAACACCACTCGAGCTGATTACAAACCAACCACGAGCGGGAAGCGGCCTGGAAGTGCGGGGAACTAGACTTCTCAAGCGATTCTAGCCAACTCTTACGCAGAAGCGGGATAGCCATTCTTAAACATGGAATACCAATTCCTCCCTGTTTAACAGGCGTATGATAGTATTCGACTTTGGTATCCTTAGGAAGTCTGAGCCAGAGTCTAACATACTTGCGGACCTGCAGATCGAGCTGGTTCAAGTATCCAACAGTTGTACGTCCCAACACCCAAACATGATAATGCCTGGGGAGTAGTACACTTGTTAGTATCTTGATACGTTGCTGCGGCTTAAGTGGACCCTTGGTCAACTTAATCAGATCTTCTTCAAGATGTTTATCTCCGAAACGGACTTTATTGCTACTAAAGTTAATGCCAAGATAGCTCCACAGATCGAGCACAGATTTCTGTGGAAGATAGTCACCCGCGAACGTGAATAAGGGTTCGGCAATATGCTTCACCTTCTTATCACGCCCACTTGCTATCTGGCTTGTAGCGAAGGTCTTCTTAGTGTTGAGGTGAAGTCCCATCACATCGAGTATGCCGGTAAACCGGTCGAGGCTATCTTGGAGACCAGCAGTTGTTGATGAGATCAAAAGAACATCATCTGCAAAAGCTAGACCCCCAACGATGGTACTACCATCCAATCGAAAACCAACCTCTGGGTTCAACTGGTTTAGAGCGCATGAGATAACCAAGTTGAACAGCAAGGGTGACAATGGATCGCCTTGTCGAACACCCCTCCTTAGTTTCACATTCCTGCATATTCTTCCATCGTGCACCAAAGATGTTCGTGCCTCGTTGTATAACCCCTCTACATAATTGACAAATAACTCAGGGAGGCGAGCCTCTCTAAGCACTTGAAACAATGCAGAGTAGGAAACTGTATCGAAAGCCTTTCCTACGTCAAGGCTTGCTATGTGCAGAGATTTGCAATTTCTACGCGAGGCGACTAGCAGGCTCTGAAAAAGATACAGATTACCCGCTAAACCGTCACCAGGCATAAAGGCAGCTTGTCTCGCATCAAGCAATGGAACATTCTCGAGTCGATGTGCCAGAATTTTATTAAATTGACGAATAACAACAGACCCGATGGAAATTGGACTGAAGTCAGATGGTAATTTCGCCATTTTGACTTTCGGAATGAAAATAGTCCGAGTGTTCAACATTCTTTGGTCGATTTTGGCGTTCAACAAAAAAATATTAAAGATAATCGTGCGGATTAATGGTGAAACGGTGTTCCACTTCAATGGCTTTATGCCGTCAGGTCCAGCTGCTGACTTGATGTTAACCTTCTGGTTCTTTACGTCACGTACGTGAATAGGAGACCAAATGGAGTCTAGAGTACCTTCAGGGTGATCTTTATGAGGGAACAAACATCCAGCCTGTCCCAGAGCACTTGGAGTTTCAAAAATAGAAGCCCAGTAATCACCGAACACAGTCGAATCGATTTGACCACTCTCAGAAGCACCATCCAGTACCTCTCTTACGGCATCCGCTACATTGTTACGATATAGGGATTGGATCCTGCCATATTCCGCCCTTCTCTTCAATTTCTTTGATTGTCCCCGATCGTTTTGCTTTTTGAGCTTGTGGTTCGGCGCCATCTGAATGGTCGTTTTAGGAGCACGGAAAGCTGCACAGAGCCAAGAATAAACTTGGTCTGAGACATCACGTCCTCCGATAGCACTTAAGGCAATCTGCTTTAAATGACTACCGTGATCACCCCTATTCTCATCTATACCCTCAATAAGAGTGCATAGGTGTGAACCTGTTCGTCAGGGGATCCAACTCCTGAGTGTGAGCATCATGGGCGAGCGGTTGAGCTTCTAACGTGCGAACTCGTAGAGCTTGCACTTCATCTTGAACCATCTCTTTGTAAGAAGCAGAACGCCTCCTACCTTTGATAGACTCAAGAGTCCGTCCAGGGAAAACTTGAATCAGATGTTGATTCATAAACTTAACCCCGGAAACCGTCGCTTCTGCTTCAGCTGCAGCAAGCAGCCGACACTCTTCTGGAGACCATCTGGCTTTAATACGATCCACATTAATCGCTGCGTTGGCTTCAATTTTGGTCCGGGGAAGCAAGCTCCAACCAATCAGTGGTTAGTGCAAACCGATCGGCATCCCCTATCCGCCACCCGGGGACCCGCCTGGTACCAGTGTGCTCTGGTTCCACCGACACTGCGGTCGGTGGCAGGAGTAGATAGGGACATTGAAGAAACAAAATTTTACTTGAGGTACCTGCTATTTAAGCCTAACCCTCACGCCCCCCATGGGGACGGGATTGAGATACGCTCAATCAGCGCGCCGAAAGCTAATTGCCAACGGCTTCCAATCCTTCCTTTCGGTGTAAGCCTAGGGAAGCCCTTTGGTGAAGAGCGCGCACTACCTAAAACGCTTGGGACTCTGCAGGTCCCCACCCGAGCAGAGGCCGAAGCCAGACGCTGCTCACCCGCCGATACAAGGTAGGCAGGAGTGCTTCCCCAACTGAAGGTCTCAGCAGGCCTGCGCTACCCCCTCTAGCTTGCGATGTAAGCTCTAACACACTGCCCCCATGAGTCCGTCCTCATTTCACTTGCACATACACAGGCAGGTGGAAACACCCTGTGTATGGGGCTTGGACGCAAGTGACCTATGGTACCCAATTAACCGCCTGGGTTCGGCGTTGTCCCTGAAACATGCCTTGTTATGTCATAGGTGACTACTTGGCATGTCCAGGCCAGGTCAGCGTTCTTACAAACACCAGCCAGGCATACACATGACATTTAACAAAGTTTAAAATCCAGGTGAAGCCGAGTCCCTCCCACATAAGGACCAGGTGAAGCCTGACCCGCAATGACTCTATCCCGCCCCAGATAGATTCAAAGATAGCCCCTGGTGAAGAAGAAAAGGAAGAAACAAATAAGGGTCCGACAATGGGAACATTGTCGGACTAACGCCACAACAGAAAACAACTGGCAGCAGGAAACCTCTGCCAGTCTAAAAAATCAGCTAACCAGCTAGGATAAAATCATTGTGGGGTGTGGTCGCCGGGTCCCCCCGACGCCACGCCCCGAAACAGCGCCATCACCTGTAACTACAAAAAATGTCGTGTCTTCTGACAAGAGACACGACAACACGAAGAAAACAGCACAGGAACATCACCAATTTGGACTGCAACTCGTCCAGTCAGACAGGGACAGTCATACATGCACCACTAATTTCCAACAGCTACCTCTTCGCCTTGTTGCGCTCCAGCGAGCCATCGAGTGCGTAGGGCAAAAGCCCTGTGCACAAACTCCCTGAAGCACTTGCGGCTACTTGTGGTAGCCAGGATCCTATCGAACTGCCAGGAACCCCCTTCCCAGTAAATGGACATGTCATCCAGGTTCCGGAAGCGGTCGTATGCTCCGCAATCGCACAAAAAGTGCGCTGCATCCTCACATTCAGCACCGCAGTAGCAACCTGGATTGTCCACCAAACCCCTAACAAAGAGGTGGCCGCAAAGTCGTCCGTGTCCCGTTAGGAGGAAACCCTCCTGGAGGGAAAACGTCCAATTGCGCCACCGATTTATGTCCCTGACATCCGGAATAAACCGGAACGTCACACGGCCCCTCCCCGTCTGGCACCACCTCTCCTGCCACCGAACAACCGCCCTCTCATTGATGAGAGTTTGGAGTTCGGCCCTACTCAACTCCTCAACTTATTCATTCGAGAGCAAATCAAGCTCCCCAAAGCGGTAACCCCTTCTAAGTTTGAAGAGGCCTGCCCTCCTCAATACTTCGAGGTCCCAGGGAAGCATCCCACCGAGCACCTGAAGGGCCTCGGTCGATACCGTCCGACACACCCTGAGTGCCCCGTAGAGAACAACCCGCTGTGCCGCCCCAAGCACAAGACGAGCGCTCTCAAATTTGAGACACTCATACCAGGCAGCTGCACCATAAAACGCAGCTGCCTCCACCCAACCTCTAATAAGGATTCGGGCAGACCTCGTATTTATTCCCCAGTCCCTGCGCATGACCCTAGATATTGTGGCCATGCACTTAACCACTTTGGGCCTGATCGCTCTCACGTGCGCTACCAAACTCATCCCAATACCAAGTGTAACTCCGAGGTAGACCACTTGTCCAACCCCGGAGATACGTTTGGTCTCCCCTCCCACGATCACCCGCATACTGCGACGTTCCGGGTCTAACCTGCCCCGCAGGAGCATGCAGACTGTCTTACTGTCCGACACTTCTGCTCCAACCCGTCGTCCCCAGTTATAAACTGGCTCCATTATTTCTCCAACGGTAGTTTCCAGCGCACGCCTGGAACTACCTTCAACAAGGATCATCAAAAGATCGTCCGCATACGCCTCGACTTTGCCACCATTGTTCTGTAAAATGGTGAGAAGCTCATCCATGACCAGGTTCCACAATATTGGGCCCGCAATTGAGCCCAGTGGACATCCCCTCGTCAGCTTCACCCAAATCTCATCATTCATGTTAGTGGCGCAAGCGTAGCGGTCCTTAAAGTAGTCCCGCCACATTCGGAGATCTGCATCTCCAACGCCAACTTCCACCAATCGCCGCATTGCTGCTTCCCAGTAGAGACAACTGAAAGCATTCCTGAAGTCGACAAAGACCCCCAGCATATACCTTCGTTGCCCGTCCTGGACAATGTCACTCACCCGTTGTAAGGCGTCTTCAGTGGATCTCCCCGCACGGAACCCGAATTGGGAGTCGTTCCACCCATCCCCGATGGCAGCTTCGAGTCTGCCAACCATCATTCTTTCCAGTACCTTTCCAATACCACTCAGCAGACTGATTGGTCTATAAGACCGGGGGTCACTGAGTGGCTTATCATGACCTTTGGGTATCGCAACTACCCTGGCCAATTTCCACACAAGCGGAAAGGTACCTTCACTTAGGCATTCGTCGAAAAGCGCCTTGAGGAAGAGGGGTACCGACTCCCACAAGCACCTTATCATTTCGGCTGTGACAAGGTCCAGTCCGGGGGATTTGCCCCTCCCCATCTTCAAAACCGACAATTCCAGCTCATCCACATCAAACACAGCTTCTAGGTCCTGACTTTGGTTCGGGCCACGAACCGGTGGGGCCACTTCCGTCGATGGCCTGTTACAACTTGCAGCATCTGGGAAGAAGACGTACAGAAGAGCTTCGATGCTCTCCCTCCAGGTGGACGTCCAAGTGTCCCCCACCTGCAGGGATCCTACCTCGCTCAGTCGTTTTCCTCTGCACGCCTTATAAATCGCACCCCATGGGTCATCCGAGTTCGCACCCACGAACCCGTGCCAGTCCTTCCGCTTAGCCTCAGCCAACGCACTAGAGTACTCTCGCCTACGGCTTGAGTACTCCCTGCCGAGAAGGAGAGATTGCTCACCACCTCTCCTTCTTTCCCGCTGGAATTGTCAATTTATAATTAATACCATCAAACAATTAATCAAGAAACATAGGCGTTTAACATACACAAAATATTATCAAAAAATAATATTGTACATTAATCAACGCACCAATGCCTATAGTTTAATATTTAATGGGTCGCAACGTCCTACAAGATGAGAAGTGCATACCTCGTTATCATATTTATAACAATATACAGAAACCTTGTTACGACTTTTACTTCCTCTAAATGATCAAGTTTGGTCATCTTCCCAGCAACATCGGCAATATCAGAAATATTGCCGCGTACCAGTCCGAAGACCTCACTAAATCATTCAATCGGTAGTAGCGACGGGCGGTGTGTACAAAGGGCAGGGACGTAATAAACGCGAGCTTATTACTCGCGCTTACTAGGAATTCCTCGTTCATGGGGAACAATTACAAGCCCCAATCCCTAGCACGAAGGAGGTTCAGCGGGTTACCCGGACCTTTCGGCCTGGGAGGACACGCTGATTCCTTCAGTGTAGCGCGCGTGCGGCCCAGAACATCTAAGGGCATCACAGTATTTCTTTTAACACATAATTACTATTATATATTTTGATACACTTACACCATCCATTATATATCTCAAAGACAGTAAACTCGTTGCTTCAAACTCAAATTATTATTACTGACATACACTTCTATTATATATATTAAAGATATAAAACCCGTTGCTTCAAACTCAAATTATTACAACTGACATACCCTTCTATTATATATCTCAAAGATATAAAACCCGTTGCTTCAAACTCAAATTATTATTACTGACATACACTTCTATTATATATCTCAAAGATATAAAACCCGTTGCTTCAAACTCAAATTATTATTACTGACATACACTTCTATTATATATCTCAAAGATATAAAACCCGTTGCTTCAAACTCAAATTATTATTACTGACATACACTTCTATTATATATATTAAAGACATAAAACCCGTTGCTTCAAACTCAAATTATTATTACTGACATACACTTCTATTATATATATTAAAGACATAAAACCCGTTGCTTCAAACTCAAATTATTATTACTGACATATACTATACTATATATATCTCAAAGACATTAAACTATTTTAATATCTAAAAATAAAATTTATATCTAAAAATAAAATTTATATCTAAAAATAAAATTTAAATACATTTATATAGCTTATATAGCTAAAATACATTTTATTCACAGTTTCAAACTCATATTATCATTTTACTACCGATAACCATACGCTATACAACATATGACATATATACAATATATTCAATTTATTATAAATAATACTATTAAAAATCACAATAAATATATGTATAAAATCTATTAAGACACTCTATTCGTATGGTACAGTAATAATATGTGTCACTATATACATATAAATTATAAGTCATAACTTGTGATATTAATAGTACACCATCATATATAGTACTTAAAGAGAACTAATTTCTTGTTTCAAACTCAAAAATGTAAGTTGTGTTAAAATGACTTAAAATGTCATGAAACGTAAAGATATATTGAAATTTTTGAAAAAAAAATTTTTGAAAATTTTTTTTTTCAGCCAAAAATCTTTGATTTTGAACCAAAAAAAAATTTTTTCTCTTAAAAATGAAAATTATCATATTTATTATAAAAATTACTATTTATTATTCAATAAATACATATTATCAAACATATTAATCAAAAATATTTACATATTTTTCATAATTCATATAAACTTTTTTTTTATCATTGGATAAAATTATATATGATTCGATATATACTTGTAACAAATTGTCAACGACCATACTATGTTAAAAACACTGGTTCTCGTCCCTTTTCTTTGTCTAACAGTTGAACTGAGTAGACGTGTTTTTCAATTTGAAATTATTTAATACACAACCAAAATATAATTTTTAAACAAGCAACGTCACAGTACTTGTGAATTTAAAAATAACTATACATAAAACAGACGAGCGTACCCTGACGGGAAAAAAAAGGGAGAGAGCTGGCCGCTCGCCGGTGGCCAGCAAAATAATTAAAATCCAACTCGAGGATGTTAATATCATACAAAAACAACAACAAGAACAACAAGTTACTAAAATAAATGAAGGAGCCGGCACATCTGGCGCAACAAAAAGCGCCATGAGCAGTGACGGAGATAGTGTAATCAGTGACATAAACAATAGTGAAGTGCCTCAAATTAAAACAAACTTCACTAATGTTCCACAAGTGAAAACCAGCAACAGATTTGCTCCCTTGGGCCAAAAGAAAAATGACCATAATGATGACAATTCGAAAGAAGAAGGTGAAATCGACAGCCCAACTGCCACAACAAGCAAGAAAACTAAACCTCCACCTATTGTCATTCATGGAATCCCTACGAATCACAAGGATTTCATAGATGAACTAAATCAATCAATAAAAAAGGGGTATCACGTCAAATACACCGCCCGAAAAACCAATGTATTCATCCACGACTCGGGTGAATACAAAAAATACTTAACAGCACTGGATAATAGCGGGAAGGAATTCCATACCTTTACGGTAAAAGAAGAAAAACATCATGCGTTTGTGCTGATGGGGCTCCCACGTGACGTCAGTGAAATGGATATTAAAACTGATATCGAAACCAGACATGAACTAAAAGTTATTAACGTTTATAAAATGAAGAATACCCGCAGGTCCATGTACCTAGTAATTATGGAACAAAAAATTACAGTGAAACACCTAACACAAAATGTGCGCTATGTCTACAACACTAAGGTCACATGGGAGAGACACCGAAATTCAAGGGGCATTATCCAATGCCACAGGTGCCAGGAATTTTCACATGCAACAAGCAACTGCAGAGCAAAGCCCATCTGCTTAAAGTGCGCTGGCCCACATTGGACCAAAGACTGTAATATCACAGAAAAAAATGAGGACAATAAAAAATTACTACGGTGTGCCAACTGTAGCCGGAACCATACCGCCAATTCAACGGAATGTCCGGTATACATTACAAAAATAGAACAAATCGAACGAAGGAAGCAGGCGAAGATTGTCGATCCAAGAACGTATCAGCAAAGGTACATTGCAGCCCCGTTGCCGAAAACAAATGTATGGAGTAATCCTCTACTAAAAAATAATTCAACACAGCAGACAACACAAGACACAAATGCCCCCCAAGACTGCGCTCATGGCTCAATGGGAAATAACAACACATACACACAACAACAAATCAACATGTTAAACTTGGTAAGTGAGTTTGACGTATTGAATAAATTAATTAATGTGGATAAAATGTATGGGTACGTCAAAGAACTTAAGAATCTATTAAGACAGTGCCAGTCTGAATTGCAAAAATTCATTACTTTTAATAATTTTTGTAACAAATACTTTAATAATCAAAATACGCAGCAATGTCCACCATAAAGTGTGCGACATGGAATGCTAATGGGCTACATCAAAACCTAGGTGAATTAAAAACTTTTTTAATCCAAAACAATATAGATTTAATAGTGATCAATGAAACAAGACTCACCGATAAAATTAAAATTAAAATTAAAAATTATACAATACTACGCAAAGATCGTAATGCCAACGGTGGAGGTGTAGCCATCTTCATTCGAAACAGCATTCCGTTTCAAAAAACAAAAATTAATGATGCTGTTTCGATTGAAAACATTAGCATTCAGTTACAAAATAAACTGAATATTATTGCAGTGTACAATACTCCTAGCAACAAATTCCCAAGTGAAGACTTGGAAGCTCTCTTTGGGGTAGGGAACAAAGTAATTGTAGTGGGTGATCTAAATGCTAGACATACCACATGGAAGAATCATATCTCTAATACTAATGGGCGCACTTTATATAAATTTATTAATGAAAATAATATAATTGTGCAACACACAGAGGAACCCACCCATCACCCGCTCAACGGAATGACTCCCACGTTCATTGACCTTATAGTAAATAAAAACTCAGCTAACATTACAGACCCCGTCTCTATACCCGCCCTCCCGTCGGAACACAACCCGGTAATATTTAACATCATAAATCAATACAAAGAAAAATCAAAACGATATGTAACTTCTTATAAGCTCACCAATTGGACGGACTTCAGAAGCACTTTGAATGACAAAATTAAAATAAATAATAAAATTCAAACTGCCCAAGAGGTGGACAAAGAAGTTGATCTACTTACCCGAGCGATCATAGAAACTAAAGATCTGCACAGCAAAAGGGTGCTGGTCAATAATAACACATACAATCCTGATAGCGAAATTAAGCAACTAATAAAAGATCGCAATGCTATGAGGAAACTATTCCAAAAAAAGAACATAAAATCTCTTAAAACTGACATTAACAAACTAAACAAGATCATTAGAAATAAAATTAGATCTAAGGTCAATGAACAATGGGAAAAAACTCTCAAGGACCTTCGCCCAGGGGACAAAGCAATGTGGAGGATAGCGAAATGCTTTAAAAAAGCACCACAAAGCATTCCTACCCTAGTTAAAAAGAATGAAACTTACTTGACCGATAAAAGTAAAGCAAACCTTATTAGTAAAACTCTAGAGGAGATACAAACTAATGACCTAGTATCCCCACTAGAAAATGACATACTTGCAACTGTGAACGAATATTTTTCGAATGCTCAATCACAGCAAAGAGTACAGAAAATAAAGCTCTCTACCCCACAAGAGATAAGAGAAATAATCAGGACCTTACCAAATAATAAAGCACCAGGGAAAGATGAGGTAGACAACAAATTAATAAAAAACTTATCAAAAAAATCCATAGTTCAATTAAATTATATTATTAACTCCATACTTAAAAAAGGACATTACCCAAACTCATGGAAAACAGCCATTGTGGTTCCCATACCCAAACCTAACAAGGATGGAAGTGATCCGATAAATTATCGGCCAATAAGTCTGCTAAGTTCGCTGTCCAAGATAGCTGAGAAAGTCATCTTGGGAAGAATCAACAAATTCAATGTAATCAAAAATATAATAAAAAAAGAACAATTCGGGTTCAGAAGTGGTCACAGCACAAGTATGCAAGTTGCACGGATAGCAAATGACATAGCTACCAACTTTAACAAAAAGAATGTTACTGCTGTGGCCCTTCTGGACATAGAAAAAGCATTTGATACCGTATACATTGACGGATTGATATACAAATTAATAAAAAATGGATTTCCAAGATACTTAATCACTATATTGGACAGCTATTTAAAAAATAGAAATTTCTGTGTGAAAATTAATAATAGCATCTCGTCACTCAGACATCCTAAAGCTGGTGTTCCACAAGGCTCGGTTCTGGGACCAGCTCTGTTTAATTACATGATCAATGATCTACCTCACTTTCCAAAAACAAAAACGGCTATTTATGCAGATGACACAGCAATATACACCCATTCCTTCAATGCCCAAGTGGCTACCAAACAAATCCAGATCCACCTGGATATGATACTCAAGTTCGTCAGGGAATGGAAAATCAAAATAAATAAAACTAAAACTGAATACATCATATTCAGTAAAAAATTCACAAATATAAAAATCCATCAACCCTTAATAATAGAAGGAGAAAAAATCACTGCTACAAAAAACTCGGTTAAGTATCTAGGTGTGTATCTGGATAAAACTTTATCATTTGCACCCCATATAAATTAACTCGTAAAAAAAGGACATGGGTGTATAAGGCTATTATACCCACTACTAAACAAATACAGCACGTTAAGCGTCAAAAATAAAAAATTACTGTAAACTGCAATAATCAGACCCATATTGACCTACGCAGCCCCTGTGTGGAGTGGAGTTTCAGACACTTCGTTTAACAAGCTGCAGAGAATACAAAATAAATGTCTGAGGCTGGTACTCGGTCGAGATAGGTATGCTAAAATCGATGACCTACACAAACAGTCGAACATAACAGCCATTAAAAATTATGTTATGCAACAATCCAAAACATTCTACACAAAGACTATCATGAATAGCGTATTAACAAAACAAATGGTTACGTCAAACTCACATACCAACGATAAACACAAACCAATATTTTATAAATGGTTGACAAATAATCAGAATAACAGATGAACATAAAATATGAAGCTATTTTCAACAGGCCCTGTGGCTCAGTGGTGTCGGCATCAGACTCCTGATGAGAAACCCTGAGTTCGATTCCCAGGCACATCAAAGACTTTTTATTTTTTAAATTTTAACTTACTTTCTTCTCATTGTTAAATACCTTAATAAGTGAGTGTGTGAAGTGAATAAAGTAAAATAATTCGGACAATAGTAACAACACAACCATACAGGCAATGGGCATACATGCCACAGCAGTTGCCTATGAAATAGAGTAGGTTTTCAAACAGTTTCCTACAACCAATACAAAAACTATCAACACTATATAATAACATATAAATGAAACTTAAATTAGATTAAGCCTACAGTGTGCTACAGCACGTAAGCATAAAATTATAATATGTAAGGATGAAAGCTAACTGTTAGACGCTATTAACCTTAAGATGACATGTAATATTATTAATATGTTATATTGCTGTAATTCAGCCATGTACATAAATGTATTGTTATGTTTTTAATAAATTTTATTTGAAGTTGAAGTTGAAGGTTCTCGTCCGATCACCAAAGTTAAGTAATATCAGGCAGTATTAGTACCGACATAGGAGACTTTTCGGGAAATCACTGTGTTGTTGTCTTTAATATATATATATTTTTTTTTTATTATCGTTAGAATTTATTATAAATATTAATAACTTTGATTATTTTCTGTAGTATTTATTATAAATATCGATAAATTCAAATATTTTCGGAAGTATTTATTATAAATATCGATAAGGTCAAATATTTTCGATAGCATTTATTATAAATATCATTCAGTTATATTTAGTAATATCTGGATGACCGAGCTTCGCTCGGTTATTCGCCAATAGATGTCAGCAAGAGTCATATTTTTCACTTTAGACTACTCAAACGCCTCCTTTTTGTTATGTTATAATTTGCATTGTATTTCATTAACTACGTTATACACCAATAGATGTCTGATGAATTTTTCATGAAAAGACGGATAAAACAACATTTCTGATAAATGAAACCTAGCTAGATCGACTTATCGCCCCAAAAAACCCCTACATACTCATTTTCATGAAAATCGTTGGAGCCATTTCCAAGATCGTTGATATATATATACAAGAATTGCTCGTTTAAATATATAAGATTTTAATTTTTATTCATAAAAAAAGCTCTTTCATTTAATAAAGAGCTTGAGATAGACTGCTCTCAGAAGAAGCATAAAGTTTCAGGTCATCCATATAGAATAGATGAGTTACCTGATGCTTCCTATCTGCCGGGGGACCACAACGGTAACCAGTTTCTTCTCGCAAGCGTAAGGAAAGGGGCATAAGGGAGATGCAGAATAAAAGCGGGCTAAGGCTGTCGCCTTGATAGACACCACGCTTATACGTTACCAGATCTGTTGAGACAGTACGTTACCACATCTAATGGTAAATTTGGTCTTCCACAAAGGTAACAGCTCTTCGATGCATCTGATGATATCGGGGTGAATTTTCAAACATTTGAGCTGCACCAATATGAGTTGGTGAGAGGTAGTGTCAAATGCTTTCCTATAATCCACCCAGGCCATACTCAGGTCGCGCTGATACTGACGAGCGTCTTGACAGATACATCTGTCAACAAGAAGATTATCTTTGCAACCTGATATACCTCGTTTGGAGCCGCGTTGCTCGTATATCATCTGCCAAACCGGTTCTATGGTTGTGAGTATGCGTTCATTAAGAATGGAGGTGAACGCTTTGTACACGGTATTGAGACATGTAATCGGGCGATAATTGCTCGGAACTGAAAGGTCTCCTTTCTTGGGAATCAAAACTGTTCTTCCTTCCGCGAACCACGTTGGAAAGGTCCCGAACCCAAGGATGTATGAAGTAAAGTGCCTAGCAAGATGTGCGTGTGTGGAAGTTAAACGTTTCCACCAGAAGTTGGACACAGCATCCATGCCAGGCGCCGAATGATTCTTCTTGCCTTTGAAAGCAAGGGATACTTCATCAGCGGTAACAGATGTTAGGACCGCTTGTTCTGCTAGGCGCGCGTTGCAGAACCTTTCGAACAGTTTGATTGGTCTTATATTTTTATCTACACTGGTCGACTTTTCATATAAATCACGCCAGTAGCCATCGATTTGCTCAATCGAAGGTGGATTCTCGACGAGAGAAGGGGGTTTTGCAAATAAACGGGAAGGATTCGATACAAAGATCTTGTTCTCTCGAATACACTTCTCGCGTTTAACTAGCTTTTTTCGAGCGAGAGCTAGTGCACGTATCTTTTCAATGTTTCGCTGCTTGATAGTGAGCAGGATACCCTTGTTTAGTGTGTGGTGTTGGTGCCTGAGTTCACGCGCGAAGGCTCGCACCTTTGGGGTGAAGGGTTTACCAGCTTTCTGGTACTCTAACACACACTCGATACGTGATACCGTCTGTCGAAGAGGCGTCAACTTGGAGTCAAGTTGTTCTATACGCTTGCATGTTTTCTCCTCGACTGTCTCAGTAGACTTGGGGGCAGGAGAAAGAGCACACATTGCAGCATAGACTGAGCTATCGATTTCGAGTAGGCTACTTGTGTGATTTAGATGATCGTCGACGATCTGGTTGATTAAAGCAAGGTCTTGTGCTTTGGCAAACGTTTTGCGATACTTTGGACGTTTGCGTTTGGAAAGGTCATTATCGGTTATGAACAGGATATTTTGAAACCGTTCTTTAAGCTCTTCCAAACGAGTGTTTGGTGGCTCAGCAGGAAGGATCGGAGTTTCCTCTACGTTCGCTTCCGTGGTCGAAGTGAGTGGCGTGGCTGTTTCCGCCGTTAACACAGGTAGTGCTGAGATATCTCCGGGTATCAGAGGCGTAGGTGGTGAAGCCTCTAACACAGGTGGTGGTGGGGTATTTTGACATACCCGATCCTGTGTCTCAGTATCAGATCTCTCACTCTCTAATACTGGCTCATCCTGAGATATTCCATCCTGTGTCTCAGCAACTAATGTCTCACGTGTAGAATGAACTACACCAGTAGCAGCCGGCACTATCTCATTCCCTCGATTTACTTCCGCTTGCGTAGTCCTGCATCGTTTCTCAATTCCTGTTCGGGGTTTGTCAAATCCGGTTTTTTTGAGACGGGATACTTGATCGCGTAGATGTTGCGCTTTCATATGGGAAAGTTCGGGATGCTTTTCGCACCAGAGGGTGTGCATCCTGCCCATATAGCCACGTCTCGATGGTTCACTTGCTTCGTAGCAAGTGAGCAG